>NW_004955415.1:13631426-13672764 GCF_000276665.1 Chinchilla lanigera | reverse complement strand
GGACCCTGCGAGCCAGTGGCCGGGCCCGGGGTAGTGGGCTGCGGAGGCCGCGGCAGGGAGCGGGCCTGATTGGCGCGAGCCGGAGAGCCGAGGCAGGATGGATCCCGGGCTGCACCGCGGGGGAACCGGCCGAGGCCGAGGGGCATGTAGCGCCGCGCCGAGGAACCTCCACGGTCTTCCCGTCGCCGCAGGACTAAGCCCCAGCATCTCTGCGGCCTCATCTCCCGCCCCCAAGTACGCAGTTCTGTGCGCTCCAGAAGCTCAGCTCCGGGACCTGCTGCTCATTTTGACGCCTCCTTGCTTTACTCTGGGTTTTCACCCTCTGGGGCAGTCCGCTCTGCGCTTGCTCCAGCCAGGCTGACCTCAGTTTAACCTTTGCCCGCCAAGAACTCAAACACCTCTCTTGCTGTTAGGGACCCCAGAAAAACCGAGCGGCTTTCTGCACCTCCATCCCCTCTGGTTAGGGTTGCCTGAGCTGAAAGCAGTGCCTTTGAGCAACTACTTGAGTGCTGATGGTACATCGAACACGGGTGCAGAGCCCAGCTTCTCCTCGTCCTTCTCCCCAGCCACCTCCCCTCAGACTCCACTCTTTACTGGTTCCTGGCACACAAGACATCTGACCCCTGGCCCCCGGGGTCAGGGCATTTCTACTCCTCTCCCCACCTTCTGGCCTGGGGCTTCCTGCCCAGGCTGTGAAGGAGCCAAGCTTGAATCAGACTAGCACTTTTTTTCCTGCAGAGCAGCAGCGGGTGGCCTGGTGGGGCACTAGCTCACAGAGAGCTCACAGCATCACTTTCTTGTCCCAGCCGATTCCTGGCTTCTTTTTGAGGGGTGCTAAGTGTGAAGTTACTCTTCAGCAGAATACTGACCCAGATGAAGGGTCCCAGGGAGCACTGCTGTACCTCCTACCATCCAGAGGTCCCCCTCCTCATCTCCTGATGTCTTTTCTGTCCCTTTTTTGTGTCCCCTCCCCATCACCTGCAGGGACACTGCCACTTCCACCCGGATTTCTCAAAGTGGTAGCTGATATCCTAGATGGGATCCCCAAAGGCTGGCCTTGAACTCATTTACATAGCCCAGGCTGGCAGAGAGCTCACAGAGATCCTCCTGCCTCAGCCTCCCCAGTACTGGGATTACAGGCATGAATCACCATGCTTCGCCATAGGATGAGTTCTTAGCTGAATCCCTATCTCCATCTTTTTAGGTAACTTTGTCACCTTGGTCCTGTGGCCCTTGGGCAGGCAGCATTGACCTTACCTGGGAGCTTGTTAGAAATATAGAATCTTAGGTGCTACCCAGAGCCACCACATCAGAATGTGCACTGGAACAAGATCCGAGGTGATCTGTGTACATGAGCTGCTGGAGAAGCTAGGCTCTCGAAAACTCCCCAAAGCTGCTGCCTGCTTCCCACACAACTCTCCCCAGCCTTCTTATCTAATTTCCAGCAAGGACCCCGCCTCTTTGCTGGTGGCGAGGACACAGGGACCTTGGCAGAAGCCTGCCGGGTGTCCCAGTGGTTTCTGCTCTTCTCCATCTCCTTCATTCTCTCCTCCAGCTCTGACAGTGGCTGCAAGACCTCTTTCTCATCTCATCTTCTGCCCTTCTACAGAGTTACCCATGTACCTGTTCCATCTTGATTTTCTCTCTTTTCTGTGCTTATATCCCCTTTTTATTCTAATTAGGTTTTTAAATTTGTACTGGGATTTGAACTCAGGACCTTGTGCTTGCCAGGCAGGTGCTGTGCTACTGAGCTATATCCCTGGCCCATGTCTCCCTTTTCTTAAAAGAACCCTCCTCTGTCCGCACCTCTTTCTTCAGCTTCTGGTTCTTCTGTTTCTGAAAGAATTTACAGGAGCTGGGCATGGTGTTGCACGCCTGTAATCCCAGCACTCGGGAGGCTGAGGCAGGAGGATTGTTGCAAGTTTGAGTCCAGCCTGGGCTACAAAGTGAGCTCAAGGCCAGCCTGAACCACATAGCGAGACCCTGTCAAAAAAAAAAAAAAAAAAAAAAGAGTTTACAAGAGCACTTCAAGGACAGCTTGGCAGCCCCACAGGCTGCTTCTGGGTCCCTCGTGGTCTGGCTCCTTTCCAGCTCTATGGCTGATTGCTTCTACTCTCAGACTCTGTGGGCACCAGGCCTCTGATCTCCTGCAGAATGAACTCACTTCTTCCACACACCCGGAGAAGCCTTAGTGACTAAAGTTCCATGTGTTTCTCTCCGGACCCTCTGAGCACTCTGGTCTTCTGGGCCTGGATACTCCCCTAGCCCATGTGCTTCCTCAGTTTCAGAGGCCGTCCTTGGGGAGATGATCTTCCCTATCTGCTTCTGTCCCTGCTGACTGGTGAGCAGACCTGGGCTGGACTTTGAGGCCAGAAAGGAGCACCTGCCTCCAGGAGGGTCCCTGTCACCAGGGACTCTGCCCCTAGGCTTAGTGGGGCTGCCTGGTCTTCATATGCCTTGTTTCCCACAAGCCAGCCCTTCTCCTGTGTGTGTCCGCACCACTTTCTCCTGCTGCCTAGCACGATTGGAGTTGGGGTGTCATTACTGATACTTATGTCTCTTACCACCTGTGTGTTAAGTCTGTGTGTGTGTGTGTGTGTGTGTGTGTGTGTGTGTGTGGTGCTCCGTACTCTTCTACAGAGCTGGTCAGGTGTTAAGGATTCTCCCTTCCATGTCCTTCTCCCTTCCCCAGAGCCCACAGAGAACATCCTTAACAGTGAAACTTCTCCTCCGGACTCCACACTGGCTTGGAGGAGAGAGATGCCCTGTCCTGCTGCAACCTCCTCATCCTGGTTCTCAGCTGCTCACCCATCCATCCTTCTGCTACAGTTTTTAAAGAGTTGCTTGAATTGGGCCATCTCCTGCTTAGCAACTGTTAACTGTCTCTCATGGCTCCCCAAATAGACATTTAGGAACTTGGTTTAGGTACATCCTAGGCACACTGTGCCTGATGTGAGTTCTCTGTCTCTCTCTTTTTTTTTTTTTTTCCGGTAGTTTTGAGACAGGGTCTTGCTATGTAGTTCAGGCTGGCCTTGAGCTCACTTTGTAGCCCAGGCTAGTCTCCAGCTCGCAATGATCCTCCTGCCTCCTGCCTCAGCCTCTCGAGTGCTGGGATTACAGGTGTGCGCCACCACGCCTGGCCATTTTTTTTTTTTGCTCTTTTTGAGACAGGGTATTCTCTCACTGGCCAGCCTTTCTTCCCATCTTGCTGGGGAGAGTTCCCTGCTTCCTCTACTCAGAAGAGCTTGGTGTTGCCCAGGCTCTGGGTACCCATACTTCTGTCTTGTACTCTGGCTTCCTCTGGTAGGACGCTGTCCTATAGGCAGTGGTTTTCTGCTGGGAGGCAGCGGGGTCCCTGTGCTTCGCATGCACTGCATCATGATTCTGGTCGGTTGTCCTGATGTAGATTTGGGGGATGGGTGTCAAGTGTTAACAAGGAGCAAAGGGGAAACTGACAGTGAAGACTCAGCCATTTGCAAGGGAGGCTTCCTAGTTGTGTGGATTTATATTCAATCCCAGACGCATGGAATAGAAAGGAACAGCCAGAGCCGGCAGCCCCAGAGAAGGGCTTCGGGGTGATGTGGATCCTTCCTGGACTATGTGGGAGTCCGATGGACAAATCCTGAGTCAGTCCTGGGGTCAGAGGTGAGTATCTCTGCTCCAGGTGCAGTTGAAAGTCTGCTTCTTCATCAGGGCCTGGTGGTGCATGTCTGTAATCCCATTACTCAGGAGGCTGAGGCAGGAGGATCCCCATGAGTTCAAGGCCAGCCTGGGCTACATAGTGAATTCAAAGCTAGCCTGAACTACATAGTGAGACCCTGTCTCAAAAAAAAAAAAAGTCTGTTTCTTCAAACTCTGTGTTTTAATTTTGCGTTATTTATCTTACTTTTTTGGGAAGATTCCCCCTTTTCACCTGTTGCAGTTACCACCTAGATGGGAATCTGGGGGATTAGAGGATCGGTGGTGACAGGCAAGGCACTCAGTCCAAGCCTGCAGAGAATGCTACTTGTTTCTGACTGCGACAGGGGTTTACCCCAAAGCCCCGGGCAAGAGCCTCTGAACTCGGCCTTCCCCTTGTGGACTCTGCTCACACTTATGGGAAGGGCTCTTGTCTGTGTGCAGAACTGACAATAAGAGTAATTCCTGGGCTGCGCCCTTAGGGAGCTCATAACGTGGTGGTGGTGGTGGTGGTGGTGGTGGCAGCGGCTGTGGCGGCAGTGGTAGGGGACTTGGGAATACGCATTGTCACTCCAAAGCGACCTGGGCATTACACAAGCAGGGGAAGGTGTGGGACCAGCGAAGAATGGCCTTAGCCTGAGTGGGAACAAAGGCTGTGTAGGGCAGAAAGATCACCCTAAGGAAGAACTATCAGAGTTGAAGGAATGGATGAGCTACACTTGCTTCAAAGAGGTAGAGGGCCTGGGCATTGTGCTGACGCCCAACATGCCATGTTGAGGACCTTGGCGCTTTTGGCGCTTTTTATGTTAGTCTGGGCCTTAAAACAATAGGTTTTTTTTTTTAATCAAAAGAAGGAACTCCGTTGGGGGGCATGATGGCGCACACCTGTAATCCCAGCGCTCAGGAGGCTGAGGCAAGAGGATCACTGAGTTTGAAGCCAGCCTGGGCTACTTAAGTGAGTTCAAGGCCAGCTGGAATTACAAAGTGAGACCCTGTCTCAAAACAAATAAACAAACCCACAAAAACACCCCGAGCACACCCCTATAGGTGCAAACCTTAGAAAATGTATCCAAAGTGGAGTAGTAGGCTGGGGACTGGCCTGGCCAGATTGTGTGTTGTGCTGTAACGCCCCCTGGAGGCCTTGCGTGTCAGGCCGGCCTTTGGCTCCGCTCCCTGTTAAGTCCCGGATGGCAATTAAAATGTTAATAGGAAAAGTAAAGCATGCATTAATTATGGCTCCTGTATAGTTCCGTGAAGAAAACAAGGCAAGGGCCATTCTAGGAGGTTGGCTGAAAGTTATGCTGCCGGCTCTCAGCCTTCCCTTCTATTGACGCCTGAAGTCTCCAGTTTTTTCAGGAAAACCGCACACGAGTGCTGGTCTTGCCTTGGGATCCATCCTGTTCCTGGGTTCTGGGCTGAGTTACTCACTTTTGAGTCAAGGCATAATGGGAGCCACAGTGGCGGATCCTTTGGCAGGAGAGTGGAGTTCGTATCTTTTACTTGCTTGTCTGGAGCCAAGGCTGGATGTGTCCCTTCATCATTCCTGGTTTCCACACCTTGCCAATTGTGAACGACCTGAAAGATGACCAGTTGGGCTGGGAATATAGCTCAGCGCCACAGCACCTGCCTGGCAAACGCAAGGTCATGAGTTCGATTTCCAGCACCAAAAAAAAAAAAACAACCAGTCTCAGCTCCCACTAAGGAAGAGGAGGGGACCATTTCCCTTTGCAGCAAGATATGCTCACTCCTATGCTGGTCTGCAGAGCCCTGCTGTCCTCTCATTCACCATCCAGTTTGCAGAGAGGGTCCAGGGCCCACAGCTTTCTAAATTCACATAGATACAGCACTCAGCACTAAATCTGGGTGGGTGCCCTGAGCTACTCACAGGCAGTAGCCGAAAAAGAAAAAAAATTGAAATAAAAGTACATGTGTATGTATTTTACCAGTGAGAAAAGATTAAATTCCTTTTCAGAGTGCTAGCAGGCAACAGGAAAGAGCCCTGCTCCTGAAGAGGAGTAGGGTGCACTGGGGTGGGTGGGAAGGGACTGCTCTCCCTTTTGTCCTGGTGGGGTCTGGAGAGGACCTGGCAGAGGCTGATTCTCTGTGGAGGTTTATCTTCATGGTCTTATCCACATAGGCTCCTTTCAAGGTCCCTGGAAAGTTCCTTGGGACAAGTTCCCATGGTTGCTGGGTGTGGTGGCAACACACTTCTAATCCCAGCACTCCATGAGTGAGTCAGGAGGAACACCTCAAATTGAAGGCCAGCATGGTCTATGTAATGATTTCAAGGCCAGCTGGAACTACATAGTAAGACCCAGTCTCAAAAAAAAAAAAAAAAAGGAGAAAGAAAGAAAAGAAAAGTTCCCATGGCCATATATAATTTTAGGGTTTTTTTTTTTGTTGTTGTTTTTGAGATAGGATCTCACTATGTAATTCAGGCTGGCCTTGAACTCACTTTGTAGCTCAGGCTGGCCTCAAACCTGTAGTGATTCTCCTGCCTCAGCCTTCTGAATGCTGAATTACAGGCATGGGATACCATGCCCAGCTTAATAATTGTGCCCATATCATCTGTTCTTCTTAAGGACCTGTCCCCTCTAGTGTAAAGGCTTCAGGCCCCCCAAAAGCTGTACTTTCCAGGGGGACCTGAGGTTCAGTAGGAACAGTTCAAAAGTAAGAGACAATAAAGACCTAGATTACAGCAGGGTCAGTGAGATTTGTCACCAATAGCTTTTGCAGGCAGAGAATTTTGTCTTTTTTCTTCTATAGCCATCGTGCTCAGGGCCGTTCCTGGTGCATAAACATTTGTGGAATGCAGACCTGCTTGGGATGCAGAAGATAGGAAATCGTGACTGATTGAGCATGTGGGGCACCCTGGGGGGGAGCCAATCAGAGAGAGCTCAGCAAACCTACCTCCTGTCACCTGACCCTAACCTGGCTGCCCTGCCACCAGTCCTGTCCCTGGGGGAGACAGCAAGAAGATACCTTCCCCTCAGCCTTCTTGGCCACTTGGCCAGTTGGAGCCAGGTCTGTGGGATATGTCCCCTATTGAAGGGACCCAAGACTTGGGGTCTGGAGACCCCACCCAAGTAGGCAGGTCACCTAGAATTCTCAGTTTCAGTTGCTTCATGGATGAACCTGGAGTGCTGGGTTGTGAAGCTTAAATGCTTGATGCTGCCTCTCAGAAGTAAGACTCACACATAGGCTTTGCTGATTTTCACGATGAGTAAGTTCCCTTCCATGGCTACTTTCAAACCACTAGTGTGATTTTCGAACACGTGAAGAGTTGCACCCAGAGTCTTTATGGAGTTTGCAATCTGATTTCAGCACACAGTGCAGTCAAATGTGGGTCCCAGTGACTGGTATCTCCCACTTTTTAAATAAGTGCTGGATGAGGGGGCCCCAGATTCTCTGCCAAACTATGTGTGATTTCCTGGCAAGGTCTTCATTTTGTGTTGATGAATTATATGTGGATGATCAATTTGGCCCAATCCCCATCTCCCCCGCCCCCCATACCAGGAATCGAACTCACAACCTCATGCTTGCCAGGCAGGCGCTGTGCCTCTGAGCTAAATCCCCAGCCCTCCATGTCTTTTTTTTTAAGTTTTAAAATTTTTATGAGGGCATAGTGGTGCGTGCCTGTAACCCATAACTCTGGGAGGCTGAGAGACAGGAGGATTGCAAGTTCAAGCCCAACAAGGGCAATTCAATATCTTAGTGAGACTTTAAAAATTTTAAAATATAAAAAAAATGCTGGGCGTGGTGGCACAGGTCTGTAATCCCAGCACTCAGGAGGCTGAGGCAGGAGGATCACTGTGAGTTTGAGGCCAGTCTGGGCTACAAAGTGAGTTCAAGACCAGTCTGAACTGGGGGAGAGACCCTGTCTCAAAAAGAAAAAAATATATATTAAAAAAAGGGCCAGGGCTATAACTGAGTCCAAAGGTTTTAGGTTCAATCTCTAGTACCACAAATTTTTTTTAAAATTTGCTTTTTATTTAATTAAATTAATTAAAATTAATTAATTAATCAATTTGGTACTGGGAATCAAACTCAGGACCTTGTGCTTGCCAGGCAGACATTGTACCACTGAGCTATATCCCTGGCCCATTAAATTTGCTTTTTAAAAATTGTGACATAAAGGCTGGGGATTTAGCTCAGTGGCACAGCTCCTGCCTGGCAAGCATAAGGTCATGAGTTCGATTTCCAGTACTGGAAAAAGAAATTGTGACATTAAAAAAAAAATTGTAACATAACCTACAGCATGCCATAATAAATTCACAAGATTGCATGCAGGGCTTGATGACTTTTTGCACATATATACACTCATATATCCAGCATCCAGATTAAAATACAGGATGTCTCCAACATGCCCATGCCTCTCAGGTCTCCCTGCCTCAGAAATAACCCCTCTCCCGATTCCTCACTCCATAAATTAATTTGTCCTACTCTTGAAGCTCACATAAATGACATCATGCATTATGTAGTGATCTGTCTTTTACATTACTCTCTGAGATGAACCATGTTGTCGTGTGCAGGAGTAATTTATTTTCATTTCTGGGTCATATTCCTAGCACTGATTTTCTAATGTTTAACTTTATAAAAGTTTGACTCAGGAGACTGAGGCAGAAGGATCGTTGTGAGTTTGAGACTCACCGGGGCTACAAAGTAAGCTCAAGGTCAGCCTGAACTTCATAGGGAGACCCTGCCTCAAAAAAAGAAAAGCTATAAAAGTTTGTAATGTTTCCCATGTTTGCTTTTGTTGCTCACCTCTGAAACTGTGGCTCCCACTGGTTGGCCCACCTGGCCATGTGTTCAGTCCCAGGTGATCTGTTACTCCTTGGCCACGACTCCTCCTCTACCGTTTAGAATTCCTTCTGCAAAATCAACCAACTTCTTCATATTCTCAACATTTCTTTTAGAAGTTTCTCTTATTGTCACCCTCACTGAGACATAGATGATACCCAATGTGGACTCCCTGTTTTGTGTCCCCTTCACATTTCATGTGTTGAAGCCCAACCCCCAAGTGACTATAATTGGAGATTGAGTCTGTGAGGAGGTGATAAAGGTTAAATGAAGTCATGGAATGGGGCCTTCGTGCAGTCAGGCTGCTGGTCATGTGGAAGAGGCGGGGATCCTATAGTTCTCCATCTCCACCAGATGAAGACACAATGGAAAGGTGCCCAGCTGCAATCCGGGAAGAGAGCCCTGCCGAGGAATGCAATCCTCTGGTACCTTCCTTGAACTTGGACTTCCCAGGCCTCAGAGCTCTGAAAGTCAATTTCTTTTGCTCATGCTGCTCAGTTCATTTGATTTTGTTATGGTAACTCAAGAAGACTAAGACAATGCCCAAGGATACCCTCTTACCTAAGGCCTTCTGTAGCAGTTATTTTTTATTCCCTTTTACCTCAGTGTATGTAAAATTTTGCCTTATGTGGTGGATTGACAACTGGTGGTCAACGTGTACCACCCAGCTGAACTGAACCAGTGTGGTGCTGGGTGTGGGAGGCCCACCTGAGGATCGTTGCCGGCAGCATGAGAGGCAGAACTGGAGAGGAAGAAGAGAAGCTGTTGGAAGCTGTTGGGAAGCTGTAGGGAGCGGCTGGTTTTCCTGATGAACTCAGCTGCTCTCGTTGTCAAAGGAGCTCGGGACCTTACTGTTGCTGAGAATGGCTGCGGTTCACTTTGGGAGAGCTCTGGTCCTCACTTTGAGCATCACTTCCTGTCTCCAGAGGGGAAGATGGTGCTCTGCTCAGTCTCCTGAAGAAGCTTGCTGTGCTGGCTTTCCTGACGAGAACTCAGCTGGTCTTATGGTTGGAGGAGCTTGGGACCTGACTGTTGCTGAGGATGGCTGTGGTACTTTTCAGGGGAGCTCTGGCTCTTACTCTGAGCATCGCTTCCTAGCTCCAGTGCAGACCCCTCAGCCTGCTGGCACAGGTCCTTCATCCTGCTTGCGCAGACTTCCTAGCTTCCACCACTGACCTCTGGGTCTTCCCAGCGCAGATCTGAAACAGGCCTGCGTAAGACATTGTCATGGGCTCTTGGCCTCCATCCAGTTGGACTCCTGGGGGGCATTGTTATGGGCTCTAGGTCTTCAGCTGGACCTATGTAGGACATTGCTGTGGGATCCAGGCCCTCACCTGGATTCTTTTGGGTCTTTAGTGTGTGGACAGATTTCCTGCACTCTTTTTGTATTTGCCTCTTGGGGTGACTATTATAAAATATGTGTCCTGTATTGTTTCCCCTTGTAAACCGCAAGCCACAGCACTTTACTTCCAAGTTAGTACATTAGCTTGTTACTGCTTCATAAATGCTGGCAGAAGACTTGATATTCCTGGATTTGAGACAAGGAACTCTGTTATTTATTACAGAAAATAACAAAAGCACCATGTTCGCATCAGCTCTCCTGGCCTCCCAAGTCCCATGGGAGCAATGGGGATTCTGTGCGCACCTCGGGCTTGCATCCGACGTGAAGAACGCTGACAAAGAGTGGTCAGAGTGTGTATTCTGGGCATGCCTAGTAAAGCTGGGCAAGGATAATCAGGGCCGAGGGTGCCTTACCTGTCCTAACAATTGGCACCACATATTCTTGGCTAAACTCAATACTCACATGAATATGCCACTCCACCCACCATTCCAATTAACCTGATCAACAGAGGCTGGGACCAAGTCCATTCAATTCGTCTCATACAGAATTTAATTAAGGCTACTGTCAAGAGAGCTTCCAGTGAGAAGAAACCAATCTGCAGTATTAGCTTCAAATCATGCCACCCAGGGCCTCAGGCTCAGTCACTTGTGAATAAGTCTCAAGGGGACCAGTAGATCTTACTTCAGACAGGATATAGTCTATGGCCAGACTCTTATCCATTACAACCCATACACATGAGTTTTAGATTGTGCTGATCTTTGACATCATTGCAATAATTATAGGAAGCAACATATGAGCCAAGAAGCAATTCCCATCCCTAGTGGAGAGACATTCCATGGCCCACATACAAATGTACAGCCCTGATGATCACATGTCACTCTAGTTTGTTGTTGAATCTGGTTTGGGTAGCCACAAGGGCAGTGTTACCAAGTAGCCGCAGCTTTTGTCATTGTACATGAACCAAGTCCACTTGGTTGACAAGAAAAGTACAGACATTTGTACCAGTCAGACTGAAGCAGGGCTATGCTGAACGACCTGTTTGTAGGCATATGGAAGGATAGGAGGAAGATTCAGGAACTGCTGTTGCTGGTTAGCAAAGGGCACAACTGAACGGTTCAGGACTGGCCTTGTCCAGGTGGATTTCTGTCTTCATAGCACATTTGTGGCGTGATAAACCCAGAAGGGGTCAGGTTGTCAGCCACAGCTGCTGCTCCACTGAGATGGACCCAATGATGGTTTTACTAGGCCGCAGTGCTGAATGTAGGGGACAAAGGATGTATTAATCACCTCTTTCTGTGCACCTTCCTGTGTCTAAAGTGTCTTTTTGCTAGACCTCCATGGCCACAAAAGGAGTGTATCCACTGCAGGACCTAGAACTTCACATTTCTCCACTCTTTTCCTATTCATTCATAGATCTGTTGTTTGAATTAGCCAGGCACAAGAAGGAAAGGGCATTTGTACAAAATGTACAGAGACTCATTGTATCTACTGCCTTACCTGGAGAGGGCCAGTGTTGGGAGACTTGGCAAGCAGTGTTCTCAACTAGCTAAGGGGCCATTCCTTTTATGATCTAGGATTCTGTTAATCCATCAAAAGAATCTAGGTGCTAAACCACAATTAGAATGAATTTTGAATCCCTTAGGCCCCTTTGCCAGGCTTGGGGTTTCTGATTAGGAAAAACACTCCCCATAAAAAAACTCGCCTTAAAAAACAAACAAAACAAAACAAACAAACAAACAAAAACACCAATCAAATAAAAAACAAGTACTATTTTCAGGAACGGTCAGATTCTAACTTTTCAGAACAGTTCTATGTAACCCTCTATCTCTTTTGTTCTTATCATCACTCAGGAAGTAGCTGAGAGGAGGTGGTCCTTGTCTAGAGTGCAGTGGTGGCTTCGACATCAGAAATGCAGACTTCTGTGCTTTGTGTCAGCCCGCAGTGGTACATGTGTCTTTGTCTGGTTTGATGGGGGATCCAGGCAGTGATAGTGATAGTATGGGCAAGGAGGCCGGGATCAGCAGACAATTCCATTTGGTCTTATCACAGAGGGGCCCTTGCTCTGGGCATCTCCATCAGTGATCCAGACTGTGTGACTGGCAACTGAATTTGTCTCCACAATTTGTAGCTCCAATGAGGAATGTCTAACCTGGCAGTCTTGTGAACAAGAGAGGCAGGCCCCTGGCAGCACAAAAGACAGTGGAAATACAGCAAGACTTATCAAGGGACACGTTGGCCACAACTCTCAACACTGCCTTGAGTTCTATTTACTGAGCCGAGCAACGTGCCTGTTTTTGATTCTGTGTAGTTGGTACTAGTTTGAATGTGGACACCCTTAGTCATCAGCTTAGCCAAACTGCTGGTTTACCAGGCCAGGCACACAGGGGACCCTCTGTGACTAAAGAGCCCACCGAACCAGCAGATTTACCTCAGGTGGAGAAGTAAGGAATAAAGTTCCCCTGAAGAGATTTTTGCTGCTACTATTCCTTGTAAAACCCAGATACCATTAGGACCAGACCAACTGTGCCCTTGAATGCAGTATTTCCATTTAACTAATAAGGCCTTTTGTCCCCTTTTCTTAGTAGGCAGAATCCAAGTTGACACATTCCTAAGTGGGGTTGCCAGATTGGGACAGTTGTTTGATCGCTTTGAGTCAGTAATAAGTTTGTAGGAGATACAATTACTGGGGATTGAGCTTATGGCCTTTGCAATGAGCTATAGCCCCAGAACTTATTTTTAGTTTTAAGATAGTTTCTCACTAAATCACCAAGTTGTCCAGGTTGGGCTTGAACTTGCAGTCCTTCTGCCTAAACGTCTCAGAGTGCTGGGGTTACAGGCCTGGGCCCTCACATCCAGCTGTTTTGTTTTTGTTTTTGTTTTTTTTTAAAGGACGTGCTTGGTGACCGACTCCAGCAGGCGGCGCTGTTGGACTTGAAAATGGCCTCTAGAGTCATCAGACAGGTTGAATCTTTAATGCTCTGATTTTCCTTTCTCCTCTTGAAAGTCTATACCGTTTTTTCTGGACCACTCAAGAAAATTCAGAAATACCCTTTACATTTAGTTTGGCCTGTACAGAATGTTACGGTTATTTAGTACGTGTTAGTTCAGAGAAGCCTGACGGGGCAAAAGCCAGGTTTACTGCACCTGTCAGGTCACTGTGGATTACTGATTTCTGCCTGTTCAGCCTCCACACTGGTGCAATCGAGAAAGTAAGGTTGGGTGAGACAGTAGATACCAGCAGTTTCACATGGTTTGACGGAATGGTTTCGTGGGATTTCGTTCAGATGGTTCCTGAATTATGATGTTGCTACTTACAACCTTTCAACTTTTCCATGGTAGAAGGCAAACTTGTACAACTGCTGTGGTTTTCACTTTCAGTAAGTTACATGAGATATACAGTACTTTGTTATTATAAAATAGGCTTTGTGTTAGATAATTTTGTGCAGCTGTGTATTTATGTATGTGTTTTGAACACATGTAAGGTAGGCTAGGCTAAGCTGTGATGGTTAGTAGGTTACTTGTATTAAAAGGATTTTCAGCTTAATGTTGTTTTGAGTTTACAGTGGATTTATTGGGATGTAATTTCATCATAAGTTGAGCACCTTCTGCACTTTTTCTTTCTTTCTTTCTTTCTTTTTTTTTTTTTTTTGGTACCAGGAATTGAACTCAGGACTTTGCACTTGCCAGGCAGGCGCTTGTGCCGCTGAGCTACATCCCCACCCCAGGACTCCTCTACTTGATAAAGGTAGAATTTCTCATCTGGAGAAAAAGATATATAGATGATAACTGGGACAACTAGCTGAAATTTTGGAGAAAAAAAGAAAGTTAAGTTTTCATCTTTCACCTTCACAAAACTAAATTTCAGATAAACTAATGACAATACAAACACAAAAAAAAAAACAATGCTAAAAAAACTATTTGAGAATATGCTTATTGCCTTAAGGCAGAAGAGGGCTTGTGAAACAGAAGCTGGAGATTTGAAGGAAAAGGACATATTCTGTGTGTATCGCGGAATGTACTGCAGGTACACGTAATAGGAGTAATTTTAGGGTATTGTGAAAGGGCCGGTTCCTCTGATCTTCTTGTCCCTTCCCCTGGTGGTTGGAATGCCAGAACTAGAAACTATCCTGGGATGGAAGTTATGCAAGGTGAGCCAGTGAGATAACTAGTCTGTGCCTCTGACACTGTAAGGGGCATTCCAGCCTTGGATCATCTGTTGCTCTCTTGCTTAGCTTGTGTGTCTTGTGTTACCATTTGCAGCTGAATCTAAGGCCAATATACCAACCCAGTTCCCAGTGAAGGATAGTGGTTGCTGTTAGCCATTGGTCCTCTACTCTGGTTGACTTTCAGAGTCATCCAGGGAGTTTTGTAAAAATACTAGTGTCTGGGCCCCACCCGAGATTAACTGCTTCAAAACCTGAGGACCAGAGAAGTGTTGGAGATTGACCTCAGGGCCTTCATACTAAACTGCATCTGAAACTCTTTTTTAATTTTGAGACTTGCTAAATCACTAAATTGCATAGGCTAGACTCAAATTTGCAAACTTCCTCCTCAGCCTCTCAAGAGTGCTGAGATTACAGATGAGCACAACCATGTCCAGCTCGAACAGATTTTTGTTTTTTTTTTTTGTCTTTGAGACAGGGTCTCGCTACGCAGTTCAAGCTGGCCTTGAGCTCACTTTGTAGCCCAGGCTGGTCTCGAACTCACAACAATCCTCCTGTCTCAGCCTCCTGAGTGCTGGGATTACAGGCGTGTGCCACCACGCCAGGCCTTGGACAGGTATTTTTGAAAAGCTCTCAGATGACTCTAATGTGCAGCCTGGATGTGGAGAATGGATTTAAACCAATCTGGACAAAACTCTTCTCTCTTTCCTAGCTCCCCCATAGTGGGAGTGGTCACATGTTTGGTTAGAACTGTGATGCCTAATGAATCTGCTGAGAATGTTTTGGGAAAGATTTTATGTTTGTGAAAAGAAGGGATGGCCAGGGCTTTTCTTTCTCCCCTTTTCTAGCTCTGGATTCAAAAGTGATGCCCAAGGCATCAGCAGTCATGTTGTGATATGAGCCAAGCATGAGGACGTCAGATGGTGCACTAAGGCCGACACCGCAGAAAGTTAGAGTCAGGATCACTGCGGACATCATCAAGCCAATTTCAGTAACCACTTACCTTCCTTCAGAAGCAAGAGGGAAGAAATAAACAAACCTCACATGTGTAATGAGTTTTGTGTCCCTTGAAGTAGAATGCACTTATACTTGAAATATGTACCTGGGTACAGATAGTTTGTGATCTGTTTGTAAACTTCACCAAGTGTACAAAGAAAAATGTAGAGATGTACACAGCACTGTTGCTGATACTGACCCCGATCAGAAACTGTGCTAAATATCTACCAATTTAGGAAGAGCTCCATACATTTAGCAAGTGGATATTTTAGTATACTATGCAGCAGAACAAAAGAATGGGTCTGCTTATTGTCTAAGACATCTAAGATACAGTTGTGAATGAAAAAGGTAAATTATAGAACATTAAGCATATGGAGTATGAAAGCATTTATTCTGACACATATACCATACAGTAAAAGCTATACACTCTTTTTTATTTTTATTTTATTTTATTTTATTTTATTTTATTTTATTTTTTTAAAGCTATACACTCTTCCGAGGAGTATGTGTATGCTGGAGCATGCACACTGGCAGAGATAGGCTCCTGAAGGTGATAACTAATTCTCAGGCCAGGATAAAATCGAGGGCTATTGTTGAAGTGGTAAGAAACTTTGGCCTTGTTTATAACTTATGTTTTAAAAAAGGAAGATTGTTATCATTTACTTACGTCTAATTTTAAATATTCAAGTAGAATTTTACATTAAATCTACTAAGAAGTAGGGAGATAGAGCTTTCTCAAATGCAAAGGGGATCAAGAGATAATGGAAGAAGGGAGGAAGGCAGGGAGGGAAAGGGGATGAAAAAGGAGTGCAGCCAGGCGTGGTGGCGCACACTTATAATCCCAGCACTTGGGAGGCTGAGGCAGGAGGATCTTGTAAGTTCAAGACCAGCCTGGGCTACAAAGTGAGCTCAAGGCCAGCCTGAAGTGCATGGCGAGACCCTGTCTCAAAAAGAAAAGAAAAGGAAAGAAAAAGGAATAAAGATGAGTTATGTCCATGTGCCAATGCCTCTCACAAGGAATGTAAACACCATGTACTGCAAACATGTGCTAATAAAAAAAAAAAAATAGGAAAAAAGAGGATCGGCTCTTTGGGGGATCTTCCCAGTCAATGATATCACCTTTCTCTATTTCAAATCCCCTCCCTCCCACACACACAACCTGTGCGGTCTCTCCATCTTACCAAGAAAAGACAATGGCTCCTAGATCCTTTCCAGGAGACCTTTCCCTTGCCTCAGCCATGGCCACTATGCTCCCACTCCACAGTGACTAGGGAGACCCATCCAGTACTGCAGGTCTGAGTCCTCATATGCCAGGTCTCCTTGGCACCCACTCCCATAATTCCATCTGGGATTTTGGGCATCTGGTCTACCTCCAAAAGTGCTGGTGGATCCATCTTACTTGTTCAACTCTCACAAGTGGTATTCTTTGACTACTTTGGGGTCTTTGATTCATTTTACCTGTCTGTTGATTACATCTGTTCTGGCCATCTTCTCTTACCTCCTCATACCATTTTACCAGCACTCTCAACTCCTTTGTACCACTCTCTGGCAAAACATTACTTTTGGATGAAGCCATGTTTTCTGTCACCATGGAATCACACACAATGGTACCATGATAAGTTTCATGGTCACTAACCTCAGGGGATGCCTTGTATTGCCCATGAATCTCTCTCCATTCCTCTCAGCCTTAGTTTTACTTCCTCAGTACTCCTCATTAGACATACCTCATCTCTTTACGTATCAGCTCTTCTCATTGTTTCTCAGACAGCGTGTTCATTCTCACATGCACAAGGCAGTACTGTAGCTGCCTCACTCAGACTTTTGCTAGCTGCTTCATTTGGTCACCCAACTGGTGCAAGTATTGGTTGTTAACTGCTTACAGCTTCCTTCTTCACTGGAGTGGTGTCCCTGGCTTATCCTGTGCAAGGCTGAAGCAGGGTAATTAGTCTTGCTCCAAACTGGGACAACCTTGCACACTTATTCATCCTCCAGAGCGCCTCAGAACTGGCTGAGGTAGGTTCAGGCTGGGGCCACGTTACCTTTCTCCTGAGGACACACCATATGTAAATTATTTGCATAACAAACAGTCCTGGGGTATGCTTCTAGGGAACTTAATCTAAGACACCACCTGTGGTAGATTGACAACTGGTGGACAACTTATAACACCCAGATGAACTGAATCAGCATGGTGCTGGATGTGGGAGGCCCACCTGAGGATTGTTGCCAGCAGTATAAGAGGCAGACCTGGATAAGAAGAGAGGCTGTTGGGAGCTGGCAGAAGTTGTTGGGAACCTGTTGGAGTCTGTAAGGAGCTCCTCTATTGAAGAAGCTCATTGTGTTGGCTTTCCTGATGAACCTGGCTATTTTCACCCTCCAAGGAGCTCGGGACTTTGTTGTTGCTGAGAGTGGCTGTGGTTCACTTTGGGGGAGCTCTGGTTCTCACTCTGAACATCGCTTCCTGGCTCCAGAGGGGGAGATGATGCACTGTTCCGTCTCCTGGAAAAGCTTGTTGCCTTGTTTTTTCTGATGGGAACTCAGCTGTTCTTATGGTTGGAAGAGCTCAGGACCTGACTGTTGCTGAGGATGGCTGTGGTACTTTTCAGGGGAGCTCTGTTGTTTGCTCTGACTGTCGCTTCCTGGCTCTAGTTCAGACCCCTCCGCCTGCTAGCACAGATCCTTCATCATGCTGGCACAGACTTTCTAGCTACTACCACTGACCTTTGGGCCTTCCCAGTGCAGATCTGTGAAACAGGCCTGCATGAGACATTGTTATGGGCTCTAGGTCTCCATTTGGACTCATGGGAGGCCTTGTTATGAGCTCTAGGTCTTCAGTTGAACTCATGTAGGACATTATCAGGGAGTCCAGGTCCTCAGCTGGATTCTTTGGTCTTTAGTGTGTGGACAGATTTCCTGTACTCTCTTGTATATGATTCTTTGGGTGACTATTATAAATAATCTTATAAAATATGTGTCCTGTATTATATTATTTCTCCGTGCAAAAATCCCAAACTACGATACCACCTTTTCTTGTATTTCTACTTTCCCCTTGAATGAGCTCACCTGTCCTCTATGATCCTGTTTATCCTTCAGTCAAAGATCAAATTCTCCTTCTTTTAACAATATTTCTCACACTTCAAGGAATTGTCTTTTATTATATTACTCTTTTTTCCCACTTCTTTGGTACTGGAGATTAAATTCAGGGCCTTGCATTTTCTAGGCAGGCACCATACCACTGAGCTACATATCCAGCCCTATATTACTCTTTGACTGCTCATGTTTATAGAAAAAGACCCAGCGCAAGGTCCTGAGTTTGATTCCTGGTACCAAAAGAAAAAAAAGAAAAAGACCTAACACAGCAGAAACTCTTAATCCTCTATGTGCCGTGGACCTCTTTAGAAGACCATTGAAGCCTATAGATACCTTCTTAGAGATGGCTTTTAAGTTTATAAAATAAATAAGATAAAAAGAAAAACCATTATGATATATGGTAATAAAAATGCTACCTTGTAATATAGTGATATATGTGGTACTTCATTACTGTATTAAATAACATAAGCTAGCATTGGGTCAGTAATATCAAAGCAGGGGTGAAACTAAATGATATTATAAGATATCTGTTGCAACTGAAATGTGGTATGAAAATATCTATACAGTAATTTCTATTAGTAATAAAGTCAAGGGTTTTACAGGTGATCTCCATTCAAGATGAAAGGAGATGCTAAATTTCAGTTAGAGGTTAATGAGAATAAAGATGTGACTTGGATTTTTGCCACCTAGATGCACAGTATTGATTTCTTTTTCTTCTTCATCTTTCTTTCTTGTTGTGTTTATATTTTGTTTACCAAGACCATGAGGTCCCAACTCTGGTGTTAGACAGGCAGTTGAGGTCTTGCTATGTAGTCCAAGGCAACTTTGAAATCACTATGTAGCACAAGTTTCCCTTGAATTCATAATCCTCCTGCTTGCTGGGATTACAGGTGTGTGCCACCACAGCTGGCCACAGTATTGATCTCTATTCATGGACATATGGGGCTCTGCGGACCCTATGTAAGGACCTCTGTGCTGGAGGATTTGTGGGCCTAGGAAACTGACATTCAACTCACTCAGTCTCATAATGAACACTCATATGTGGGCAGATCACTCATTATTATGGCCTCTGGTGCTAACTAGAGGCAGCTTCATAATAGTTATTTTTATTTTTTATTTTTTATTTTTTTGAGACAGGGTCTTGCTATGCAGTTCAGGCTGGCCTTGAGCTCACTTTGTAGCCCAGGCTTGTCTCGAACTTGCATCGATCCTCCTGCCTCAACCTCCTGAGTGCTGGGATTATAGGCGTGCGCCACCACACCTGGCTCCGTAATAGTTAGAAGGTAGCAAAATGATTTCACCTCCTTCCCATGACTCAAGATTGGTAAAGGGACTTGTCAAAGGGGTGGACTGGACTTTCCCATGAGGACTTCTGGGGAAAGATTGGTAAAGGGACTTGTCAAAGGGGTGGACTGGACTTTCCCATGAGGACTTCTGGGGACTGAAAGGCCAGGAGAACTTGCTGAGCTCACAGGAGAACACAATGGCCTTCTGATAAGAATGGTCTCACTTGGTGTGGTAGCACACGCCTATAATTCCCAGCACCCGGGAGCCTGAGGCAGGAGTATCACTGTGAGTTTAAGGATAGCCTCCACTACATAGCAAGACCCTGTCTCAAAAAAAAAAAAAAGAATGATCTGACCTCTGGCCTGGGAACATACCTCTGTCCCTTTTATCATCATGACAGCTACCTAGTGTTGTAGCAGCAGATTTTTTTAGTGTTAGGCTGGGTTCAAAATTTAGGGATGGAAATAATGTTACAGTTATCCTTTAGAAAATATTTTCTAGAATGAGACTGGAAAAACATGGTACAGCTTTTCTCTTTCCCACTGTTACGGTTTACATCTAGATGTCCCCCCAAAGCCCCATGCACTCATAGGTGGTGCTTTAGGGAGATGTGTGGATCATGAGGGTGTGATGCTCATCAGTGGATCTGCCAGGGATGCATGCATAGCTAAGGGTGATGTTGGGAGGTAAAGCCCGGTTGGAGCAGGTGGGTCATGTGACCTGGGTCTATCTCTTCCTCACTCCTTCCTTGGTCTCACTGTTTGCTGCTTGCTGTCATGAAACTGGTAAAGCTGAGGTCTGTAAAGATGCAGCAGAGGGCTTAGCTGCTCTTCCTTCTCTGCTGTGCCCCTCTGCTCTGCCATCCTGGGTGGAGCCAGTGAACGATGGAGCAAAACCATTACAAACTATGAGCCAAAATAAACCTTTCCTCCTTATGCTTGTGGATGTATTGTATCTCAGCAAAGGGAAAGTAACTAAGACCCCACCACACCCTAAATGACTTGAAGTAAATGAAAAAAAAAATAATCTCCCATTTTTTTCTTCAGTAGTGTGCCAATTAATCCTGATGATCAACTTGACTGAATTAAGAGACTCTATGAGCTGGGCATGGTAGCCCACCCCTGTAATTCCAGCACTCAGGAGCTGAGGCAGGAGGATTGTCGTGAGTTCGAGACCAGCCTGGGCTACAAAGTGAGTTCAAGGCCAGCCTCAACTGCATAGCGAGACCCTGCCTCAAAAAGACAAAAGAAAAAGAGAGACTCTATGTGAGATGACTGGATTATGAGGATGCTAAGCTGATCAAAAGGTTAATCTTTTGATGATTTCAGAACTGAATGGGCTATTAAAAGACACAGTCTGGTTGGAGGCAGTGTATCATGGGGGAACGACCTTAGGAACTATATCTGCTCGCTGGCCCCTTCCTCTTGTGCTCTTTCTCTGCTCTCTGCTTTCTGAATGCCATGAATTTAGCAGTTTTCCTCTGTCATACCTTTCCACCATGATCTTTCTACCTTGGAGTCAGCCAGCCGTTCACTGAAACCTCTGACACTGTGAGTCAAATTAAACTTCTCCTGCTTTAAACTGTGGCTGTCAGGTATTTTGCCTCAGTAATGGGAAAGTGGAACAATATATTTAGAGAGATGTTTGGAGAAGAAAAATGGTAGTAGATGGCAATAATAAGGTAAGCATCAGGACGAGGGAATCTATGGGGGCAAAGTGGTGGTGTTCTCTTTGATTTGTTTTGTGGGATATATGACGAGATAGAGAGGTATCTTATATTAATATTATGTACTAATAAATTACATTAACTGTAATAATGTTTTACAATCACACTTTTCATTTGATCAAAACACATTTTCTAACCTTTTCATGCCACTACTGTAGAGGAGAATGTACCACCTAAAGGAATGCAGAGAAGGTAGTGCATAGCCTGTGCATGGCCCCAGCTTAGAACCACTGTATCCTCTCCCTTGTACTGAAATATCACACCTAGGGCTTAACTAATGGTTCCCAAACTTTACTTTTTATCATGTGGAAGAGCCTGTTTAAAACGTGTTTTCTGGGCCTGGGGTGTGTAGCTCAGTAGTAGAGTGCATGCTTAACATTACCAAGCCCATGGGGTTTAATCTGTCAGTGATCTTTCTGTCTCAGCCTCCTGAGTGCTGGCACTACAGGTGTGTGCCACCTCTCCTGGCCTAGGCTCTCTCTTTCTAAAACAAGGCACACAGGATTCTTGGTTGCCATAGCCTACAGCCCAGCAGTATCAGAAAGTGTTCTTTAAAGGCCTTTGTGCCTTTGGCCAGGACCTGATGTATATTAACAATTTATCTTTCATAAATTTCTTTCCTAAGTTTTTTACAATGATTAAGGCTCCTGAGGGAACCCTGACCATGTGAAAACAAAGGAAGACATTTTGCAATCCCAAGGTGACTTTGAAGAAAACTGTTGATAAAGCATCATAATCACCACAGCTCCCTGAACTCCAGGAGTAAATCTTGTGTGCATAAAAAGATATCTGGACTTGCACCTAGTACAGATGCAGGCACTGCTTGCCTTCTCCCTTGAAGGCAAATTATCTCTATATCTACTTTACCATAGATTCCACCTGTATTTCTGCATAGCCACCCACGTGTCTTGATTGAGTTATCTCATCAAAGGCACAAAGGACCCTCAAGGAGGTTTACAAGGGCTGGTTCCTCGAGGTAGCAGGACCTGGCTTCGTGTTGACCCTGGGATTTGGATTGAGCAAGTCTGAGGTGGGACTCAAGCCTGAGTTCTTAACAAGTGGTCCTAGTCCCCTTGGACAGACGACTCAAAACTCACACCCACGCTGGGAGTGGTGGCGCACGCCTGTATTCCCAGCACTCCTGAGGCTGAGGCAGGAGGATTGTTGTCAGTTTGAGACCAGCCTGGGCTACAAAGTGAGCTCAATGCCATCCTGAACTGCATAGCGAGACCCTGCCTGTCTGTCTGTCTGTCGTCTGTCTCTCTTTCTTCTTGTCTTTTTGAGACAGGTCTCAGTATGCAGTTTAGGCTGGCCTTGAGCTCACTCTGTAGCCTAGGTTGGCCTTGAACTTGCAATAATCCTCCTGCCTTAGCTTCCCCAGTGCTGGGATTACAGGCGTGCACCACCACACCCAGCTCGAGACCCTGTCTGCAGAAGACAAAAAAAAAAAAAAAAAGTGTAAAACTCACACCCAGGATGCTGGGTCAGGTGTATCTTCCTGTGTTATTTTGTTTTCAGTCAGGTAAACAACAAGACTAGAAACTTTAAAAATCTAGTTTGAAATTTGCCTTTAATCTCACATGTTAACTAATTTCCTGGAGAGTTATAGGCTTTTCCTGGAGAGTTCAAGCCTCTGATAAAATATTAGGAAAATTGTCCAGAGCAACGAACAAGATCCTATAGAAAAAACAATGGAGGAACTTGATTAACACGGTGTAACTGGTAGGTTAGGAGACTGGAAGAGAAACCAGGCACCCACCTTGTCCCACTCCCCATGTGACGTCCATTTAATGCTCCTAGTGCGTGACACACAAGTATTCAGTTAGTACTAGTTAAAAGAGCAAAAAACACGTAGACACAAAACACGTAGACACCTTAATTGTTTTTCAACTCAAGTTCTCGTTTGATAAAGGCACACGCTCTCCTTTCATGCTATTAAGAAGATACAGGGTCTGGGGATTTAGCTCAGCGGCACAGCGCCTGTCCGGTAAGCGCAAGGTCATGAGTTTGATTCCCGGTACCCGGAAAACAACAACAACAACAAATAGTGTTTTTGGGGATGGGGATTTAGCTCAGAGGCACAGCGCCTGCCTGGCAAGCGCAAGGTCGTGAGTTCGGTTCCCGGTACCGGAACACCCCCCACCCCCTCAAAGGAAAGAAAGCAGATACAGGCAGGGCGTGGTGGTGCCTGCCTGTAATCTCTGCGCTCTGGCAGCCTGAGGCAGGAGGACCGCCAGGTTCAGCCCAGGTTGGGCAATTCAGCAACTTAGTGAGACCCTGTCTGGGAGGGAGGGGCCTGCGTTCAATCCCCAGTATTGTAAAGGGGAAGCGGGAGAGAGAGGGCGAGAGCGAATTATTCCCCGGAATTGTTTTCCAACCTTAATTGTTTTTCAACTCAAGTTCTCGTTTGATAAAGGCACACGCTCTCCTTTCATGCTATTTTGAAGTTTCACCATCATTTTAGTATGGCGACTGAAAACATAGCAATAGACACAGTGCTTCTGTGTCCCATGACCCAACATCCCCCGCCGCAGCCTAAAGAGAAGACAGGTAACTGGGCAGTCGGCGTAGGTAAGCGGGACCCAGACCACAGCTAAAGCGCGCCTGCACAGGCCGGAAGTGGGGGACTGGGCCGCGCTAGCTTCTAACGTCACGTCCGGCGCGACTTCCTGCACAGAACATGGCGGCTTTGAGTGGTGCCCGCTGGCTGACCCGAGTGAGGGCTGGTGACCCGTCGGGGATGGGGTGGGCGGAGAAGCGAAGGCTATTTCCCAGGGTTTCCTAAGGAGGGCAAGGGCACTGCGGTGTTGTGGTCCGGGGGTCCCAGGTCTAATCTCGCTTGTGTCTGTCGCAGGCAGTGGTTGCCTCCCGGAACCCCGGCTCCTGGAGGTGTCTGAGTATCTCGGCCAAGGCGAATGCAGCTTCGCAGGTACGCACTGCGTCCCGCTCTATTTTCGCCCAAGTGCCTGTCGCGTTCTCGCGCCACCTTGCTTTCTTCCCACCCTCTTTCTGCGGCCCTGCTCCCACACCAGCTCTAGCTTGGTTGACCCCATTCACAGGCTCAAGACGTGAGGGTGGAGGGCGCATTTCCTGTGACCATGCTGCCAGGAGACGGTGTGGGGCCGGAGCTCATGCATGCTGTCAAGGAGGTGTTCAAGGTGAATGGCCTGGGGTGACCCCTCAGGCTGCAGGGGAGATTCGGTGGTTTGGAAAGGACTTACTCGACCCTGACGCTACCCTCTTTGGGATCTGTCCCTGAAGGCTGCTTCTGTTCCGGTGGAGTTCCAGGAGCACCACCTGAGCGAGGTGCAGAACATGGCCTCTGAGGAGAAGCTGGAGCAGGTGCTGAATTCTATGAAGGAGAACAAAGTGGCCATCATTGGTATGTGTGTCCCCTTGCCTCCCTGCGCATGTGTCATTTAAAGTCAAACGAGCAGTGTTCAGTAAGCCTCGCCATGTAAGAATACATCAACTTTGTAGAGCTCCCATTGCTGGTTCTTGCGTATTTGTTCCTTTTCATTGGGAACCTAGGAGTCATGTCAACTGTTAGCTGTCTGTGCAGGAAAGCTCCATAGTTTTGGTGTCTTGTCCTGCGGTGACATCATTCTTTTTTTTTTTTTTTTTGTCTTTCTGAGGCAGTGTCTCACTACGTAGACTAAGTAGTTCAGACTGGCCTTGAGCCCAGGCTGGTCTTGAGCTTGCAGTGATCCTCCTGCCTCAGCCTCCCGAGTGCTGGGATTACAGGAGTATGCCACCATGCCCGGAAACATCATTCATTATTAAGTCTTGTTAATGGTGTTTCTAGAATGCCCTTTCTGGCAGCCCTTTTTTTCTGTTTCTTCTCTTGCTGCTGTACTTTACTGTTCTCGTTAGATTTTTTTGGCTTTCAGTGCTGCCCCTACTGTCTTTTTTTATCTCTTTGTTTGGTAAGACTTTGCCAGGTCCATCTTTAGTGTAAGAAAGTAAGTTCTTCTTAAGCTAGACCTCAGCTGTTCTGCGTTGGTTTCCACAGTCCTTGTTCTGTGCTTTGATCACACTAGACTTCGTTAGTTTCCAAATATATGTATTGCCTTGGCTTAATGTTATTTCCTCTGCCCAGAAGGTGTTTCCTTTGGTACCACTTGTCAGAATCTTCACTCGCTCATGATACAGTAGTAGTTTCTTACGGCTGCAATAACAGACTACCACCAACTTGGCTGAAATTAATAGAAATTTATTGGCTCAGTTCTAGAAATCAGAAGTCTGCAATTAAAGTGATGGCAGAGCCACAGTCCTACGGAAGGCTTAGGGGAGAATCTTTTCTGCCTCTTCTTGATGTTCCTTGACTTGTAAATGTTCAGTCTTTCCCTTTATTTTCATATGGCTCCCCCTCCCCCGCTTGTGTCTTTGTATCTGTATTCCTTCTTTATAAGGATTTATTGTTGGTTTTAGAGCCTACCCTACTGTAGGACAGTTTCATCATCAATTCTTTTTTTTTCTTTTTTTTTTGAGACAAGGTCTCACTGCTTAGTCCAGGCTGGTCTTGAACTCACTGTGTAGCCCAGGCTGTCCTCGTGTTCGAAGCAATCCTTCTGCCTAGCCTCCTGACTGCTGGGATTATAGGCATACACCACCAGACTCAGCTCAAGAATCTTAATTACATTTACAAAGATCCCTTTTCCACATAAGGTCACATTTACAGATTCTTAGGATTAAGATACGGACATACCATTTTTTGAGATCATTATTCAACCCACACTTAACCTAAAGTCTGATTGAAGCGCTGGCTGTTCTGTGACATTTCCTGTTATTACTGAGGGGATTCCTTCTCTGTACTCCTATGCATGTTGTTAACACTATTCACATGGTATTTATTGCCTTTTATATTAGCTGTGTTCCTCCTACACATTGCTGGCTCCTTGAGGGCAGGAGTTGTATGGTTTTTGATTGATAACTGTTATCTGACATAGTTTGATTTTCAATAAGTATTGGCTGAGAAAATGTAAAATAAGTAGACATAGAAATATCAAAGAAAAAGTTGGCCTTGGTGGCACATGCTTGTAATCCCAGCACTTGGGAGGCTGAGGCGGGAGGATCATTGCAAGTTTGAGGCCAGCTTCAGCTACAAAGTGAGCTCAAGGCTAGTCTGAACTGCATAGGGAGACCCTGTCTCAAAAAGACAGAAAAAAAAAAAAAAGAAATATCAAAGAAGATCATAGATCACCTAGCATTGTTTTTTACCCTGTTATTAAATTCAGGCTCTTCTATGATAAAAATGAAAAAAAAAATCTTTTTAGGTTACTTTGAAGTTTCAACATAAATATGGTGACCAAAACTAAAGTAAAGGAAAGGAAACTGCTCAAAAGGAAAGAACAACTGAGATAAGGGAAAAGAGAAAAGAAAGAAGGGGAAAAATATGTATATATGTTTACACAGGATAGCTAACATAGTTGTATTACTGACTTTTATTGCTCTGTTGAAAGGAACAGTTAATGTTTAAGTGTATGATTAATCTTACATGTCTGTATTTGTTTATCTGAGTATCTAAATTGAAGATACTAATATGTAATACAATAACCATTGTTAATTTCCTATCATAAATAAATAAAGTAGTAAGACAGGTGTGGTGGTGCATGCCTGTAATCCCAGCACTCGGGAGGCTGAGGCAGGAGGATCGTTGAGTTTAAGGCCAGCCTCAGCTACAAAGTGAGTTCAAGGCCAGCCTGAACTGCATAGCCTCAGCTGGGAGGCTGAGGCAGAAGGATCTTTTGTGAGTTCGAGACCAACCTGGGCTATAAAGTGAGCTCAAGGCCAGCCTGAACTGCATAGCAAGACCCTGTCTTTTTTTTTTTTTTTTTTTGAGACAAGGTCTCAGTATGCAGTTCCGGCTGGCCTTGAGCTCACTTTGTAGCCCAGGTTGGTCTCGAACTCGCAGCAGTCCTCCTGCCTCAGCCTCCCAAGTGCTGGGATTACAGGTGTGTGCCACCATGCCTGGCTAAGACTCTGTCTCAAAAAGACAAAAAAAAAAAAAGTAAAGCAGTAGACTAAATATTTCTTCTTTTATTTTATTTCTTGAGATAGGGTCTCACTATTTAGTTCAGGCTGGCCTTGAACTCATTATATAGCCCAGGCTCAAATTTGCAGTGATCCTCCTACTTCAGTCTCCTAAGTGCTGGGATTTATAGGTGTGCAGTAACATACCTCAGTTTAAATATTTCTAATTTTATTTTGTTATTTTAAAAAAATATTTCTGATTTTAATAACATTAATGTCTCTTGTGCCTTGCACTTAGAGGCAATTAACAGTCAGGTTTGGAGTGGGAGAGGGGAACCTGGGTTGCATTATGTTCCTGGGGGAACTGAACACTGGACTCTGTCCCTTGGGCTTGGCTTGGGCCTACAGTGCTTCCCCTATTTTGTTTACACAGGAAAGATCCATACCCCAATGGAGTATAAGGGAGAACTAGCTTCCTATGATATGCGGCTAAGGTAGGTGGGTGCTGGGGCTTCAGTTAGAGGGGTGCTGGGCACCTGGTGCAGAGCTGATGTCTGTCCATCCTCAGGCGTAAGTTGGACTTGTTTGCCAACGTAGTCCATGTGAAGTCCCTTCCTGGGTACGTGACTCGGCACAACAATCTAGATCTAGTGATTATTCGAGAGCAGACAGAAGGGGAATACAGCTCTCTAGAGCATGAGGTGAGGCTATGGAAACTGGGGAGGCAAGTGTGGAGGTGGAAGCAAGGCGGAGCTTCTTCTTGCCCTTCCCATCGTCACTCAGCTGCTTTCCTTCTCATCTAGAGTGCAAGGGGTGTGATCGAGTGCTTGAAGATTGTTACTCGAACCAAATCTCAGCGGATTGCAAAGTTTGCCTTTGACTACGCCACCAAGAAGGGAAGGAACAAGGTCACGGCTGTCCACAAGGCCAATATTATGTGAGGGGCGTGGCTTTGCATGGGAAGGATTCCTGGGGAGGTGGCCCCCTGTCACTCTCCTGGCTGATTACATTCCTTTGGCCCATGAACAGGAAACTTGGGGATGGGTTATTCCTGCAGTGCTGTGAGGAAGTTGCTGAACTGTACCCCAAAATCAAGTTTGAGACCATGATCATAGACAACTGCTGCATGCAGGTGAGACCATCCCTGTGTCTCCAGTCATGGTGTTGAGGTGGAGTGGGGACTGGAATTCATCTGTCTCCTTTATGCCCACATCTCACCCCTCAGCTTGTGCAGAATCCTTACCAGTTTGATGTGCTTGTGATGCCCAATCTCTATGGGAACATTATTGACAATCTGGCTGCTGGCCTGGTTGGGGGAGCTGGTGTGGTCCCTGGTGAGAGCTACAGTGCAGAATATGCAGTTTTTGAGACGGTGAGTGAGGGCATTTCCTCCCTCATCTGTATCTCCTTTCCTCTGACCTCAAGTATCCTTCTGTTCCTCCCTCATCCCAATAATGCCTTCCCCCATCTCTATGCCTCTACTTGGTGATACTGGCCTACCCTGTACCATAATGCTCCTTCTGGACCTCAGCCTGCCTCCTCCCAGTGACTTTGGCTTTCTCTTTCCACAGGGTGCCCGACACCCATTTGCCCAGGCAGTGGGCAGGAACATAGCCAACCCCACTGCCATGCTGCTGTCAGCTTCCAACATGCTTCGGCATCTCAAGTAGGTTGAGAGAGGCTAGGGGTGGAGGCTGGGTGTTGTAAGGGGGAGTGGAAGTGGGGAACTCATGGAGGTGTTCTAGGAGCCTGACTTTCTTCCTGTCCCCATCAACAGTCTTGAGTATCATTCCAGCATGATTGCAGATGCGGTGAAGAAGGTGATCAAAGTTGGCAAGGTGAGTTTGGAAAGGGGCCGGGTTCAGGGCCTTGGTACTGCACCCTGGGAAACCTGGAATGGGCCTCCATCCTTGTCAGGTCCCCAGAATATTTGCTCTATGGCTCTCAGGGCTCTTTACCTCCCTCCTTTAGGCTGTTTTATCCTCTTGGTCTTTGCCTCTTTTTAGCTCCCATCTGCTATTCCCTGTCTGCTCTATCCATTGCCCCTCTCATGGGCCATCTGAATGCAGAATGTGTAGCTGGGGTGGTGCAGCGGGGCTGGTAGCAGGCAGGGAGGAGGTGTCAGCATCATCTTCACGCCTGGGAGCCCATCTTCATTGCCATTCCTCCCTCCTGGTCTTCATTTCCTGAGGTGACCTCACCTGCTCTGATGTGCACTTCCCCGTGTCTCTTCCCTTCTGCTCAGCCTGCTGTCCTGCCTTGGCTGCAGCACAGTGCAATGGCTCAGAAGAGCAAGCAGCTCCCTTCTTCTCACCTGGCTACCTCTTCCATCCCTGCCGCAGAGCATCTTTCCTGGCCCTCCAGCACCTTGGGGTCCCATGTCTGATCACACTGCCCGACCCTGCTTCATGGGCTCTCTTCTTTTTTCCCCCACGGCTATTGCCGGTGGTGGCTGTAGGTGCGGACTCGAGACATGGGCGGCTACAGCACCACTACGGACTTCATCAAGTCTGTCATCGGCCATCTACACCCCCATGGGGTCTAGAGCCCTTTATTCCCTCCAACCTCACAAGGACCATTACTACCTACACACCCATTCCTTCTGTTCAGTGGACCAGTGAAGAGACCTTGACCTCTAGGCAGTGGACCATAATCGCTTTCCTGGGCAGCGCCTAGGTCCTCCCAAGGCTGGCTTCCTTAGGGAGCTGTGTATGTGGGTGATCGTGGTGGGGTTACCAGGGATGGGGCCTTGGCCGCAGGATGATTGACCATTCTCCCCCACAGGTTCGGACCTCCGACATGGGTGGCTATGCCACTTGCCACGACTTCACTGAGGCTGTCATTGGTGCCCTGTCCCACCCATAGGTCCTGCCCACACAAGGTGTTCAATAAAACACATGTACTGATTTTTGCAGACTTGTTTTTATTGACTGGGATTTAGGGCATGGGAAGTATCACCTTGGGGTATACCCTACTCCCACCTATCCCAGGGAATGTCCACTCTAATCTTCCTGGGGTGTTCTTTGAAGCTTTTTCTTCTTTTTCTTGGCGATGCCCTTGCTGGCAGCAGCCTCCTCAGGCCCACTGCTGACTGGCTCTTCCTTGGAAGAAAATTTTCTCTTTTTCTTGGGGACACTTCTGGCTGCCTCTTCTGGTTCACTAGCTGCTTCCTCCTTGGGCAAAGATTTCCTCTTCTGTGGACTTGTGCTGCCACCAGCTGTCTCTTCCAGATCACTACTAATCAACTCTTCCTTGGAAAAAGATTTCTTTTTCTTGGGTTTGGAGGCAGAGACAGATGGCTCATCCATTCCATTCTCCTGAGGAGCCTCCTGGAATTTTTGCTTTTTTTTCTTTTTGGGTTTTTCCTGTGTCTCCTAAAGGTGAAAAGAGGTATTGAGAGGTGTTGTCTGTGGTATGTGCATGCATTTCCCCATTAAAGTCAGGGCAGAAAGGCAAACTGCCCAGTGCTTTTTTTGGGTTGGCCAGTAATTTTGGAAACCCATCCCCAGAGCTACCCCAAATTACAAGTTAAGGAGAACATGTAATGAGAAATTTTCTCAGCCCTCTAACCTGTACAAAAACCCTCCATGCTGGTCACAATACATCCATCATGCCAAATTCCAAGGGGAAAACTGAAACCACATTGCAAATGGCACTAAATGCCCCAGGGGAACAGTTCTAGCCTGGCACGTTGGAGACCTCCCTGCACCCATGCCAACTGTGAAACCATACCATTTCTGGACACACATCAGAACAAGCAGAGCAGCAATTTACACTAGTCCCTGTTGAGTCCTGGGAAGCAGTCGAGGACAGAACACAACTTGCCCAGGGAACAGGTGTGTGCTATAACCAGCTCTTTGGGCTCTTGAGCAAGTTGTCTCAGCACCTATCTCCTTCCTATGTAGAATCAAGAGGTAGTTTAGGTATTTCAATCCAAAAACCTGGACTCCAGACCACGGCTTAAGGCACACCCTCAGTTCTGCTGCTGAAAATCCTACAACCTAGGATCCCGGAGGGCTGACTTGCTGAGACTGACCTCATGCTCCTCTGGAGTACTGCTGTTTTCTGAAGATGCCAGAGCAGCCAGTGCAGCCAGTCGCTTCTTTTCCTTCTTCAAGCGCTTCTTCTCCTGTTTCTCCAACTTCCTGGTGATTTCAACAGCAGCTTCCTCTGCCTGGCAAAAGCAAAGTGCTGAAAAGGTCTGGAGTGCCCTCGCTCACTACAGCCTCCTTTCTGGCTTTACTGGATCAGGCTCATTAAATCAGTTTTTTTGCCTCCATTCTACAAGATCAGGTCAAGACAGTTCATCACCTCCAGCAGCCAAGTATTTCTCCACCACCCAGCAAAGCCCACTGACCTGAACCATTGCCTCCTTCATGACCTCCAGATTCTTTCGTGGAATCTCTCCAGTCTCATAGAAGGATAGGCGCTCCTCAACTTGTTCTCGAAGCTTCTCCCCAAACACACTGGTGGGCACCTCTGGACGTGTGGGTGGGGGTGGGGAAGAAAAGCCTGTCAGTCCCCAGAGTGATAAACTACCTCGCAGGATTCGTTCTACCCTCAGCTTCACTCAGACCCAATGTATCAACACTCACTAGGAGAACTCTGTTGACGAAAAATATTACCATCACTGTGGAAGCTGTTAAGGTAGTCAGCCCCCCTTTCCTCCCAGCCCCACCAAATGCCAACCCTCCCACTCATACCAGAGAAGCAATCGATTCTGGAGGCAATACTGCACTTGTTAGCCAGGTACCGGGAGATGCGGCCTTTGTTCTTGGCAGCTGCTCGGCCAATGAAGGTGGAGTGGAAAATGAGTCCATATTTTGGTGTGTTACCCCTTGTCTTCAAGGCTCTGAAGAATATTTAGTGGAGAATTTAATTTCAATCCTATTAGCCTAGGTAGCTCCTCCCAAACCCTCCCCTCCCAAATCTCCAATGTGAGCCTCAGGCTGGGCTGGATCATGTAACCCAACACATGTCAACACACAATTCCCAGAGGCAGACAGAAGGCATCCAATGTCGCTGACCTGGAAACTTCGTCCCTTTGCTGGGCCCTGGGAATCACTCAGACACCAGGACTGGCCATCACCCCCACCACAGAGGTTTGCATGGGTCAGGGAGCCCTGATAGGCCATCACTGTGATTCCCAAATAAGCAGTGCGCACCAGAAGTGGCACCGGATCTGGGCAGGTGCCCTCACGGGTACCTGAACAGGGCCTTTTCAGCCCCAAGGATCTGCACTGTGGATGCTGGATACTTGGCCAGGTTGGTGAGGCTGCCAGCATGAGCAATGAGACGTGCGCCTACCTGGAGAAAGATTGAAGGAGGAGAAATCGCTGACCTGAGCTGCATACCCCTGCTTTCCCCCTCCCTGTCACACCCAACTGGAGAAGATGCTGTGGGTCTAAAAGTATAGCAGTGCAGAATAACATTCCTAGTCCCCCACTTGTGTTCCCCACCACGCACCGCTTCCCCAATTAGGGCTGACAGGCTGGGGGCTACTTGGCTCATCTTGGAGCGGAGGTAAGTGTGTAGGCTCTGGCGGTACTCTGACAAAGACACCACTCGACTGGAGAAGCTCTCGATGTTTATCAAGTCGATGGCAGATATGTCCATGCCTAGGAAACACCTAGAGTGAAAAAAGGGGCTAGATATTCAGAGTCCCATACCTTTTGCCAGTTGCCAGCCTCTGCACTGACCCATGGAGGACCGCGAGGCATCCAGAATAGCCTTAGCCTTGGCCCCATCCATCGTCAGCTCCTCCAGCTTCTCCAGTTTTTCCTCATTCAGCTCCCTTCGGTTTCCAATGAACTGAGCAAGGCGGCAGTATGTGGCGTTGTCATTGATGATCTTCACCAGCTCTGGAAAGTGATACCCATACCACTCCCTGCAAAGAGAATAATCGCTGTCTGGCCCAGCTGCCACACCTCAAAACAACAGTCATAGCCTCAGCCCTTTCCAGACCTATTTTGTCTGGAGTTGACAGGAACAAGTTAGACTCAAATCCCCTCAAGCCTATGTCTCCCCATTCACAATACAGACAAGGCACAGGCCTGGGCTGAGGTGTATATGGGGCAGGTTTACTCTTCCTCCTTTTTCTATACAGTCAGCGTAAGGACACTGCCTGTGGTAAGCACAGGAGGCACGACTGCAGCCCACACAGCCCACCCCACAGGAATGGATCAGTCTTGACCTCAGGATGAAAAATTAGCTACAGATCAAACCACAGATCAAACGCTGCACCTTACCTGACACGCATAGAAAAGGTATTGATATCTTTGTCCAGCTGGTCCAGGAGACTGATGGACTGGATGATCATGTTGTCCACCCGGTTCACGTTAAATTTAACCTTGGCACGAGAGTAGCTGTGTCCCAGCCCTAGCTGGGCTTTACAAGCTGACAGATCTGTCAGACCCTTAACCAGGTTATGGAAGTGCAGACGAACTCCTAAGAGTAAGGTTAGGACTGTTAGCAAGGATCTGACCTGGATCTGACACACCCAGGGGTAGGCCTTCCCGCAAGCAACCTCAAGCACCCTAGTAAGTTCCCAGAACCCTCCTTGAAGTTGTCAAGAACTTCAGGAGCATCTCACCTCGTAGGATCTCAGCTATCACGCCTCCAGTCTGGCAGTTGTATCCCAACTCCTCTTGTATAGCAGCACCAATCTTGGGGTCCCCAACTCCCAAGAGTACTTTCTTCTTTTTGGGTGGCAGATGGGTCTCCAGGAGCAGACGGAGGTCCTCATGAACGATGCCTCAGGGGAAAAGAACAGAGCTCCCACTAACATACTGAAGACTGCTTAAATTACAAAAGGATCTCATTTATCTCCTCAGTTTATACTGGTCCCGTGCAGACCTATGGAATGGCATGCTTAAGGTTCTCCCTTTAGGCATTGCTCAGAGACATGGAGACATCAGTGACTACATTCAGGGGATTGACAGATTTCACAAGTCATCACTGCAAAGCCTGGTTTGAATGGGAGAAAATCCACTCGGGACCAAAAGCACCAGTCTTTAACCTGTCTTTAAGTATTCAGTGCCTGATTTGCCTTCTGGGACCAAACCCCTTTTTCTTGGCCTGTATCATAATAGCCCTTTCCAATAAATTAGAAGACACAGTGAAGAACCACATGCAATATTTGCGTGTAGACAAACTTGGACACAGACCCCATCCCATTTGGAATTAATTATAATGCCAACAAGAAAATAAAACCTAAATGCCAGATTGTGTGCTACCTAACACTTAGTCTTCCATACTTCTCAGACCTTGAGCAATTGAGTGAGGACCAACAGTTTTAGATCACATCGTATAAATCTCAAATAGCACCCAGCACACATTTGTAATAAACCACGCCAAGGAAATTACTAGTATAAACCCACTTAAGAGGTCTATTAGCAGGAACCACATCTCAGTAACTCCCTGTGCACTCACCTTCAGACACGGCATTGGCATTTTCTAAGGCAACCTGGGAAGAGGAAAATGGACAAAACGCCACCAGGCGAACGATGCTGTGGAACTTGCCCAGGTTGAGCACACACTCCTCCACCTGTGAGGAAAACGACGGATGTCTTTCTTCGCTCTAACCTCTACAGTACAGTGAACGGCCATGGCCATTACTAAAATATACCGATGCTTGGACCCCGCATCTCAACAGTATTTTATCTCTACGGCGTAAAGTATGGGAAGCCTACCCCTCACCACTCGTAAACAATTCTAACCACGAATTAAGATAAAGACCCCCGCTCCAGAGCCTTTCCAGCCGAGCCCCCCCCACCCCGCGCGGCCGGCCACGTGGGAGCGCGCGGTGCATGCTGGGGCTCGGCAGCCCGGGGGCTGCAGTGGTGCCAGGCGAGCCTACCGATCTCACCCACCTGCGGCTGCAGCAGGCTGATCTCCTCCACTTCCTTCAGCGTGAAAAGCGCGTAGCCGACCGCGTGCTCGAAAAGCACATGCAGCAGAACCTGGAACGGGAGCCCGGGGGCGTACGTCAGCGAGGCTCCCAGGTCGGCCTGGCTCCGCTCTCAGAGCAGGACCCAACTCAGGAAATGGCTGCAACTCGAAGCTAGAGCCACACCACGGCCTTCGCATAGCCCACAACCCATACCCACTGCTCACCATGGCGTCTGCTCTTTCACCGGCTCCCAATGCGGCGAGCAGACTCCGGCGCGCGGAAGCAGGAACCAGAAACCACGCCTTCTGAAGATTGACCAGTCAGAAGCTAGGGACGATACCATTGTTGGGCCTTCGGAGGAGGATTGACCAAGTGGTATCGTCCGGAGGGTGGGTGCCGGTGGCGCGAAACGCGGGCTGACAGGTTTTTTTCGGACTTCTGCGGCTGCGCGGGATAGTGCGGTGGCTGGGGATTTTGCCGGGTCTGGAGGCCGCAAAATGGCTTGGAAAAGCGCTAGTGCAGCTAGTCCGATCCCGTTTGACCTCACCATATATGTGGTGGGCAGCAAAGCTTAGTGCAGTCGGGGCGAGAAGTTCCACGTGGGCCGCGGCGGCCGTCCGAGATAGAGGGTCGCGGAGGCGGCGCTGGTGACCTCGGGCGCAGACCCTGTGCGCCCTTCACCGCCGGACCCCCGCGCCCCCTCCTCCCCTCGGGGACCACCCCGGGGAGCCCGGGGAGCCTGTGCCGCTTCCTCCTTTCTGGACAGGAGCGAGGCCTGGAGCGTTGGGGTGCCAGCCCCCCACCCCCTGTCTTTTTCGTGCGTTTAGATTTTCTTTACTGTTATTAAAAAAAAGAAAACAAGATGGTGGCAGGAAATAACGTAGAAAGAAAGACGACCCCACGTCTCCCTAGGCCGATTTCTTGCTCTGCTTCACAGGACCTAGCTTCTTCCGCGCGACCACGTGTTGCTCGCTGGCTGGGATCGGCTTTAAATTCTCCAAAGCGAGTAGCTCGGAGGAGATGGGAGCCGCTTCTATATCTTCCGCTTTTGGGCACTCAGGTGATGGTTTTAAAATTTTTTGGTTTAAGTAATTAATATTAGAGTTAAAAAATCCAAACCCAGGTTATCTTTAAGGGATGTATACTTTGGTAAATTAATTCTTCTCGGGTTTTTATAAGTTAAATTCTCACGACTATTAGCCAGGTTTATAATTTTTGTTTTGTTTTTTGAGACAAGGTCTCTATGTAGCCCAGGCTGACCTCGAACTCCTGCCAATCTTGCCTCCATCTTCCGAGTGCTGGGATTACAGGTGTGCGCCACCATGCCTGGCTTTTTTTCTTTTTAGACAGTGTCTTGCTATGTAGTTCAGCCAGGCCTTAAACTGACTTTGTAGCCCAGGCTGACCTCGAACTCGCGGCGATTCTCCTGTCTCACGCCTGGCTAAAATTTTTTTTCTTAACCAATTCAGTGACTTGACAAAAATCCAAGTATTTAGCTTGGTTTTTTTTTCTTTTTTTTTTTTTTTTTTTTTTTTAAGCTCACTCTTATGTTTATTTATCTTTTTTAATTTTGGGGGCTTTTTGGAGACAGAATCATTTTTTTTTTCTTTCCAGTACCAGGAATCGAACTCATGACCTTGTGCTTGCCAGGCAGGCGCTGTGCCGCTGAGCTAATCCCCAGCCCATAGGATTTTGCTATGTGGTTCAGGCTGGCATTGAACTCAGTATGTAGCCCAGGGTGGCCTTGAAGTAACTGCTCCTCCTGCCTCGGCCTCCCAAGTGCAGAATTATAGGCCTGGCCTATGGTTTGTGGATTTTATTTATTTTTTTTTTTGTTTTTCTTTTTTTTTTTTGAAACAGGGTCTCTATGCAGTTCAGGCTGGCCTTGAGCTCATTTTGTAGTCCAGGCTGGCCTCTAACTCAGCAATCCTCCTGCCTCAGCCTCTCCAGTGCTGGGATGTGGGCCACCACGCCCAGCTGGTTTGGGGATTTTAAAAAGCTCATAATCTCAGTGTTAATTACAGATGTGGTTACATTGTTGCACCTATCTAATTATAATCTTAAGTCTGATTCCTGAGTTTAAAATGGAATTGCAACATTAATCTACTACATGCTTTAGTGTATTAGCCTCTTAAATATTTGAAAAACCAAATTAAAAGAATGCTTACAAAATGTAAAGGAAAATATCAATGCTATGACTTTGGTTTACTTCATTATTTTTATACTTAATTCAAAATCATTGTGGGGTTGCAGAAAGGGATTTCTAAGTGAAAAGTCAGAATCCATTAATGGATTGCAAAATTAATTTCATGACAAGCTTTTAAGAAATCAAATTGCTGGGCATGGTTTACATGCCTATAATCCCAGCAGTGCCTGTAATCCCAGTGCTTGGGAGGCTGAGGCAGGAGGATTGTTGCGAGTTCAAGGCCAACCTGGGCTACAAAGTGAATACAAGACTAACCTAAAATGCATAGTGAGACTGTCTCAAAAAGAACAAAAAAAGAAATCAAATTAAGGCCAGATGCGGTAGTGCTTAAATCCCAGCACTCGGGAGGGTTGAAGTGAGTTCAGGGCCAGCCTAAACTATATAGCAAGATCAAGTCTCAGAAACCAAAAAGAAAGGTTGTGAGGGTGATCTAGCTATGACATCTGTCACCCCATTGATCTCCAGGGTTGATTCAGCTGATCTGGCTGGCTAGTTGGGTGTCCCCTTCCTCCTTCAACGCTCCACGTGCATCCCTCCCAAAGCTTCTCACTAGGTTGAAGAGGATGACCACCCCCGATAGAGGAAGACTGTTCCTTGGTCAGGGGTATATGAGTAGCTGCGCTCCCTTGCTAGAACCTCCAAACAAGCTCTCAAAAAACCAAAAAATGAAATAAAGAAAGATCAAATTAAAGCAAACAGGAAATAAATTTATGTTGTACAGAGTAAGCAGCGTTGATTTGTAAAATGTCTCAGGTGTGCACACAGAGATACACATATATACATGAAACATAGCTTTCATATGTATTCATATATATTATATATGAACTATATAAACTTACATTCCTGTGTTTTAGATCAAGATTTAAAAAAAGGTCCCTGAGAGTCACTCAAAGAGCCAAAAGGGAACCACAGTCATACTTGGTTAGATTTGAACCCATTGGCTACAAATGGGCTGAAGGAAGTTGTTTGCTGATTTAGATAGCTGAAGAAAGTACACTTCAACTAGTGAGACTGTGATTAGATGAGGGTGAAGAGTTCTTTTGGCTTCTTTAGTATTTTCCCCCGAGTTTATAATCCTGACCCCAGAGTGGAGCAGGTGATGTCATAGACAGACAGCTCCTTTGCGCTGGTAGGTAGGTTTGTTGTTCCAGCGTAGGTTGAGATTTTCACCACCAAAGTGGACTTCAGCAAAATCTATCTTCTCCCTCTCCAAGCTGTTGTCCTCTCTACTGCCTGAAGGACCTATCAAAGAATATCCATTCATGTTCTATTTGTGGGTGTCCATAGGGGCATGAAGTAATGAGAGACTTGTACAGCTCGATGTTCTAGGATCACCTGTGGTAGCTGGACTTCAAAAATGGCCACAGAGAACCTTGCCTCCTGATGTCAGGTCCTGTGTCCCACACTGAATTGGGCTGGGTCTCACTTGCTTTAGCCAATGGACCATGGCAGAAGTGATTCTTGGCCAGTCGTAGGCCTCAACCTTTTGCATTCTGGGGATCCCTGAGTTGCCTCATACGAAGTGCACCTATAGGCAAGGCGTGGTGGCCCACACCTGTAATCCCAGTGCCTAGGGCAGGCCCAGGCAGAATTAGAAGATTGAATTGAAGTAAAAAGTAAAAAGAGCTGGGTTGTAGCTCAGTGGTATAGCACTTGCCCAAGTGCGAGGCCCATGAGTTCCATCTCTTATACTGCAAAAGAAAAAAGTTCACCTACTCTGCCGGTGAGACACGGAAAGGGACAGAAGCTCAGCCTCTCCAGCTGCCCCACCAAGATCCTGCCCCTCTCTTGATGGCGGCCACATGAGATCCCAAATGAGATCAGCAGAAGAGCCCCCAGTTGTTCCCTGTGTACCCACAGAATTATGAGAAATAATACATAGTGGGTTTGAGCCATTAAATTTTGTTGGTTATATGTTGATTTCTGTGTGGGGTGACAGGTCCCGAAAGCGAAGTGCAGTGGATGAAAAGAAAAACAAAAGAAACAGTTATGGGATCAGCCTCTAGGATTGAAGCCTCGATTACAATTTTCTTTAGCCTTTTATTGGGATTCTCACAAAAGCAGGAACAGGGAAAATGGGAGGAATCATTAACAGGATTAGCGATGGCCGTACAGCTTAATTATCACAGGAAGTGGACTTTGACTTAACTAGCAGTTATGTTATCATTCCTACAGACATATCTCAGCAAAGGACCTAGTGTTCTAGTGGCTTTCCACAGGGACTAAGGTCCTGCTTGCATTTCTTTATTACATTAATGCTTTTGCTAGGCTTCTTCCAGAATCAATCATATGGCTTGGTCAGGCTCAAAGTCCCACATAGGTAATACATTGAAAGGTAAACTGTAGAATGTCCCTCTCCACAAAATTTAGGGGTGATTTGGTATGCAATAGTGAATATGAATCAAGTAAGCAAAACTGAGTTCAAATCCCAGTGAAGTGAGGTTCAAATCCCAGTGAAATGGAGAGGTGGCATTCGAAGTGACAGTGAGCCAGAAATCTGAGAGGATAGTGAAAGCAGTGGTAAGCATTACCATGATCTCTGACTTCAGAGGTGACAGTCCTAGGAGATGACTGTAATCCGAGGCTCCAGTGCAAGGGTATGGAGGCTGGCTGGCTTAGTGTTCCTTGGGGTAGGCTTTGGAACTAGAAGGGATTTAGGTACCCAGAGGACAGTGTGCAGGCATTTAAAGATGGAAGGTGAATAGAGCGGAAGCAAAAGTCAGAAACCAGGGAAGAATGTGGTGGAGGTTGAACGTTCAGCCTGGTCAGTAGAGACAAAATACTGAACAATTTAGAATGTGAAGATGCAGACTATAAGAGGTTGGGGTTTGGGGTTTAGCTCAGTGGCACAGCGCCTGCCTGGCAAGCTCAAGGTCGTGAGTTCGATTTCCGGTACTGGAAAAAAAACCCAACACCCTCCCCGACAAAAAAAATAACAGACTATAAGAGGCTTTGAAAGGAAGCCAGGATGAGTGGTTTGGGGTTGATTAGATTCTTGATTCTCCATCAAACAGGTCAGTTGGAGATTAATTTGGAAGTGACTGATGTACGAGACAGATTGCCAGTGGGTCCTGCATGGGCAGCAGCTCTCAGTGGGGGCTCTGGTTTTCCCAGGTGTGCTTCGTGTTAAGCTTAAAGCCAGGAAGCACCTGACTTTTGTTTTTTCTGTGTAGATAACTTTGTTCAACCACTGAGAAGGCTCATTTTTCATTTAGCTCAGTCTATAGCTAACTGGTTTGTTCTTGATGTAGAAATTAACAGAAATTTTGCTGTAGGCAGCACCAAAGGGGACCTACAGAAGCAGAATGTGCAATTTAAAATCACCGCAAGATGGAGACACTTTACACATTTCCCCAGTTAGAAACTCCTCACATCAGATTTGAAAGGGCTTCTAGTACTTTCTAGGCTCTTTTCTCAAAGGTGCTCCAGAGCCAGGCATGATGACACACGCCTGTAATCTCAGCACTTGGGAGGCTGAGGCAGGAGAATTGCCATGAGTTCAAGGCCAGCCTGAACTGTGTAGTGAGACCCGGCCTCAAACAAACAAACAAACAAACAAACCCAAACAATCAAAGATGCTGCTCAGCATTCTTTGGTGATTAGTTACACATATGAAAAACATTTCTTTACGTGGACACAAAAGATTAGGGAGTATATTGGGGTTGGTCCTTTATCTTTTTCAGCAGTGATGACCTGGCAGCTTCTGAGGACCAGCAGTTGATTAGGATTATCAGATGCCTTGCTTGGTCCATAATTTGTGTTTGTCCTGAGGATGGCTCTTACCATGCCTGTTTCAATATCTTTATTTACTGAGCACTTAGCATAATGTTTGGCACTTTGTAGTCTTATAGGCATCAATTTGTTATATCTTTACAAGGCAGTTAGGAAGTTGGGTTATGGTTTAGTGAGAGAAATTGCTCAATGTTCTATACATCTTCTATCCCAGCTATGGCCTTGAGCCTTTTTGCACCTTTTCCAAACTAATATTGCACTGGAGGATACCTTGTCTGACATGATCCGCAGAGAGCTGTCCTTAATAATAATCCTCAGCACTCAAAAGCAATCCTTAAAACAGTTAATGGCATGTACACACTTGGAGATTTTTCCCTCAAATAATATATTTTAGTTTTTATTTCCTAGGAACCAAAAGAGAGAAAGTCTTTACCATCCTTAGGTTTTAAAAGTTTCT
>NW_004955415.1:13618724-13630806 GCF_000276665.1 Chinchilla lanigera | reverse complement strand
CTGGCCTCCAACTCACAGCAGTCTTCCTGCCTCAGCTTCCTGAGTGCTGGGATTACAGGCGTGGGCTACTACACCCTGCTGAACTCAGGGCTTTCGCACTGAGCTATCTCCCCTGCTCCTTTTATTTTTTATTTTGAGACGTGGCCTTACTCTGTCTCTAAATTGACCAGGCTGGGCTGAAACTTTTGATTTTTTTGCCTCAGTCTCCCAGAGTGCTGGGATTACAGGTATGTAGCACCACACCCAGATAGCATATGGGATTTAAAATATGTCTTACAATCTTCACCTTTTGTCTGGAGTGTTTAGTCCATTTGCATTTATTTTGATTCCTGATACATCTTTATTTATCAGCTTACATGCAGTATATATGTTGTGCTGTTTTTCTTCCTTTCCCTTTTCCTTTCTCTTGGAGACTCTTATTAACCTAGGATCACTCTAAATTTAAATTTGCATTTGAGTTTTTGGAATCAGGAGAGTTTAGGTGCTTGGTGTGAGGACTGCCTTGTGGATATGGCTTTTCATGGGGGACCTTTCCTCTACTTTCTGCTAAGGTCAAGAGGTAAATGTCCCTTGCTACATGGGAAGTTTATTTCTTAAAGTTTCTTAGAGAGCAAGAGGAGCTTGGTGCCCCACCTTTGGAGGGCTGGATATATACTTCAGAGCGTGTCTGCAGTGACTGTTGAGGGTCACCGACAGAGTGGATGCTGTTGGTACCCTGCCCAGATCCTCTTGCTGGCGTGTCTGCCCCCAGTTCTGTGAGTACACAAGTCAGAGGGAAACCAGGTGTTGCCCTTGCTCTTCACCAAAAGTGTGTAGCTGGGTCATATGTGATTCTGTGTACTATGGAGCTCTGTGGAGACTCATCAACTAGGGTACTATCAGGAAGACACAGTCATAGTTCTTTGGATAGATTGTTGAGTAGATGCTCTGGTTCAAATCACTCATACAAGAGTTGAGGGAAGGAAAGAAAGGAGGAGTGGTCCTTCATGCTTGATGGCCTTGTAGGGTGAAGGGTGAAGTTTTAAGGTGGAATGAGCTAGAAACTGCGAGTACAGTCCTTTCACCTCTAGTAACTAAGAGCTCGATTTCTGTGAAGAGCTCCATCGTGCACAGACTCACAGGAGATGCAGGGACACAGTGGTGAAGAAGATCGAGGGTGATACCTGGTCTCCCTCTGACTTGTGTATTCGCGGAGATAATGACTTTCAGTCCATTTCCTAACAGTATGTCTCACCTATAAGCCACAGCGCAGGAACATCTGTTTCCTCTTGGCTATGTTTCTGCTCGTATCCTTAGCTCAGCAGAAATTTCCTATTGCCTGAGGTTCTGGCAGCTGCTATTAACTAATCCTCTGGTGGATTTTTCTTCTTACCTCCACCCCAAGCACTTTAAAGTTTTTCTGCAATCACTTGGAAATACATCTACAAATTCTTTGATAATTCTCCATTCAAGAGGTAATGTCTCGCTGGGTATGGTGACACACGCCTATAATCCCAGCACTTGGGAGGCTGAGGCAGGAAGATTGCTATTGAGTTCAAGGCCAGCCTGGACTACATAGAGAGTTCAGGGCCAGCTTGAACTACAAAGTGAGAACTTGTCTCAAGCCCCCAGCCTGCTCAAAAAAAGAAAAAAAAAGAGGTGATGCCTAATTCCCTTTCCTTTTGAGTGTGAACTAGACTTAGTGACTCCATTCTATGACTAAAAAAATGGTAGAACTGATGCTAGTATGTATCTTTTTTTTTTTTTTTTTTTTCTTTTTGAGACAAGGTCTCGCTATGCAGTTCAGACTGGCCTTGAGCTTACTTTGTAGCCCAGGCTGGCTTTAACCTTGCAACGATCCTCCTGCCTTAGCCTCTTGAGTGCTGGGATTACAGGCGTGAGCCACCATGCCCAGCGATGCTAGTACTTCTGAGACTGGGTCAGAAAAGACACTGGCTTGCATCTTGCTCTCCTTGAGTTACTTGCTCTGGGGGGAAACCAGCTGCCTTGTTTGAGGACATCCAAGCAGGTCTTAACATTTGTTAAATGAAATGGAGTCATTCTTGTCATACCCCCACTACAATAGAGTTGAGAGGACAAGAGAAGGGAAAGGAAACACTTATTTCATGGATGCCTGCTCTGGAGAGTCTCACAGAATCAGTCCAGTGAAATAGCCTGCCTTAGTTTTAAAACTGTTTTTACTTAGCAGCTGATGACAGAACTGCCAGTCATGACTGTAAGTCCAGCTTTACACAGTAATGGCTGCCTTTGCCCTTCAGGGTTTGCCAGCTCCTGCAAGAACCAAAAGTGCGAAAGAGCTTTCACAATAAATTGCATAGATCTTTCTGTCCTTATAAAACCCTCCACTCTTTCCTTCCAGACATACAGCAGGCCACTCTGGCTTGCATGTTGTGTGTGTCCCGGACTGTAATCCTGTTCTGCCTTTCTTCCCACATAAAATTTCCCTTAGTGGAGATTTGCCTCCATATTTTAGTTTCACATAGCCCTATGGAGAAGTGCATAGAGAGAGTAACCAAGGTCTGTCAGTCAACTAGGACTTGAAACCTGCCAGTAGTCACATGTGAGAACCATTGTGGGAATGTCTCTTTCAGCCCCTGACCAACCTGCTAAAGACTGTAGCTGGGCTGGAAATTTGCCTATGATATCCAGAACCAGAACTGTATATCTAAACCACTCCCAAATCCTTGACCCACAGAAACTATAATAGTAATAAATATCCATTTTTTACCAGCCTGGGCTACAAAGTGAGCTCTAGGCCAGCCTGAACTGCATAATGAGACCCTGTCTCAAGAAGACAAAAAAAATCCATTTTTTAAGCTATCAGGTTTGGCAAGTGCAAGGTTGTGAGTTCGATCCCTGGTACCGCAAAAAAAAAAAAAAAAAGCTATCAGGTTTGGGGGCTGATTTTTTTTTTTTTTTTCTTTTGTACCAGGAATCAAACTCAGAACCCTGTGCTTGCCAGGCAGGCGTTGTGCCACTGAGCTATATCCCTGGCCTGGGCTGATTTGTTATACAGCAAGAGATAACAAATATATCCCCTCACATAAAATCATGCTTTGTCAAACAGGTGATTTATTTGTATTTGTAGCAGGTGTTTACTTGTACTGGTAACTATTAGAATAATGACTAGGAGTTTGATGGTTGAGGAAGGTACCTCACTCTTGTTCCCTTCCACAGGGGCTGACAGCCCAGGCAAGGTGACATGGAAAGCCAGGTGTTGGCATGGCAGCTGACCTTGGGGCTTCCAGTGCTGACTGGTTGGGTTAGCCTGGATTCCAGTGTTGAGGTCTCTGGTCAGTAAGCTTGTGGCAGGGTGTTCTCTCCTAGAAGAAGGGACCTAACACAGGTAATGCTGGATTTGGTGGCTGCCTGTGGGTCACATCACCACATGCATCGTCTTTAGCCTGGCCTGGAGATGGACTGATTTTTCCTGATTCTCCTAGTCATAGGGCCCCATTCTCACTCCACTGCAGGTTGCATGTGAAGTTTTAGCTCTGGATTAAGGGCAAGGAATAGTGGGAACTTGGAAAATATTTTAATAGTATATATACTTATGAAATCTGTGTAAAATCTCCATCTCTTCATAGGGATTTGCCTGACCTCCAGGGTGTGGGAAATTCCCCTGAGAACTTTTGGGGACCTGGTAGGGTTATCAGTAGAGGAGTCTGGCTAAGTGAGGGAGAAGACTCCCTTTAGAACACTCAGAGACATGGAGTGAGATGGTCCTTTGGTTCTAAAGTCACACAGCTCACCTGTGTCAGGGAGCACAGAGTAGATGAAAGGAAGGAGCTGTCTGCAAGATACCTGGGGCTGGGCTGGGGATATAGCTCAGCAGCACAGGGCCTGCCTGACAAGCACAAGGTCCTGAGTTTGATTCCTGGTACCCCAAACAAAAGATACCTGGGGCTATTGGAGAGTCTTAGACTGTGACTCCCACCATGCCATAAGCCTTTGCCCCTGCTGGTACAGCTTTCTTAATAGTCTGGCCTCCCTGATTGAATGCCTACCAGGAGACTCTTCATAGAACCATGATGTGTCACCAGAGAAAGGCTCTGCATTGTACCCTCTGAAAAATTTTCTTTCTTTCTTTTTTTTTGTCTTTTTGAGACAGAGTTTCGCTGTGCAATTCAGGCTGGCCTTAAACTCACTTTGTAGTCCAGGCTGGTCTCAACTCCCAATGATCCTCCTGCCTCAGCCTCCCGAGCTCTGGGGTTACAGGCATGTGCCACCATGCCCACCTGAAAAACTTTCAAACCATCCATCGCACTTTTTGTGTTTATTGGCACCAGCTTTCCTCAGGCTAGGTGCTGGGGTTATTGCTAGTCTTCTTACTCACCATGACTGGATTTTGGATCATTTACCTTTATTTTCATTTTTGCCTTGGACCTTTTGTTTAAGCCACTTCACCTCCTTTGGGTAGATGTGGTGGTCAGAAACATAGGCCCTTCTACATCTTCCTCCAAGTTAGTGGAGCAGCAGAAATTTGAGTCCTAATATGTGCACTGTGAAAAAAGTCTATGAGGGCAGTCATGGTCCCATCCCTCCTCCCCAAGTCTTTTTTTTTTTTTTTGGTTTCTTGGTATTTTTTTCCGGTACTGGGAATCGAACTCATGACCTTGTGCTTGCCAGGCAGGCGCTGTGCTGCTGAGCTAAATACCCAGCCCCTCCTCCCCAAGTCTTGAATCCAGGCAGTTCACTAGAGGGTGAGGTCCAGAGGTGCCCAAACAAAGCTTTTGGGAAGGACAGTGCAAGGAAGGCTCCAGTTCCTCTAAAGGTAGGAGAAGGCATTGTCCTCCTCTTGGTTGCCACCAAGAGCCTGAGACTAAGCACAGTTCCTATGTGAAGTGAGAAGAGAGAGAATATGCATGTGTGTGTGATTGGAAAGAGGACATCAGTTTGGGAATATGGGAAAGGGTGGGCCCAAGCATCAGCCCCCAGGCTGGGGCTCCTTTGAGCCCAGCGGTCAGTGGGGAGGCCTCTGAGTGCTCTTTCTAGAGGCTGACTTCCAGGGATGAGTCTGAGACTGGGGTTTTCCAGAATCAGGTGTGACTTCCGGAGGCTGAGACCCAGGAAGGTGCTGGGAGGCAGGCAGCAGGGTCCCGCTGGCAGGACTGGAGGCTCCGGTGTCCCGCGCCTTCTTTTCCAGGGCCTGGCTTTGGCTAGCAGAATGAGATGTGGGCTCTGGAAAACAAAGACAAGAATGTGGAGGTAGGAAATTTTGTTAGCCTGAATTAGAACAGCTTCCTAGAGCTGCCCTGTGCTCTATGTAGATTTTATTCCCATTTGGTGGTGTTAGAGAGGTCAGGTTACCTTCTGGGGCTTGGGGCCACACTGGTATCTGCATAAACAGATCTGTTGGAGGAGTGTGGTCTGCTGGCTGGAGAGCTAGATTTTCAATACTCTAGCCTTAGGCTAGAGCTCATACCCTAGGTCTTCTAGGGTATGAAATAGGGACAGAAGAACAGCAGCCTCCCAGAGTGATTGCTGGGTCAGATCTGACATGGAAGGGAAGATGTTGTGCAGGTTTTGGAATCACGTTATCCAGCGCTTACCTGCTTATCTCCGCCCCTTCCCCTAACTCTGAGTTAAGGACAGGGATTGGCCTGCTCATCACCAAACCCAGCTTCTGTTCTTTTGAGACACAGAAATGGACTACATGTCCCTTGTGGGTGGGTGTGCCTGTGACAGAATCATGGCATTAGATGGGTACCACTTCCAAGTGTGTCCTCTGGGCTCTTCCCCTCGCAGCAGCTCCCCTGCAGGCAGAGCCCTGGGGTGGGAGGAGTCAGGGTCCCCACATGTCTACTGTGGTCATCAACTGGGAACATTTAATTTGGCTGAGATCGGGTGCATTCAGGGTGGTATGGCCATAGACTTAATTTGGACTTTATGCTGAGTGAGATGCCAACTTTTACTGTGTTTAGGCCATTAGCCATTTTGGGCCTGTTGCAGCTGCTGGAATCATTCTAGCTAATACTTAAAAAATAATAAAGAATAAATTAAAAGGCAATTGCTAAGAAATTGGAACACTTATAAATAAAATTTTTCTGATTCCTAAAATATCAGTCCTTTCTTGTGCATCGCCTTCAATTCTCACATCCAAGGCCAGCATAACTACATACTGACACCGTTTAGAACAGAGACAGCCAGGCATGGTGGTGTACACCTGTAATCCCAGCACTCAGGAGGCTGAGGCGGGAGGATCTTTGCAAGTTTGAGACCAGCCTGGGCTACAAAGTGAGTTGAAGGCCAGCCTGGACTTCATAGTGAGATCCTGTCTCAAAAAGACAAACAAGACAAAACAAAAAAACTCAGACACAATCCTAGGAAAATAGCGTCACTTCAGAGATGGTCTCTTTCAGCTTGCCCTTTCTTTATGCTCAAGTTGGAGCTAGTCTACTCTGATTACTCTCCTTCAAAGCCTTGTGACACTCTTCAAAGCCCTGTGACACTGTTTTACTTCAGAACTTTTTTTGTTTTTCCTGAGACTGGGTTTTAGTAGTTTAGGCTGACCTTGAACTCATGGTGATCCTCCTGCCTCAGTATCTGAGCGCTGGGATTACAGGTGTGCGTCACCAAGCCCAGGAACATTTTATGTGATCTTTTCTCACCCTTTTAGTCTTGATATTCTAGTGCTTCTCTTTTTTACAGAACACAAACTACTTCCACTAGCTGGGATCCATTGGTTTGTCCTCTGTGTTAGGAATTCTGTTAATCATTGTACCTGCACAGTACCCCTTCTCCTCACCGTCCTATGGGGCGGGTGCTGTGATTGCTTCATATTGACTGCCCACCTTCATCCAGCTATAATTGTCCGTATTGTGATTTCAACCTCAAATCAGTCTGATTTCACATTGTACACTCTATGCCTTTCCAGGTAGACAGCATTGTCAAGGGAAAGAATTTACCTGCGTGGGTGATTTGCAGCGGGGTGGCAGTTTTGGAGCTGCTTTTAGATGTGTCCTCTGAATCTCTGTCTGCGGCTCTGTTTTTGACAGATTTGTGGCTCTTCTCAACTTCTCGGAGCTGCAGGAGAAAATGAACTGCTGGTTCTGGCCAGGGACGTGGGCGTCTGAGGCTCAGAACTCTGATGGTGAGAATCGAGAGCAGGGCCGCGTTTTCAGTTCTTGCTGATTACCTTCAACCGTCGGTTATTGTTCCTCACAACTAATTGGAGAGCACACCCCAGGCCCCAGATCTGCACAACATTCAGAGGAACAGCTCTCCCTCCATTTTGATGGTTTTCTATATCTGGGCAGAAGCCCAGTGAAGTTAACAGAAGGAATTATGGTGGGAAAACAGCAGCAAGACAGATTAAATTAGTTCCAGGAAAGACAGATCAGAAGCAAAGAGGACAGGGCTTGGAGAAGGCAAGTGTGACCTTTCGAGGGTGTGTGTTGTTGAGAGAGAGCGGTCAGAAGTGAAGGTGTCAGCTGGGATGTTGTGGGAGGCTGCCCCTGGGCCAATCAGGAGACCTGTTAGGCTCCGGGGCACATAGCAGTATGTTTTGACAATATTTCTTTTATTTTAAAATTTATTATTAGCATCATCATCATCCTTATTATTCTTACTGCTGCTGTTTTCCAGTACTGGGAATTGAACCCAGAGCCTTTGCACTGAGCACATTCCAAGTATTTTTTATTTTGAGACAAGGTCTCACTAAGTTGTTCTGTTTCTCAGGTTGGGCTTGAACTTGTAAACTCCCTGCATCAGACTCCTGGAGTGCTGGGATTATAGGTATGTCCTACCATGTCCGACTTGACAGTATTTCTTCTAATATTTATACTATTAATTTTTTGGAGGAGCCTGGTGGTGGTTGAATCTAGAGTCTCATGAATGCTAAGCATGTGCTCCACCAATGAGTTCCATTTTCAGCCCCTTAGAAGTTTTAATCTGTATACATTTTTGTGGATATTAGATTTATTATGTATGAGCCTTGGTTGAACCCCTTGACTTTCTCCTTTTCTTTAGCCACCTCTTAAAAATTGTCCTTATTGTTACGTACCCTCAAATAGTCTCATAAAGGCATATCTCATAAAGGCATAAAGGTTGAATCTCACAAGGATACTTCGTAGAATACATGTACTTTTGAGCTCGGTTTAGAAGAAAACCATTGAGATAATACAGTGGGATCACAGAGAAAATTAGAAACAAAACAAAGCAAAGCACAGCACCCAAAATCATGACATTTTCTCACCCTTCAAGATGAAACTCCTGATAAACTTACTGCTTGGATTTTCTTCCTCAGCTGGGCATTGGCTCTGGAGAGACTTTTGGAAACTGAGTTCAGGTAGTAGATCGCCAGGCTGCAAGAGAAAAGCAGGCCTCCTATGTGCTGGGATGTTGGAAAATGATAAGAGCTGTGTGCCTATGCTGGGGAACCAAAGTTGGGTTCCTGGGACAAGAGTGGAGGCTTTGCCTCCGGGCAGGATGGAGGCGATTCTGCCATCCCTGTTCTTTTTTCAATATGGGGAGGGCCCTGAACCTCCCTGCTTCTCTGTTTTATTGAGTGCAGCTATGGTGTGCACATCTCTAGCTCTCAGAGTGCTCAGTAAAAGTTGGCAAAAGGAACCACTCCTCTTCTGGGAAGTCTGAAGAAATGGGAGAATGGCAGGGTTTCTCCTCTGCAGAAGTTTCATGGGCACCCATTCTGTGCTTGGCTCTGGGTAATACAGGTGACTTAATGTTTACAGAGCAGTACCCTGGGATTCACAGAGGTTAAATAGCTTGTCTAAATTCAACAGTCTTTAAGTCTGGAGAGAAGATAGACAGATGCTAAGTGATCTCGGAGTTTGCTGGGAGACGCAACCGCAGATGCCCTGACAGTCGTCTGCCCAGGTTGCACTGGAATGCCTGGTTCTGGCCTTGTAATTTTGAGCCCAGGTGCCATTGACTGACTAGGTAATTCGTGTCCTTTGAGGCTGCAGCCTGGGCTTCCCTCCTACAGGACCAATGAGCAGGGCTGCGATGTGGACTGTACCATCTGGGAGGGGAGGGGACACAAGAGCCAAAAATCCGCCTAGGTTGGCAGCAGCACCACCTGTTGCCTGCACTTTTTTGGGTCCATACTTCGTCACTTTCCCCAGGATTTCATGTCTTAGCTGCTTCTTCTTGGGTCTTCTGAGGCTCCCTTTCTGGGCTAGGCCATCTATAGCTAAAGAAGAGATGTCAGATTGTCTCTAAGGCAAAGTGTAGGTCTGAAGCTGTTGCTTGGGCCTCTCAAAACAGCTCGGGACTGTGGGAGAGGGGAGAAGGGAAAGCAGGTGACAGGACCAATATTTGTTTCATAGCCTCTACTCTGTGCCAGTCCTCTCCATCTTCTCAGATGGCCCATTGAATAGAGTGAAATTAGAGGTCAGAGAGGTGATTTGTCTCGCTCAAGATCACACGCCCAACAAATGGCAGCTAAAATGCTTGAGGGTGGCTGTCTTCTCTCTAAGGTTGTTTCCAGATTTAGCGTTTCTCCTCACTGCCTGCAAGAGTCAGGTTTGGTGTCTGGGTTCCTTGATTTCCTCAGGTCACAAGGCAGACCGTGCAGTCACTGTCATGTCATCTCTGTCATACCAGGATTAGAAACAGAGAGATTTGAAATCAAGGATGCAAAATGACACGCACGTCTTTGCAGTTGGCGATGGCAGTTGGGGCAGACCGTAAACATGGGTGTCACATGAATGGATGAACAAGTGAAAGGATTCTGCATCTGTGTCCTTGGGTGCTGGCATCCCCCCAAGTCTGTATTCCCTCCAGAAAGCTGGAGTAGGTGAGCAAAGAGGGGTCCTTCCTGTGGGAGTAGAGTTTCAGTTCCCTTCCAGGCCAGCAGCCCTGCAGGAGAAGCCATGGAAGTGACCACAGGCTCAGGGAAGGCTGGCTCATGGACCATCCTGAGTTGAAGGGGGCTCTGATGAGGGGCAGCAGAGAATATTTGAGAATTTATAGAGACAAAGAGACATGACTAAATGACAAAAAGATGATGCTCAGAGGAAAGATTTTAACAAAATCTTTACAGACTCTGCAAGGCTAAAGTTCAACCCAGATATCAGCAAAAATGCCACAGGAAGAACCTCTGAAAATTCTCTCCTCCATGAAAGCAATGAGGACACTGGCAAGAATGATTGGAATCAATTGTTTTCAGAACTTGAAAGTTAACCACAGGTTTTCAGTGTCTTGTCAAGGAAAACAGCTGAATCTTAGTAAGAACAGTGAGCTTTGCAAGATTTAAGTAGCCTTACTCCCCCTCTCCCACTCAGTTTCGCAGTAAGTTTGAAAACCAACAGTCCAAAATCACAGTGAAAACCAGGATCTCAGCAGTCAGTGGAGAAGGAGGAATGGGGTTAAAGCTCTTTCAAATCCTGATTCCCAAATAATTGCCATTATTTGATTTATCCAGTGGTTCCTTGGGAGATGCCATTCCTAAAGCATTCTTTATTTGATCAGATTCAGATCCCCTCCAGTGTGAACAGCATTTTCTCTGAGAGTATTTGTCAGTCACGATAGGAGGCCATTGCTGAATAATATGGCTGTATGAGGTATTGAATAAAAGCTGGGGAAAATAATACTTGGAATACCAAAATGATTGGTTTTGAGGTCCACGCAGGGATTAGTGGAGCTACTTCTGAGTCTGTTTTGGGTGGGTCATGGAGGTGTGGCCTTGGGGGTCTATATCTGGTCCCTCACCCCTTTCTCTGGCACAGTCCCCTGCTCTGCTTCCCAGGTCACCATGAACTGAGTACCTTTGCTCACCACTTCCTTTCCCCATGGTGTTTCTGCCTTGGGGCCAGGCAGCCATGGACTAAAACCGTGAGGCAAATTAAATCTCCCTCCCTTTAAATTGTGGGTGTCAGGTATTGTATCCAGTCATGAGAAAGCTAATACAACAGAGTAGTTAATAAGAAAAAGCTTAAAAGGAGAAGTTAGAAAAGGTGATGTACAATTGGTGCTTTTTAAAGCTTTGAAACACGCCTGGGAATCTAGAGGGCCATGTGCATAATGTTTAATGCTCTACGTTTCCATGGTTGTTCACGCATCCAAGGAAGACTTGAGAAGGCTCTAACCTCCCCTTTTGGGCTAACTTTGAACTGCTGCTTAAGCAGAGCTAAGGTAGCATTGTAAGTTGCTTGGTTGAATATTGCAGTCATATATTTATACAGAGCCACTTGGCAAATACCAGAAGACTTCTTGGCACTAGGCATATGAGGAAATGTCTTTTAAAAATCATTAGCTGTTCATTAGTTTAATTATGTTCACTTGTTAGCTGTGTTCAGTTAGTTTAGTGGTCTGCTAGTGGCCACACAAAAGGAAGAATGCATAGTTTATAGAAGTAGTTTAGAAAAGCCCTTAAACAAACCAGTAACAATAAACAACCGTGACTATGAACCCTGGGAAAGGAATAGAATCTAATTTCTGGAACTGTCATATATTATTTGGAATGTCCAGTTTCTGACATGAAACATACAGCATCCAAAGAAAACAGGAAGTATGGTCCATACACAGAGGAAAAAGTAGTAGAAATCATCCCTGAGGGAGTCTAGGTGTTCTATTTACTGAGAAAAAAATAAATCAATTATGTTAAATGTATTCAATGAACGATGTCTAAAAAACTAAAATAAAGTATGAAAATGAGATTTTATCAAATAAAAATCAATAAAGAGACAGACATAATAAATAAAAGAACCAAATAGAAATTCTGGAGTTAAATTACAATAGCTAAAATGAAAAAAATTTTAGAGCTGCTCAACAGTGTATTCAAGTTGATAGAAGAAGGAATAAATGAATTTGAAGACAGATCAATCAAGATTATCTAGCCTGAGGAGCAGAAAGAAAAAAGAATGAGGTAGGCTGGTGTGGTGGTGCATGCCTGTAGTCCTAGCACTTGGGAAACTGAGGCAGGAGGATCGTTGCAAGTTTGAGACCAGCTGGGGCTACAAAGTGAGCTCAGGTTTGAGACCAGCCTGAACTGCATAGCAAGACCCTGTCTCAAAAAAGACCAAAAAAAGAAAAGAAAAAAAAAAAAAGAATGAGGTAAATAATAAAGGCTGTGGGACATCAAGATGTGCCTGTTGGGAATCCCAGGAGAGAGGGAGAG
>NW_004955415.1:13611542-13616999 GCF_000276665.1 Chinchilla lanigera | reverse complement strand
AAAAAAAAAAAAAAAAAAAAAAAAGAAAAGAACTAAAGAAAATACAGTAAGAGATAACAAGAGAACTAAAATGGGACACTAGAATATTGATACTTAACAATTAAGTAGTAGTTGGTGGGCTTGGGGGCCATTTCAGTTTCAATCACAGCATGTTTATCTGTCAGACCTGTGATCCTGGAATTTCAGATAAATTGAGGGAAAGAATAACTCAGAAAAAAAACAGGTTGGGAAGAGTTAGGTCAATGATTGGGCCCTGTTACAACCATTTGTATTAGGTTCAGAAAAAATTGCCATATTTATGTTGAGTTTCCCCAAGTAAGAATATTCTTTGGTAGTTCTGGTGAATGTTGTGAAGGTTGTTAAAAATACACTTAGGCTCACCTACATCTCCCTTTTCTTTTTTTCCAGTGTTTTTGTTACTGATACATGGTTACATAATGATTACATTTCTTGTGGGGATTGTCACAGCTACATGACACATCTTCATTCCTTTTTTTGTTTGTTTTTTTTGAGACAGGGTCTCGCTATACAGTTCAGCCTGGCTCACTTTGTAGCCCAGACTGGTCTTGAACTTGCAACAATCCTCCTGCCTCAGCCTCCTCAGTGCTGGGATTGCAGGCTTGCACCCCTTCATTCCTTTTTTCATCCCTTTCCTCTCTCTTTCCCTTTTCCTTCCGTTCCCTTCTCTCTATCTCTTTGGGGTTTTTTGCTTTTTTTCTTTTGAGAAAGGGTCTTGCTATGTAGCCCAGCCTGGCCTTGCATTGATCTTCCTGCCTCAGCTTCCCAAGTGCTGAGATTACAGCTATGTGCCAACATGCCCAGATCCTTCTCTCCATCTCTTGATACCTTTCCCCTTTGAACAAAATCTATCTCCTACTTTCTATTATTTATCTTTTATTTTGGTCTTTATTTGTAATTTGGTTTTCTCATAGAAGAGAAACCATGAGGTATTTAAGCTTATGTGTCTGATTTATTTCCCTTAACATTATGGTCTCAAGGTGCATTCATTTTCCTGAGAATGACTCAAGTTTGTCCTTTCATTTTGTTTTGTTCTTGTTTTTTTGAGACAGGGTCTCGCTATGTATTCCAGGCTGGACTTGAACTAACTCTGTAGCCCAGGCTTGCCTTGAACTCTTTTTATTTTTTTAATTTTAAATTTTAAATTTTTTGGTCTTTTTGAGGCAGGGTCTTGCTATGCAGTTCATGCTGGCCTTGAGCTCAGTTTGTAGCTCAGGCTGGTCTCGAACTCACGCCGATCCTCCTGCCTCAGCCTCCCGAGTGCTGGGATTATAGGCGTGCACTGCCACGCCCGGCTTGCCTTGAACTCTCAGTGATCCTCAAGTTTATCCTTCTTTATGGCAGAGTAGTACTCTGTGGTATATAAATGCCACATTTTCTTTATTCATTCGTCTGTTGGTGGACCTATTTCCAAGGGTCTCTTTGGGTCTGTTGGGTCTATTTCCAAGATTTAGCTATTATAAGTTATGCTGCTATAAACTTGTCACTGTAATATGATGTCTTTCACTTTTCCAGGACCCTAAATCCCTTGGATCCTATTTTTCTTTTGTGCCTTGAAAGACTGTCAGTGGCCAGCATCTTCACCTCTGTGCTGCAAGCTTCCCCTTCCCCTCCCAGCCCCACGGCCACCCCTGAAGCCATCCTACCCAACACTGCCAGGGAACTAAACAATTTAACTGTTCCTCAGTCAGGGACTGTTCGGATCTGGCGGACAAAAATGGGACCCTTCACCTTCAGGGAGGAGTAATTGAGGCACATTCTCTCCCCAAGTTCCATAGCAAGCTTGGAGTCAAGTCCTCCACAGAGGCAACATATATGTCCCTTCCCGTTCCTGCCTGGAGTCCCTTGAGTCCTGCCCCTTGCTGATAAACTGCTTCCATTTGAATCTTTATCTCAGGAGCTGCTTCTGGGAATCTAGACTAAGAGGGTGAGAAAGGAGGACCAAGCTGGGTGTGATGGCACATACCTATAATCCCAGCCCTTGGGAGGCTGAGGCAAGGCCAGCCTGAACTACATAGTGAGACTGTCTGAAAAAAAAAGAAAAAAAAAAAAAAAAACAAAAACAAAAGGAAAGGAAAAAAGGAGGACCTGCCCAGGAAGTCCCAGCTGCAAGGGGAGGTTTCCACAAGGTGGAGCCAGGGCCCTGGCTAACTTACAACATCAGTAGGATGGCTGGGATGATCAGTCCTGGATTGGCAAGGAAAGCAAAGATCTTGCCCAAGAAGGTCGGGAAATCATTTTCAATGGTCTCGTGGAGGACATCATACATTCTGTTTTTCCCACTGGAAGGAGGAGAGGACACGTTACAGCATGCTGCAAATCTCATATGGTACACACAACCGTGTCCACACCCCCATGCCTCCCGAGCTGCCACTTGGCACTGCTATCCTGGGAGAACTAGCGCTCTGCTCCAAATGGACTATAAGTAAAAAGTGTCCCCTGGTGGCTGCTACTTTGGCTGGGGCATATAGCTGGGTCTACACACTGGGTCGCCAGCTTTCTACCTCTCAAAGTACATTGGTGTTCTGTGTTTGACACCTTCCTCAGCAAAAACAAAACAAAACCAATAAAAAAAAAAGACTGGGTTTTCTAATACATTCTTAAAGAAAACTGCGTGTGATGTAGTTACGAGACCCACGTGCTGCTCCCTCTAGGCTCCCTGGCATGGAAACAGTGCTCTGAAGGTTGATGTGGTGGACACTTCATGGAGCCTCTCAAACATGGCCACAGTGAGTCTCCACAGTATATTCCAGGAGATTGGATTGCCCAAGGTAAGCTCCTGCTATCTGCAAAAGTAATTTCGATTTTCTTCAAATTCCTAGTAATCGTTATGCAGGATGACTCCACTAATGCCTGCCCAGAGATTCCTGGGTTGTGGTAGCTCTTAATTGGTATTTTGGTACCAAGAAATGGATTTAGGGGCTTGAATTTCCTGATTAAAATCCGTGCTCCCCCCTTCATTAGCTTTGGGACACTATCGACCATTTACTTATTCTCTTTATGCCTCTTCCATTCCCTGGCTATCCCCGCTGGAGCTGTACTGTTAAATGTGGCTATTAAAAAGAACACAAAAATTAATTAAAGTAAAATTAAAAATTCTATTTCTTAGACATTCAAATACCCAAAAGTACTGTGACTGTTAGCTGCTATAATGGAAGAGTAGATGTGGAATATTTTCATCATTCCAGAAAATTCTATTGGACATGCTAAGGTTTGATATTTTGGCAAGATACTAAAAATTTCTCTGCCCTAGTTTCCTCATCTGTCTATTGAGCTATCAGATATAGTATAATGCTAATATAGTATAAATGGTATCATAATTGTATTTGTCTCAGAAGATTATTTAGATGACACAGACATGAATTCATGTAAAATACTGAGTATGTTGCTGTCAAGTTATGAGTGCCTTCCAAAATGTTGCAGCCAGAAGCCTTATTTTTCTCTTGTGTAAAATATGTATCAGGGTTGACAGACACTGACCCATAGATAGCTTGAGCTTGTCACCTATTTTTATATGACCTCTGAGTTAAGAAAGATTTTTGCATTTTCAAGTGGTTTGAAAAAAATCAAAGAAATGTATTTTGTGACACATACAAACTGAAGAAAGAAATTCACACTTCAAGATCCATAAATAAAGTTTTACTGGAACACAGCCACATTTGTTCATTTATATTTTGTCTGTGGCTGACTTTGTGCTATCATGGCCGAGGTGGGCGGTTGCCTCCGAGACCATTTGTGGCCATCTCATCACTCAGCACTGCTGTACCTCAGATTATAAACCACAGTGACATGGCTGTGACAGCATTTCAAGGTACTTCAAGTGCAGTGCATGTCACCACACCATGACATTTCACTTAATTTTTATTACTAGTCCATACCCTTCATATGAAAATAAGAAAAGTGAACTTCAAATATGCTTTAAGTCAAGGTTGAGTATGGATTATTTTTTCATTGCAGTAAACATTATATTAGTTCCCAGTAGCTGCTGTAACAAATTATCACACTGGTAGCTTAAAAAGATAAGTCTGAAGTCTGAAATAGTTTCACTGAACTAAAACCAAATACTGACAGGGCTGCTGTCCCTCCGGGGGAAGCTATAGAAGAATATCAGTTTCTTTGCTGTTTTCAATTTCTAGAGCTGCCCTCCTTGATTTCCTTGGCTTGTGTCCCCATCTTCCATCTTCAAAGCAAGCTGCATAAAATCTCCAAATCTCTGCTCCCACCATCACATCACCTTCTACTCTTGTGAAGTCAAATCTCCCTTTGCGTTCCTCCTACAAGGACACTTGTGATTGGGGTCCACCTGGATAAGCCATGATGATGTTCCCACCTCGGGATCCTTAAATTTAGTCAGATTGGCAAAGGCCCTTTTGCTATATAAGGTCTCACTTTAGTTTCCAGGGATTAGGATCTGGATATTTTGGGGGGACCTTAAGTAACTTTCTATATTCTGTTCTTTGCCTCCTTGCAGTTCACATCCATCCTACATGCAAAATATATTCACTCTACTCCTTCACCCCCCAAAATTTCAACTCATTACAGCATCGACTCAAAGTCCAAAATATCTAAACATCAACAGTTCAAAAATTCCACATCTCATTATTGAAGCCATCCAAATCAGGTATGTCCCCTGGTGGCTGGAAAGGAAAAAAGGAGGACCTGCCCAGGAAGTCTTCTAGGTTTGACCCATTTTGAGGCAAAATTCTTTTCCAGCTGTGAGCCTGGGAAACTAGAAAACAAATTATTTGCTTCAAAAATACATTGATGGGACAGGCATAGATTAACAGTTACAGAAATTCTAATTCTAAAAGGGAGAAAATGGAAGGAAGGAAGGAATCACCAGTCCTGAGCAGTCTCAAAATTCAATCAACAAACTCCATTTATTTGGCATTTAAGGCTTAAGAATAATCCTCTGGGCTCTTGGATCCAACTTCTGTGCCTGCAGATCTGCTTTTGAGGATTGCAGCTCTGCTGTTGGAATCAACCTTTCCCTTTCTTGAAGATGTTCTGGTGGTGTTGATTTTATCAGCCTGTTTCCTGCCTGTAAATTCTGGGTAGCCAACAGGTTTCTTATTCTTTGTTTTCACTTGTCCTTTTCAGTCCAGGTTGGCAGTGTTTCTCCTGATACAACATTCTCAAAAGCTGTGGGTCCTCCATGTAGGTCCTGAGAATTCACTTTTTAGGTAAGAGAATCTTCCACTGTCTTCGCTGGATATCTTATCTGTGTTCCTAGCTCCCACTGAGATTGTTGAGGGGATCTGAGTCACATGCTCGTTCTCATCAGTGAGTCCTCTATGTGAAGGAATATTCATTTTTAATCCTTCAGAAGCACTAACAGAAGATTGTCCAGTCACCCTCTTGATTTTCTTTTTAGAGCACTGTTTGTTAACAGTGAATCTAATCTTAGCTTCTTTTACAAGGTAGAAAAGCTGAGAAAAT
>NW_004955415.1:13610146-13611442 GCF_000276665.1 Chinchilla lanigera | reverse complement strand
GAGGGAGAGGGAGAGGGAGAGGGAGAGGGAGAGGGAGAGGGAGAATTAGCATATTTGAAAAATAGAGGCTGGGGAGATAGCTTAGCTGCAGAAGCACCTACCTGGCAAGTGCAAGGTCCTGAGTTCAATTCCCAGTACAAAAAAAAAGAATAAAAATAGTAACTGCAGATGCCTCAAAGTTGATGAAAAATATTAATCTCCTAAGAAGGTCAGCAATATATTCTAAGCAGGATAAACTCACACAAATCTACATCAGGACATCTCACAATAAACCGTGGGAAAAGCTACCATCAAAGAGAGAATCTGGTAAGATGCAAGAAAGAAGCAACTCATCACTTAGAGGAGTTTTCAAAAAAAATTTAACAGTTAATTTTTTTATCAGAAACCATGGAGTCCAGGTAGCAGTGGAATGGCATTTAAAGTGCTGAAAAGAGTCACCTGAAAGTTCTACATCCAGCAGAACTGCCCTTTACAGTGAAGGTCAAATTGGCCAAGTGTGGTGCATGCTTGTAATTCCAGCACTTGAGAGGCTGAAGCAGGAGTATCACTGTAAGTTCGAGGCCAACCTAGACTACATAGTGAGTCCAAGGCCAATCTGAACTACATAGTGAGACTTGCTCTTTTAAAAAAAAGATGGAATTAAGATATTATTATAAACAAAAACAGATAATTCACCAACAAAGACTTTCTTTACAAGAAATATTGAAGGGAGTCCTTCCAATTAAAATGAAAGGACCTTGAAGTCACTGACTCAGATCTACATAATGAGATCAAGAGCAGGGTAAGGATAACTACATAGGTAAATATAGGAGACAATATCAAAATAGTTCTTGCAGATCTTTTTCTCCTATTTTGTTTTGTTTTGTTTTGTTTTTCAGGCAGGGTCTTGCTGTGTAGTGTAAGCTGGCCTTGAATTTGCTTATGTAGCTCAGGCTGGCCTCAAACTCATGGTGATCCTGCTGCCTCAACCTCCTGAGTACTGGGATTATAGGAATTTGCCACCATGCCCAGCTTTTTCTCCTATCTGACTGAGCCAGCATTCAGGATATCAAAATGCAAATTATATGGAAATAATAGCATAGAGGAGGGGAGAGAGAGGGAATAGAGTTATACAGGAAAAAGATTTGTATACTATTATAGTTAAGTCAGTATTAGTCTAAAGTAGTTTGTTATAGAATACTAAATGTAATTTCCAGGGTAGTCACTAAGAAAAGAACTAAAGGGGCTGGGGATTTAGCTCAGCGGCAAAAAGCGCCTGCCTGGCAAGCGCAAGGTCGTGAGTTCGGTTCCCGGTAC
>NW_004955415.1:13594863-13604571 GCF_000276665.1 Chinchilla lanigera | reverse complement strand
TTTTTTATTTGAACAGGATTTTGCTATGTAGTTCAGGCTGGCCTGGAACTCATTATGTAAAACAAAGATGGATGAGAATATTTTTAAGAAACTGAGAATCTCAAACATTAATTGAGCACAATCTGAAGGGGAATCTGCTATGGTGTACTACAGCTGATAGTTAAACTATGTGTGGAGCATAAGAGGGCTTAGCTGGACAAATTTACAAAGCCTGTGAAATTGTACACAGCCTTTATAGCCTAGGGTTAGTCATTATGTTATTCATCAGCAGGCAATTTTCAGAAAGCTTTGAATTTATCATGTGTGACTGAATCAGTAGTGTCAATAGTGAATTTCATTTGCTCTTGCAAGTTACTCATTTTTAGTCTGTAAATTTCCATCAGAAATGGAAGCTGAATATACTGATTTGCCCTACTACATAGCAGTTCAGTGGCTTAGTAGTAGCTCTGAACCTCTATTATGTGAAATATTATCATCCTTCCCAAAGAAATCCATCCTTCTCATTAGTGGATTTTGATTACAAACGTTACACTCTAAGATACACACACACACACACACACACACACACACACACACACACATACCAGGACGAACTCAGGACCTCAAACCTGCCAGGCAGGCACTGTGCTGCTGAGCTATATCCTTGATCCTCATCACCATATTTTGAATATTTTCAATAAAAATTTATAGACATTTATTTCTCTGGTTATATAAATATCTACACAATATTCTTGATTTTATCTCTTGACCTCTGTCTTTGTCCATTTTTTGTTATAATAAGATTCCTGAACCTGGGTAATTTATAAAGAATAAAGGTTTGTTTTGGCTCACAGTTCTGGAGGTGAAGTCCAAGGTAGGTTGGCTGCATCTGAGGAGGGCCTGTGCTGCTTCAACTTGTGGTGGAAATTAGAAGAGCAGGCACGTGTACAGAAGAGGTCAAACACAAGGGGCAGACTTGCTTTCTGGCAAAAGACTCTCAAAGTAACTAATCCAGTCCTACAAGACTGAGAAGTGACTCGCTATTGCAGAACTGATTTGGTCTCATGAAGGGCATTATCCCTTCCACAACCCAATCACCACCGAAAGTCTGGAGCTCCCAACAGTGCCACAGTGGCAGTTAGATTCCAACATGAGTTTCACGGGGGACAAACCATGCTCAAACTTGAGTAACTTGCAAAGCCTGTAATATTTACTGCCGTGCTTTTCCAGAAAAAGTTAGCTGATCTGGGTGTAGATAAGGCTTCCTGTCTCACAGTGTTGTTATAAGGATTAAATACATGCTTCCACCGGGCTTCAGCCACATGTGGTGGCACACACCCTGTAACCTCAGCACTCAGGAGGCTGAGGCAGAAGGGTCACTGTGAGTTGGAGGCCAGTCTGGGCTACAAAGTGAGTTCAAGGCCAGCCTGAACTGCATAGTGAAACCCTGTCTCAAAAAAAAAAAAAAAAAAAAAAAAAAAAGCCACAAACAAACAAAAAAGTGCTTCCTGTAATGCTTATCACAAATCAAGCATTCAGAATACCTTGGCTGCCCCATGTGATCACAACTGTTCCTCATCACTGATAAGTATGTACATCCTGAGTATTCTCAGGGTCCTTAGTACCTTTCTTCCTCTTTCCTTTCCTTTTCCTGCCCAATAGAGAGGACTGTTGGTAGAATTTCAACAAATTCAGAGAAAGATAAAGTAAACCAAAACTATATCTTATCTACCTTAGAAGTAAAACATAAAGATTTGGGTCGGAGACACAAACTGAAATGAGTCTGAGGGTATCAGAGTTACAATCTGCAGCTTCTCCCCTGTGAGTTACATTGAGTGGCTGGAATCTGTAGTCCTTCTCTGTTCTCCATGTTGCCTGGGATTGGTCTTGCTCTTCTCTCAAAAATGAGTGGATTAGGGAGTAAGGAATTCAAAATACAGTGGTGCTTCAGTTCACGAACTTAGTTCATTCCATGATTCTAGGAAAGGTGGCTGCGTTCATGTTCATGTGGGGAAGACGACCTCAGTCATGTTCGTCACCGAACACCTGATGCGGAGTTTGTGAATGGAAGCAAAATTTTGCCAGATGCTTCTGTTTGCAAACCAAACTGTTCACAAACAGAATCATATGTCAATCAAGGTGTTACTGTAGATATGAGAGCTCAATGCTACCACTCATATAAAAGTGATAGCATGCCTGCATGAACTGAATGCTATAAAGGACTTCTGTACACTGGCTCCAGGTATCTAGCTGGTTCTTGGCTCACTGGTTAGAGGAAAACCTGAGGCCATTGTAAAGCATCTATCTTACCGTGACTTAGGCCAGACACAGTGGATCTGCATACTTGGAGGCACGCACACCTGAACACCTGTAGGCTCTATCTGGAGGAAATAGGAGAAATGCCAGCCAGAGCAGACTCCATATCCACAGGTTTGTTTTCTGTGGGTTGGCATGGTTAATTTTAAAACTCGAATTAATGGCTATAATAAAAATACCAGAGTATTTTTAAACAAGTGCTCAGGTTTCTGTAATGTTCTGGAAGGCCTGGTAATGGGCTCATGCTCCTGATGGAAACTGTCTGGAGACTAACTGCCCCAACTTGGGCAGAGCTCAGGCTTAACAAGACTCCCAGATATGCCTTACTGTGGATATGTACACTCCTTTAAATGCTTTACAAACCACAATCGCACACTAAATCCTCACAACAGCCCCAGGAAATACACACCACCAGCATTTTCACCTTATAGGCAACGAACCTACAGTGCAGAGACTAAGTAACTTCCTCAGATCCCCCAGCTGGTAGATGACGGAGCTGGCTGTAGTCCATTCTCTAAATTAAGGGGTTGACTATTTTTTTTTCTGTAAAGGGCAACATAATAAAAATCTTAGGTTTTGTGGGCCAGAGGATCCTTTGCTCAACTACTAAATTCTGCTGTTATAATGAGAGAGCAGCCATAGATTACATGTAAGTAAACAGATGTGTTGTGTTCCAGTAAAACTTTATTTACAAAAATAAGTGGTAGTCTGGTTTGGTCTGTAGGCTATAGCTTGCCAAGCCCCGTTTCTAACCATGTGCTCTGCAGTGCTGCCTGCCTCATTCATTTATGTTGCCTGCCTGGCCCTGTTGGTGTTTGAACTGGTTCCTAAGTACTCCCATATGACTGAATTCTTCAAAGGTAATGGGTCTAGTTTGAACACTGACCATAAGCCAAATGTCCTCTCCCACACACTGGGTATAAGGCACTGAGAAAGGAGCAAAAACCAAGTCCTCATCGAGTGTATGTCCTGCTGGGGGAAAAGACAATATACAAAATAAACAGGGCATGTTAAGGGCAGTGAGATGTAATAAGCAGAAATGTGTGTGTGTGTGTGTGTGTGTGTGTGTGTGTGTGTGTGTGTGTGTGTGTGACTGTCCAGTTAGGAGCTCCAGGAAAGGCCTCACTGACAGAGGGGGTCACCTTAAAGACCTGGAACAAGTGAAGAACAGCTCTGGAAATATTTGAGAAAACAGTGTTTCAGGTGTTGGTGGGGGTTTTTTGTTTGTTTTAGTCTTTTTGAGACAGGGCTTTGCTATACAGTTCAGGCTGGCCTTAAACACACTTTGTAGCCCAGCTGGTCTCGGATTCTCATCCATCCTCCTGCCTCAGCCTCCTGAATGCTAGGATTACAGGTGTATGCTACTACACTTGGCTGTCGGTGGGTTGTGGCCAGAGTGATGGGAAGGAGGTGGCAGCTGGCAGCTATGCTTCCTGTGAGTTACGTCCCGGGTCCTTTCCTCTGATCTGGGTGTGGGTGGCAGCCTGCTAAGGCAGCAGAGGCAGCAGAGGCAGCAGAGGCAGCAGAGGCAGCAGAAGGGTGCAGAGCCAGGAACGGCCCAGGTCTGCTCACAGCCACGCCCTGGACACAGATGGCAGCCTGAGGAAAAGGGTCGTGACATCGGCACCCGGGAGCAAGCTGACTTAGCTTCTCCCATGTGGTTCTCCCTTCAGCCCAGCATCTCCAGCCCTCTGCAGTTCACGTGCCTTCACTCTAGACAGACACCCCCTCTGTGAGGCCTTGTTTGATCAGATCACACTGTGTCGCAACACTCCTGTAAATTCATCTTCTGGGCCCACTAACCACAGGGCTGTCTCTAGGCAAGGCCCTCTAAACTGAGACGCACCCACCCAGCATTCCCTGTGTGCCTCTTCACATTCATAGGCCGGACTGGCCCTCAGCGAGGTGGGTGAGGCCCTGGAGTGCACATTCTCAGGAAGTGCTTGCTCTGAGGGCTGGACAAATGCAGTTCAGGACCCCACCCACCGCCTCACTCCACTTCTGGGCAGGAGAGGTACTTGTGAGGGTGGGAGCACTGGCTATGCATGTTGTCTGGTGGCCGGTGCTCTGCAGTGTAGGGGCCCAGGTAAGGGTCTCTGTTGCGGTCCCATCACATGGCATTTGTGAGTTTGCAGTCATTTCATCTCCAGAATACTCCCTGTCAGACATCCTATGGTAAGGTAATCCCAGGTGGGAGATTCCTCAGTGTGGAAAGGTTATAACTGCACTATCCAATCTGCAGACACTAGCCACATATGGCTATTTTAAAGTTAATTATAATTAAATACAATTAGAAATTTAGCTTCCCAGTTCCTCATTTCAAGCACTCAGGATCCATGGGGAGCCAGTGGCTACCATACTGAGCAGCACAGACAGAACATTTCTACTGTGGCAGAAAACTCTTGAACAGCACTGGTGATTTGCCCACAGCTCTCTGGCCTTTTACAAGCTGACATGAAAGCAGAACCCAAATTCTGAGCCAGCCCTCGTGAGCAGACTGCCTCAGGAGGGGCAGTACCGCCAGGACTCTGCACCTGAATGGGCCGCAGTCAAAGGAGGGCGGGAGGGACATGATGGTGTAGGCCACCGGCAGGAGGCTGAGGAACAGCACCAGCAGCAGCAGGCCCATGTAGAAGTTGTTGGATCTGGAGGCTTTGAACACGCGTTCATGCGGGACGTTGCTGCTCATCACCGCCCAGCACTGGAAGTACATGGAGGTCAGCAGGCGCAGGACATTGATGCCCACCAGTCCTGGAGCATAGAAGGAGCCCATCCTGGAAGGGCAGAAACCGGACACTCGGTTGGTCTGGTAGCAGGAAGGAGTAGGGAAGCAGGATAGAAGGAAATGGGGTGGAAGGGTCAGGGGTGTAGGTGCAGCTGCTTTCCCTGCAGAGCTCAAGGGCAGGGGCCTCCTGCTTAATGACATATGTCACTGAGCCATAACCTTTAGGAGAGGGAGACCCTGAACTTTCCAGAATGGGCTCTGGTCGGAGTTTTACCACTGCCGTCCCACTAGGTGTCAGCAAATCACTTGCTCCACGGCCTGTTTCTCCATGGTCTCCTCTGTTTTTGGACAGAGACCAGCAGGGAGCCCTTGGCATCCTGAAAATCTTTGGCTAAGTTTTTTAGTCTCCTACCCTCTTTCCAGAGCAGGAAGTTCTTAGTTCATTTAGCTCCTTCCTTCTCTCTTTCCTTTCTCTCTCTCTCATCTCTTTCTTTTTCTCTTCTTTCCCTCCTCCTTTCTTCTGCTTTTCCTCTGTCCTTTTATTTTTCTTTCTTTCTTCTTCTCTCCTTTCTCTCCCTCTCTCTCCTTTTTGTTCCCTTTCTCTCCCTCCCTCTTCTCTCTCCATCTCTCCATTCATGGTAGCATATGCATGAGCCGGAAGCTGTCTGGCCTCTCACCTAGGCCCGCCCTCTCTTTTCACATGAAAGAAGGGTGCACAGTGGGCAGGAGGAGTTGAGGGGCAAGGCTGGGGGTTCTAAGTTTTTCACTTCCAAAATTGGTGATCCTCAGGTGAAATGGGTAGCTCACCAGATCATGCCTTGGTTGAAGATCAAACCCAGCACATTTCCACTAATGTCAAACTCAGCATATGAGGGCTAGAGAGAGAAAGAGAATATTAGGTAATATCAGCCAGGCCCTATTACCAGCCAGGTGGTGAGTCCAGGTCTACTCCCTCCCAAAGACCATGCTGTGGTAGCCAGAAAAGGATTTTAGGTTCACAGTTCTGTTTCTTAAAATGTTTTCAACTTTTAAAGAAAAGGTTTGACATCCTCAAAGCTGAAACTTTTTTCAGTTAAAAAAAATTGGGCTGGGCATGATGGCATATGCCTGTAATACCAGCACTTGGGGGGTTACGGGAAGGCTGAGGCAGGAAGATTGCCTCAAGTTCAAGGCCAGCTGGGCTACATAGTGAGTTCAAGCCCAGCCTGAGCTACAAAGTGAGACTGTCTAAAAAAAGTGTGATAGTTTTTATCTTTTATGGACTGCAAGTGACACTGTGTTTTGGGAGGAACTTAGCCTCTAAGGGAACATTGTATCAATGCTTTAATTAGAGATTTACCTTGAAATTATCATTAGGGAGTAAATCTAATAAATAATAAAGTAACTGAGGAATCAAATGAAAAGATAGCTTTAAAACAAAAAACAACAACAGAGAAAGAAAGAAAGCAAAGGAAGAAAAAAGAAAGAGAAGAAAGAAAGAAAAAGGAAGGAAGGAACAAAGGAAGGAAAGAAGGAAGGAAGGAAAGAGCTGTCTTAGATCTTCAACCTGATGGATTTTGGGAGTGTTGGTGCTTCACCAAGTATTTGGAAGAACATAAGTAACATTAGTGGGCACTGTGGAGCTAGGGGTCCTCATGAAGCGTGCTTGCCTCTGCTTCATAGTATTTTTCCAGAAATGGAGCTTCAGGGAGACAGGAGTGAGAGGAGCAGGAATGACAAGGTAGGAAGCAGACAGAACAGTTGAGAGAGCCCGGATCAAAGGTGGGAAGCTGTGCAACCCAAATCTCCAAGGTTAGATTTTAGGAAATTAAATTTTAATATTAAAACAAACTTAGCGACTGAGTTTTGTGTCCAGTTTAGGAAAATCTTCCTTACCCTCAAGCTTGTAAGTTGATAGGTGCTTTCTTTTAGAAATTTATGATTTTTTTAATGTTTAAAATTTCAATTCACCTATAATGTATGTAGGTGAAATTATAGCAGAAAATGCCCCCTCCCAGCCAGTATATTCCAGTTTCTGTTAGTTGCCCAGGTAACCTCCAGTTTACTTCAGTTCCTGTTACAGTTCCTGTTGCCGAGAAATGGCTGGTCACTATGGTGCACACTGCAGGAACCAACCCCCAGTGGACAAGCACTCTGCCTTTGTACTTCCACTTTGCTACACCATGAAAGCCTCCCTCCATGAGCCTTTGGGGCTGGCTTCTTTGGGAACATCCCAGTTGGAATTGCCGGCATAATAAAGCTGATTCTTGCTTCAAAACCTTGGTACACTTGGTTCTTGGTCACAGCTTTGCTGTCACAAAATGAGTGATGAGTATAGTTTCCTCCCAATCCCTAGCTCACTTTTATGTAATCTTTCTTTGTCCCTACTGATTTTTGGCATTGAACTCATAGCTATCCACCTACCTCAGCCTCCCCAGTGCTGAGATCTCAAGTCTCAGAAATGGAGATTTGGGTGGGTGTGCACCACCACACCCTGCTTTTCCCATGGATTTTATTTGTTTAGTTTTTGTCTTTTTGAGGCAGGGTCTTGCTATGCAGTTCAGGCTGGTCTTGAGCTCACTTTGTAGTGCAGGCTGGTCTCAAACTTGAAAGGATCCTCCTGCCTTAGCCTCCTGAGTGCTGGGATTACAGGCATGTGCCACCATGCCTGGCTTCCCACTGATTTTGAAGTTTCCTTTATCACATAAATGAGTATCCTTTATCCCATGTAAATTGTATCTGTTTTTGGACTTTTTATTCTGTTCCATTGATAAATTTGTCAGTTTTATTATAACATCATAATATGTTTTAATATAATCATAGGCTTAGTTTCTTTTATTCATTTTTCTAAAAGATTTTCCTAGAGAGTCCATGTACTTTCTTTTTCAGTCAGTGCTGAGCACTAAACCTATATTGTCATGCAAGCTAGGAAAGCACTGTGCCATTGAGCTACACCCTAGCCCTTTTTGCCATTTTATTGAGACAGGATCTTGCTAAATTGCCCAAGCTCCCTCAAACCTTCAATCCTCCTGCTTCAGCCTCCCAAAAGTACCTGGGATTATAAGCATGTGCCACTGCACCTGGTCCCACATGCTTTTTTTTTTTTTTTTTTTTTTTTTGAGAAAGGGCCTCTCTATGCAGTTCAGGCTGGACTTGAACTCACTTTGTAGCCCAGTCTGGCCTCAAACTCACAAGGATCCTCCTGCCTCAGCCTCCTAAGTGCTGGGATTACAGGCATGCACCACCACCCCTCGCTCCACATGCTTATTTTTTAAAATAAACTTTAATGTAACTGTGGAATCTTGTTGAATTTAAAAATCAATATGATGACATCTTAGCAACTGTATCTTCTTATCAAAGATGTTATCATCTTTGAGCATGACATTATTTAATTCTCATTTTCCAACCAGATTAAGAAATTTTTCTTGCTGCTGAGGAGTTTACTAGGTTTGTTTAAAACTAGTGATGGACTAAAAGAAAAAAAATATGTCAGAAATCTATACTAGCACCCTTACCATGGACAGGCACCCTGCTGCAGACCAGGATGAGGGCTATGTTGGTAACCAAGGTGTGGAACTGCTCACCAGAGCTCAGTTGAAGGATAGGCCCCCTCCTCAACACCAGAATTAGTGGGTGGGTCAGTGGAGGGATATGCAAGAGACACACACAGGATGAACTAGTGAGCGAGAGGTTCTACCAGATCACAGATGATCACTGCAGAGGAAATAACACGTATTTAGTGTGAGTAGATTACCAGGTAGGTAGGTAGAAAGAGAAAGAGTCAAAAGAGGTTTTTCAAATCATAATCCTGAAGACAGGACAGTGGTTATTGCATCTCAGTGTGTTTCAGGACTGTACAAGACATTCATGTCAGCCCTAGGCTTCAGCCTTCCTAGTGAGAGTTGATGCCAGCTAGACTATCCCTACCAGTCATCTGCTCAGCACTGAAGTGTGTGGTCCACATTTTCCCAAGGCTGAATGCCTCCTCTTCTGATATAAGGTCATGCTGGGAAAATGCTAAGTTCCCTCTACAAAGGCGATGAGGATCCTTAAAGGGAATAAAGATTAAACACCACACCACTTCATAGAGCAGGGGTGCATTGAACACTGAGAGAAATGCAATGCTCCAGAATGCATCTGACTGTAAGTTTCAGAGAGAATGGGTGGGCCACCCTTCTCCAGGATGTCTGTGAAACAGTAACCTACAAATCCGGCCTCCAGATCCCAGCACCAGCAGTAATTCATGAACCGGACGAAACACGCGCGGACGAAGTCCCCCAGCAGGATAGTGATGTATGTTACCAGCATGTCGGACACAGTCAGCCTCATGAATTCCTGCAAGGAGGAAGAAGGGAGAGGTCAGAGTTTGACACTGTTCACTGCAGCCACACAAACTCTCTTCCTCTCACCTGAACCCGTCTCTGTGCCCCAGTCCTTCCCAGCGGAGTAGTGGTACAGAGAAAGGGCCTCAGGTGAATTACTAATTATATAGCTTTGGAATAGTTTCAGAGCCTCTGGAACTTGAGAATTCTATCACTTTTGCAGGGATATTGGGAAACTTAGTGATTAGATATGTAAATTGCTTGGTATATTGGCAGTGTCCAGTGTAACACAGTAATTATAACTGAAATCTAAAGATTTGCCCTTTGCCCATCTCACCTGCTCTAAAATGTCAGTTGTAAAAAAAAAAAAAAATGTCAGTTGTTCCC
>NW_004955415.1:13591260-13594480 GCF_000276665.1 Chinchilla lanigera | reverse complement strand
TCTCTGTCTCTTTCTTTTAACAAAGCCTCACTATGTGGTTCAGGCTGGCCTTGAACTCACTATGTAGCACAAGATGGCTTGAACTTGCGGTGATCCTCCTGCCTCAGCCTCCCAAGTGCTGGGATTAGAGGTGTGTACCACCAAAACTGGTGTCCCCAGTGAGACTGAATGTGACCATTGATCACTGGGGATGACACTGGCTGTTTTCATCTTTTACTAATTGGATTTTTCCTTAATATACAGAGAAAATAAAACACCAGCACATAGCAGGAAAACCAACAGCAAAAGAATGAAGGTTTCTCTACCTTTTTAGGGTATATATAAGTTATTATTTTTTAAAAAGTTGTAAAGATCTGCCAGACTTTATCATAATTTTTAAGACAGGAGATAGATTTGGAGTTCTCAGAGTGTAGCAAGTCTGCTTTATTCACTTCGTACCCTCTAAGACAATTGAGAAACACTTGCCACATGAAAAGCTGATGAGTTTTCAGGGTTATTGCTCATATGGAAACATTAAGGAAGGAACAACAAAGCACCGAGAGCAGGGGTCACCCTTTCAGAGAGCGTAAGTACTCACAATGCCCACAGCTGTCTCCCAGCAAGAACCCCGGGGCACGTCTGCAGGGTGCAGGGGTGGCCGGGGGACACTCTCATTCCAACCCGAGGAATTATAATAGTTGAACAGAGTCCAGTGAGTGATATTTTTTATTGTTGCTTCTTTAGAAAGCTAGAACAGGGGATGGAGATGTGGGGTTAGAAAGGGTCAGCAAGGGTCCGTCTGTTTTCACAGGAACAGCTAAAATTAGCACGTGTCACAATTCTGTCACTCTGCCCTCCCTGCCCTTGACAAAGTCTTTCCAAAATGCCCTCCTCAAGCTTTGCATCTATCTGGGAAAGGGGGCAATTGGTTGAAGTCTTTGGGTCTCTCCTACAAAGTTATATTCTCCTCTAAGTTAAGATTCATCCATCCATCCATCCATCCATTCTTTTTTTTTGTTTTTTTCTCCGGTACCGGGAACCGAACTCACGACCTTGTGCTTGCCAGGCAGGCGCTTTTGCCGCTGAGCTAAATCCCCAGCCCCCATCCATTCTTTTTTGAGGATAATCTGTCCAATGTCTATTTGAGGCATGTAAGACGGTGGTGACAGAGTGACTAACAGAGCTAGCGCTTCTCTCAAGAGGTTCATAGTCTAGTAAGTGACGGAGGTAAACAGACAGATAATTACAGAGCAGAGTGATGAGAGCTGTGGGAAATTTTCTCTGGGGATAGAAGAATATCCATATCAGACAATAGAGACACAGAAGGCTTTCTGGAGGCAGTGACATCTGGGCCCAGGCCTGAGGGAGGGGCCGGCGAGGGTGGAGAGAGAGAGCAGACAGAATTTTGGTCTGGGGGGCGGGCAGAGTGAGGTTCAGAAAGGTGGAACAGTCTCCTGGGGCAGGAGGGAAGACATAGCTGAGGGAAGAGGGGTAGGTAAGGCTGGGACTGGTTACTTCCATGCTTCAGGCCTTCCAGCAGTTTCGTGTTGACCTCAGGAAAAAGTTCCTGCAACAAAATAATGAGGAGCGGGCAGAGAGTGGCAACTGTCATATGGCCCTCCCTACCCCAGTGTGATTTTTCACTTCTTCCCCTCTACTCCATTGTTCAGCCATCCTACAGTTACTCTTGGCACCAGCTATTCCTCTGCTTTCTCCAATACCTGCTAAGATTTCCTAAGGTGGGGTCTGGAGCCTTTCCTAAGCACTGCCATACAGGCCTGGGCTTGCGCCCATCATAGGCCATCCTTCCCACAGCAAGCTGTGGTGAATGAGTCTGTTCCCAGAATGCACTGCTGGATCTTGCTCTCTGCTGTGCCCCGGAGCCTGATCTAGTGGGAGCTCCATAACTGGTGAGCATTGATGAGTGGTTAAATCAACTATGACCACCACCTCAGTGGATGGTTATTTGGTTGTTCATCACTTACGGTAGCTATGAAGCAATAGGGGAAAGGCTAGGGGCTTGGGATTTAGCTCAGCGGCACAGCACCTGCCTGGCAAGCACAAGGTCGTGAGTTCGATTCCTGGTACTGGAAAAAAACTGAAAAAAAAAAAAAATATGGGAAAGGATGCACATAAAATATGAAGGGTCCAAATGACTTGTATATGACATGAAAGGAGATAACCTAAGAATAAAAGATAGTAAAGACATTTAGCAAAATGTCAACACTTGTGATTAATATTGTGGGTATATTTTTCTGAACTTTATTATTTATTTATTTATTATTTAGAATCATTATCTCTAATAATTAAAAAAAAGATAGTAGCTACTTAAAATGCCTACAACCACACGCTGAGTTTTTCTTTTTTGGGGGGGTTTTCCGGTACCGGGAATCAAACTCATGACCTCCTGCTTGCCAGGCAGGTGCTATGCTGCTGAGCTAAATCCCCAGCCCTACCCCGAGTTTTGTTAATTTTAGGATACACCTTACTACCTCCTCAAATTTTCAAAACTAGCTTTTACTCTATGAAGATAAGAGTTAGATTAAAATCTTCAGCACTTTGAATACATGTTAAACATACAAAAGTTTTTAATAATAATCTACTTTATAAAGAAAATGATCAGAGAAACAATGTAAAAGATGTCATTTTGATTATGACAAACTGGCTTCGTTTCTTCTGGGAAGAGGCTCATGCACTCAGAATACTAACTAGAATCAGAGTAAAGAACATAAAGCAGAATGAAGAGACAGAAGCGGCACTGTTTGCTCCCAGACTAGCACCAAGCAGCCCAGGAGGAGGCTTAGCACACTCTCCAGGCAGCGCAGTCACGCCTTGCCCCAGTGCCCCAGGCCACCAGAACAGCCCCGCAGGCCCCCGGAGGAAGAAGACAAGACAGTGCTCTCCCAGCAGTGTAACACCATCACGGCAGCGGGTCTGTCCGGACGGCTGACTATCGCTGGAAATTATCATTTATTTAACTAACATGAATTATGCATAATTAAATTACATTTAAAAAAGGAATATGTTGGGCACCAGGAGCCAGGAAGGAGTTTGTAGCTTTTACCTTGAGGTGGACATCGTCCATCAGAGCCAAGAGGAATGTGTAGAGGTTCCCCAGGAAAAGTGCGAAGATGCGCCCCAGCTGCCACTTCAGTCCAATGCGAGGGTGGTAGTTCTCCAGCGCAGCGATGGTTTCGAACAGAGGGGGACAAAACATCCCAAGCAGGGACATCACAATCTC
>NW_004955415.1:13584655-13591085 GCF_000276665.1 Chinchilla lanigera | reverse complement strand
CTCAAACTTGCAAAGATCCTCCTGCCTCAGCCTCCTGAGTATTGGGATTTCAGGAATGTGCCACCATACCTGGCTATTTGGTCCATTTTATTACATGGCCACTGTCCTTTCACCCCCATGATCTTGCATCTCCATCTCTCTGCTGTCCTTTCCTCTGCCTCTGAGGATGTCCTAGGGCAGTGGTGGCAAACCTATAGTACACGTGCCACAGCAGGCTGTGTATATCATTGAAAGTTCTAAAACATTTGCCATCACTGTCCCAGGGTCGCCACAACTTGCCATCTGCCCCTGCCCAAGACTGCACATGCCACAAGAAGTCGGCGCATGCTCACACATCATAACTGCTCTGCTATACCGACTGCTATTATGAGTGTTGCTATTAGTTTTGATGAAAGTAGAAAAATCTCCAGCAGGAGCAAGTGAGTTGACAGGGAGGCAGATTTTGGTGTTCAGTAAGAGTTGTGCGCTAGGCAAGAGTCACCCTTAAGGAGTCATCTCAAGAACAATGAAGACAGAAAACTGAGGTCACAGAAAGGAGCGACAGTAGAAGGTAGGAGTTTAGTTGAGTGCAGCTTTTGGAACCAGCCCTTTAGATCTGCGCCCTGACTCTATCACTTGCTGGCTTTGTAACTTACCAAAGTTACATAACTTCTTTTAGTTTCTTGTTTCTTCGAGTGTAAAGTGGTGACGGCAGGTTTTCTTTTAAGAGTCCTAAGAGAAATGTATGTAAATTTACTAGCCAGAGCCTGATAAGTGGTCAGTTTTGGCTCCAGTTTTGAGAGAAACTTGGCTTGTATGACTGGATCTGGCCTCAGTGGGATGTTCTCTCTGCAACTAAAATTGCTTACCCAGTGGAACAGCTCATCCCTGAACTGTTGGCCAAACTGCAGGTTGGCCCACTCTTTTGGGCTTGACTCTCCCATGGTCTCTCACCCCAGTGCTTGGCGTGGCTTCTCCTTGCCTCCACCCCTCCACACCTGCTCGTATTGTTTTTTTCTCACCTGGAAGCCGTCATGGAGCCACTGCCATTCTTTCATATTTTCCTAACACTGCACTCAGCCTCATTCCTGCCTTTGCCACAAAATTCTTCTGCTTCCTGGCTCTTGTGGACACCATTCTTTTCAACCATCTTTTCCCAGGAAACTACAATACCCCTAAAGGCAGACTCCATCTCCAGCATCCCTTGTAACCATCTCACAGCTCAGTGACCTGGTGATGGCTTCAGGGAAGGGATATTTTCTGCCTCTGGCTCTATGCCTCAGTTTTCTCGTCCTGTAAAGAGGAGTCCAGAGTTCTTATCTTTCCCATCTCCTAAACTCATTCTGACCCAGTCAGGAGCTACGCTGGGGCTCCAGCCCACTGGTGGGATGTTCTTGTTGATATTCAACTACATTTACTCAGGGTGGGTTTGAGGTAAGGTTATACGATCAAAAATAAGGACCCATAAAGAGACATGGAGCCAAACAGGCCCTGACTCCAAATTCTGACTCCACTGCCAAATTTAAAAACTCAGTCCAAAAATGGGCATCTGAGATGAATACATACCTCTCAGATGAAGAAATACAAACAACAGATAAATATATGATGAAGTGTTCAACATCATTGGCCATTTGAGAGATGCAAATTAAAACAATACTGAAATTCCATCCCACCCCAGGAAGAATGGCAATCATCAAGAAATCAAACAATAACAAATGCTGGTAGAGCTGTGGGGAAAGAGAAACCCTTCTCCACTGCTGGTGGGAGAGTAGACTGGTGCAACCACTGTGGAAATGAGTGTGGAAATTCCTCAAACAACTAGAACTGAAGGTCTCATTTGACCCAGCTATCCCTTTCTGAGTATCTTCCCAGAAGAATTAAAAACATTGTACCACAGTAATATATATGCACCCAAGTTTATAGCAGCACAATTTGTAAATAGTTAGATGTTGAAAACAACCCAAATGCCCATCAACTCAGGAATGGATAAAAAAAGATGTCTTTTTTACAAAGGAATATTGGTCAGCCATAAAGAAGGATAAGCTTGAGAATTTTATAGGTAAATGGATGCAACTTGAGACCATATTCCTGAGTGAAATAAATCAGACTCACATGTATAAACATTGTATTATCTCCCTAGTATGAGAAACTGAAAGAGTAAATAAGATCCAAAATGTATAATAGATATTGTAAAATGAGAATAAACTGTTGAAAAGGAAAGAGAAACTGGGATGGGGAAAGGAGAAAAGAAGGAAGGGAAAAGCAAAAAAAATGTATATACACATATATACATACAAGATAGTTAAGATCATTATACTGCTAATTTCTCTTAGTTTATTGAAAAGAAAAGTTTGTGCTAATATTGTTTGGACAATTAAATGCATATATTTTATACTTTGAGTAACTGATTTAAAGATAACAATATGCAATGTATTAACCATTGTTACTCTCTTATTATATTGCTTTGAAATTTTGTTTTACTTTTTTCTCTTTAAAATAAAATTAAAAAACCAAAACAACACCACCAACAAAAATAAGTCCTAGCTTAATCTGATGGTTGCACATCTGAAATCCCAGCACTCTGGGAGGCTGAGGCAGGAGAATCATAAGTTCAAGTCCCACCTAGGCAACTTAGTGAGATCTTGTCTCAAAACAAAAATAAAAAGGGCTGGGGCTGTAGCTCAGTGTGAAGACCCTGGTTTTAATTTCCAGTACCTCAAGAAACAAACAAAAGCAAAAGACAAGCAAAAAGGTCAAGTAATGCAGAATAATTCAGTAATAATGTGAGTGACAAAGTATCTGCCCTCCACCTTCATGGCATTGGAGACACCCTTCGTACCTCATTCCTTTCATACCAGCTGACATTCTGCATTTTGGAAAACTCCTGGGATCTCTTCACCACAAAGTAAATGAGGTACCCACTCCCACACAAACAGCAAATGATGAGAAAGTTGGCCAGGACACGAAGAAATCTTGTCAGGTGGATGTTTTCTTCTTTGTTACTCTCTTGTTCATCCACTATTGATTCCTTTGTGTGTAAAAAGCAGATGTAATAATGTCAGGCCAGGAACCAACAGAACACATGGTTACTAGATCCTAGAAAGTGCTGATTTCTATATGTCCAAAAATAGATAGCAAAGAGGAGGTGATACAATATTCTGTGCACTATGGAGAATTAGCTTTTACTTTCTTTAAGAAAATATATTTTGTTCTTATTGTTACTTTGGTACATAATGAAAGTAAGATTTGTTGGATACTTAACTCTGTGTCAAACATGATTCTGAACACTTTCCAAGCTTTATCTCTTTTACTCCTAACAGAAAACCACTAAGGCCCAGGGACATTTCAGAAACTGTGTAGAATTGCATGAAGTTAATAAGGCAGAATCAAGTTGAATCTTAACGATGCTGAGTGCTCTAATCTAGAGTTCATCCAACCTTTCCTATAAAAATCCAGGGGCTGGGGACGTAGCTCAGCCATGCAGCACTGGCCTAAATTTGACCCCTGGTATCCCCCCCCACCAAAAAAGCCTTTTGAGCTGGGTGCGGTGGTACACACATGTAATCTCAGCATTTGGAAGGCTGAGGCAGGAGGATCCTTGTGAGTTCAAGGCCAGCCAGGGGTACACAGTGAGTTTAAGGCCAGCCTAGATTACATAGCAAGACTCTGTTTAAAAAAAAATGTTGAACTATAAAAATCCAGATAGTAAATATTTTGGCTTGTAAGCCCTATGGTATCTTTCACAACTACTTAACTATGCCATTATTACATGAAAACAATCAGAGACAATGTATAAATAAATGAGTTTGGCTTTGTTTCAATACAGTTTTACTTACAAATGCATGCAGCAGGCTGGATTTGGCCAAGGGCCATGGTCTGTCAACTTCTATTCTAATCCATGAACATGGTATATTTCTTCACTTATTTATAATTTCTTAATTTCTTTCAGCCCTGTTACATACTTTTTTGGTGTAGTTGTCTCATACATTTTGGAGGAGGTGCTAAATTTATTCCTAGGAATTTAATACTTTTGATACTATTATAAATACAATTTAAAAATTATTTCCTAATTGTTTTCTGCTGGTATAAAAAATACATTTGATTTTTGCTTATTACCCTTGTGTCATGCATTGGTAGCTCTCTATGGAGACATGAACAGTGTGTGGCAGAGCTGGGGGTGGAAATGAGGTCTTCCAGACACCAAGGTACTCTGGAGTACACCTTTCCAACCGATTATTAGTTACTGTACTAGTTACTCATCAGGTATTTAAGCTGTGTTAGTTGCCATAATTCTCACAATATCATAGTTGTGGTGTAAATGCAACCTCTGCTAGGTCTTGGGGGAAAAGGTCTGATAGATCATACAGAAGAAATATCGAATGAACGTGAACTTGGAGTGGTTTTTACAGCCACAGGGGAAAAGCTCGATAGCAGTGTGCCAGTGCACCAGTTTCTGTCTTTATTCATTTGCTTACTGTCTGGTCTGTATGAATAGGTCTGCAGCCCACTTCCAATCTCTTTTGTGAACAAGGTAATGGGACAATTACGTGTGGATTATAAGAAACACTGTGTAGATTCTTTAATTCCCACAGCCTTAAACCAAGGGTCTCAACTCTTCTTAGATCACTTGGGGACTCTTTAAAAAGAGATGCCAGGACCCCACCCCAGGCCAATTTCATCAGAATCTCAGGGATGGGGGCAGGAGATTTTATTTAATTTATTTATTTTTTGTTTTTCTTCCGGTACCAGGAATCAAACTCACGACCTTGCACTTGCCAGGCAGGCACTTTGCCTCTGAGCTAAATCCCCAGCCCCTGGGGGAAGCGGATTTTAAAAGCTCCTTAAGTGATGCAGAAAAGGTTGACAAGTGTTGCTCTAGATTTCTCTTTTCATTTCCTCCAGCAGAAAACAATTTCATGAGGAAACAGGCAGGACCAGATCCCAGCCTTCAAAATTCTGTGCCATATAAGAAACAGACGGGTACTGCTATGAGCAGTCTTTCTAGAAGATTTGAGAGCTGGGCTTGTGCTTCTAGTAAAGCTCTTGCCATAGATTCAGGTAGGTAGGAGAAGTTTCCTGTGACCAGAGGAATCCAGAGATCCCTCAGGGTGTGAGAACTGCCCTGCCCGGACTACCTTGAAACTGGTGGTGATGGAGGCATATTTGTTGTCAGCTGTTTCCGAATTCCCAATCAAGTAGTCCCAGCTGGTGAACATCTTGAAGCTGAATGTGAAGTTATCGCTCTCTCCCTCGCTTGTGCTCCCCTGGGTGTTGCTGGCCATCCTGGGGGGCACACATTACCGTTGTTATGCCTGCTGTGTCACCCGAGGGAACCTTGGCCTGAGTCAGTCTTAAGCACAGGTAGCAGAAAAACAGGTAGCAGACAGCCAATGGGAATCAAGCCAAGAAGGGCCTGGAGCCAAGACAGCTGTGATGATAGCCAGAGCGCCCCCCCTTCAGGGTCCCCTGCAAGTACACACGGTGTCAGGTGGATAATAAAGCGTCCGTAGGGTATAGCACATCTGACCGTGTTTGGCCTTGCACTTGATTTCCTGTGGCTTCACTCACATGCCAATGCAGTTTGAAAACTTTTGGGTGACTCTTCTTAGAGAGAAATATGCCCCTCTAAGTCATCTCTTTTCTCAGATATAGCATATACTTTTGTCTGATATAAAACCAGTAACCCCTTAGGATATTGGTTATGTAATCGGGTACTACATCCTTTTTTTAAAAGCAAGCCTGCCTGAAAGTACCTTGGGCCTTCCTTGTTCCCATCACTTCACCCCGTGTGTCCTCACTCAGCCTCTCCATGCTCCTTGGAGTTCAGCCCCATGGGAACCACAGAATTCTAAGCAGGGGCTATGGGGTGTTTGTGTTCCACCCTATTTTATCTTAGGCATTTGAATTTGGTGTTCCGCAGGATTTCGCTTTTCTGGTTCATCACAGAAACATTCCATGTCCCTACTTATCCCTAGAGTAAAATCAGGAAAACAATAACATGAGCGCTAGGAGAAAAACCAAGTTTGTATCCTTGTTTTTCCCTTTTGCTTGATAGAACTGGGTGGCCAGATATCACCTAGCAGTCACCTAGAGTGATGGGTAGGGTCTTGGGTGCAGCAGCACTTTCTACTGAGACAATGCAGTAGAAAGTTGAGCAGGCTTCTCCTCTCCTCCTCAGGGCACTCGTTGGGCCCAAGACTGTTCTATTCCAGTTCTGGAGGCCCAGATACCCATGCCCTTCTGGGAGAAACGACCCCTTGTGGCCCTATAGAAGGGTGAGTGGGCTTTGGGGTCAGGTTTGTGCGGGAGAGTGCTTATGCCATCCCCACAACCATAGCCATGCTAATGGGACCTGTGACTCCTGAGAAGGCAGTTCATGGGCTGGGCCAAATTTTGTCTTCAAAGAATGTGAATCAAGTGGCACAGATGTACTAAAAGGTTCTTTCCTTTT
>NW_004955415.1:13560825-13584385 GCF_000276665.1 Chinchilla lanigera | reverse complement strand
TTCTTCTTTCATTCCTGATACCAGGAATCAAACTCAGGACTTTGTGCTTTGTAGGTAGGCGCTGAGCTATCTCCCTGGCTAAAAGGCCATTTCTGAGCATACAGATGGGTAGGCTGGGGCCAGAGAGGCTGGCATGGTTAATCACAGCCACATAGGTTTATTGCTTATATTTTTATATGTTCCAGGCTTGGTTCTAACATGCAGGCTAGGGTTCTAGAGTACTTTTCCTGAAGAAGCTGAGCTCTAGAGAAAATAATCTTCACCTTTACCTCATTAGGCATTGTGTTCCCTCTCAAGCTACACTAACCTTTTGATAGTTTTGGGAACACACTAGGACATTTATTTTGTACATGATTTTTCTTTGTGTAAAATTTTGCACGTCAGACTTTCAGCATGGTTGGTCGTTCTCAGCCTCACCTAAAGGAATTTTTATCTTGTTTTCCAGAGCTTTACACATGACCCTGATTATATCTAACACATATTATACCTCACATTTGCTTAGTGTATTTATTTCCTTATTTTCTCTCTAACTGCTCCACAAGAAAGTAACTAGGCATAGAGGAGCTAGGAAAGTGAGTTGTTTGTGTGAAGAAAACAAGATGTCATACTTACGATCTAATGACAATCATCAGGCTGTAGCCAAACACGCTGACCCCCACCATAAAGTAAGCCATGGGCAGCCTGTACCTCAGCCACCCAATGGTCCTCTGGTTGTTGTAGTAGCCATAGAAGAGAGCAGAATACTTGATGTAGCCCTGTGGGATAGCAGATCCAAATGCTCTGGGTTTATGAGCTCAGAGAAGATGGGCATCAGACACTTCCATTCTACCTGGGTTTCTGTCTCGGTGTTTTAACCAGAGTCTAAGGGGAAGAAGGAAGAGTTCTAGATGTTCTTGTTCCTCCTTTTACCTCCCCAGGGACTTCAGAGTCCACTCAGTTCTCTTCCTCTTTCCCTTCCTCCTTCCCTTTATTTCCCCGTACATAGAATGGGTAGTGGTTCAGGAGGGAGAGGAGCGTTGTTAATCATGGATAAAATTAGGATAAGGGATGTATGTGTGCCCATACCTGCACACACATGCAGGTATAGCTCCATATTATTCCCTATCCTGCAGGTCTTCACATCCTAGAAGTAGATGGGAGCTTATAAACTTACTCAATATTCCAAAACTTCTAAATAAAACTGCACATGATAAAGTTTACAGTTTAACCTCAAGTTCAAATTTTGACTTGTTTTATCTTTGGCTTTTAGGTGTAATTGGCTTTGGGTGTAGTGAGTACCTTTTTTTTTTTGCATTTAAATATTTAGTTGTAATATTGTCATGACTTTTTTTTTTTTCAGTACCGGGAATCGAACTCATGACCTTGCACTTTCCAGGCAGGCACTGTGCCGCTGAGCTAAATCCCCAGCCCCTATTATCATGACTTTTCAGCAGTTTTCATATTTTCACTAAATACAAAGGAAGGGATCATTGTTGAGTAAATTCAGTTTGTTTTGTAGACTGGATGTTTCAACAGAAATTTTTAGGTTGACTAAGGAAAAAAGGAAATCCCTACTAGTAGTATAATTGGGTTCCCTTGTTCCAAATAAGTTGGAAAATTACTCCATGTCACGGGAAGAGTCCTGTGATCCCTAGCCAAGTAACACGGCCTGCCACTGTTCAGCTGCCCTGCGGGATCCTCACCAGGTGCTCAGCTGTGAGCCAGGCTGCAGCCAAAGTGCTGTACCTCACTGTGTGTGACGACAGTGGGAGAATTCCCAATAACAATGGGAGCAGAGTGTACATGAACACTTAATTCTTCCCCTGGATTCTGGTACTTGCTTTTTCTTTTTGCTGTGTGACTTAGATCCCTGCGTAAATGGGTAAGCAGAAGATGGTGGCTTTGGTAGTGTGGCTGCCCATAAGCTGTCCATTGGTCTGCAAGTAATCAGTAACCCCAAAGAAACCCATTTCTTTGCCAAGCTGGACCTGTCTGAGTCATTTTTTGGTTGTTGGTCCTGCCTTAACAAAACAAAACAGAGAGGGGGAGAGAGAGAGCAGAATGGAGAGAGATCAGTGACCCATTGTAGGTGGTGCCGTGTCCTGCCACCTTGCTTCAGGAGCCTAGTGGAGGTGCAGTCCAGGGGCATGGAGGATGCGGCCTCAGAAATGGAGGAGGAGTGATCAGTTAGAGGGCCATGAGCAGAGACAGGGAGGCACGGAGGGGGTGGTACGCATCCCAGGACTTCCCTCAGACTTGGTAATATTTGGGCACTGAAATGTAAGATACCAGACAAACACAAGACTGGAGAAGTAGCAGCAGCCAGGTTGTGAGCCATTCTTTTGTAAACCCAAAGGAGAGCACTGACCTTAGCTCCATTTGGAAATGAGAAGCAGTGGATATCTGATGTAGGAGAGTGCAGGGTCAGATTTGCATTTTGGAAAATTCACTTTGGCAACAGAGATATTAGGAACCATGCCTAGGCAAGCAAGAAAGGGCGAGGATTCGGGGAGTAGTCCTGGTAAAATGAGGGCCTTAGTCTAAGCAGAAGTAAGAGGGATGGGGAAAGCATTCTGCCTAATGGTGAGATTCTGCCTGACTAAAGTACTGGTTTTTCAATAATTAAATGCAGTATTTCACCCCTATCCATTCCATCTTTAGGCCTGAGAATCACAAGGTGAAAGTGCACTGGCTTGTCGCAATAGTACCTCAAAATCCCAAAGGACAGAAAAGTCCATGGCTTTCTCTTCCTCAGCCCGAGGCACGGTCTTTCTGGGAATGCTTCCATAGGGCACACCCATCAGTATCTGACAGAGACAGAACAACACAGGTATAAGTGGAGGAAATGGGGACACATACATATAAGCAGGTATTGGGTAAACACTTTCCCTCTCAGAACAGGACATTCTGTGTTTTTAAATAATATTAATCTTTTTCCTGATTTTAAAAGTAACACACACTTATTTGTAGAAAATGTGAAAAAGTAGAGAAGTGCATTTTAAATATGTATCACTTCCACAACCCAAATATAATAACTGCTAGACAGATACAGATTTTGTTTCAGTTACTTTTGACCTCTGTATATATTTTAGCCTAGTTATTTAGCTTAATATATTATGTTATAACTAATTTCTTGTGTCGTAAGGTATTTCCAAAAATGAAATGACTTAAAAAATATCTAATCCGTTGTGTGTACTACAAACATACTTAACAGTTGTCTACTGTTGTGCATTAGAGTATTTCTAGTTCTGCATGTGTGCATAATTTAGTTAATATCCTTGTACCTAGGCTTTTTCACATCCTTAATTATACAAAATGTGACTGAGGTTACATATGGATTGACTTTTCTGTGACAGTTTCTTCTTCTAAGACTGTATCCTTCCACTTATTGTCTTATTTTTTGTCCTGTAATGTTTACTTTATAGTGTTCCTCACAGAAATTTTCTGGCTTGTTAAATTTTTACTAGTTATTTTGTACATTTGTTGCCATTATGAACATAAATTTTTAAATTCTATTTTAAACTAAATGCTAAGAATATAGAGAATTGCTGCTGTTCATCTACTTAAAGTGAGTCTAGCAATCTGAATATACTCTGTCATTAAATTCTAATAGCTTGGGGCTGGAAAAGTGCCTCGGTGGTCAGGTGCTTGTGTATCATGCACAAAACTCTGTGTTTAATCCCCAGCACCACAAAACAAATAACCACTAGTTTGTGGTAGAATAACTGGATTTGTGTGTGTGTGTGTGTGTGTGTGTGTGTATGTGTGAGGTCTTCAATCATATCATCTAAAAATTAAATTAATGTATTTTTTTGTATAAAATGTATAAGATATTTAATTTTCCTGACTCACTGCATAAGATAAAAATTTCAAAATGATTTTGAAAAGTAGTGATGGTATGGACATATTGTTTGCAATTTTTTTCAGTTAATGACATTTAAAACTTCATTAGTATATGTTTATAATAGATAATAATTATATCAATTGAGGAATTGATACATGTATGTCTTGCATTTTGATCACTTTTACCTCCCCTTTCCCCCTGCTCTGCCCTCCTGCTCATAAATTTTGTAGCACAGGCATTAGCATTTCACCATTTAATAAATTATTATTTTTAGTTTTTAATTTGTTGGCTTATCATCTTAAGTACTTGCCCTATTTCTTTCATTTTTAATTTATATTCTAATTGGAAAATACGTTGCACATAAAGTAGCATATATAACACCTACGTACAGTTGATCATAATGAAAAGAAAATTAACTAGTGTATATCCACAGGCTAGTTTAAGAAACAGAAAGCCACCAAGACTGTAGGACACGCTGGGTAAGGCCCGCCAGACTCATATTCCTCTTCCACCTGAGGTGCAACCATGATGTAGTTTAATTTATGGTAACCATTCCTTTGCTTTTCCTTATATTTTACTCATTTAGTGTTTAGTTTTGTCTGTTTCTCTTCGGAGGTGTATAAAAGAAAAAAACCCACTGTGATGTTAATTCTCTAGGGTTCTTAAGGTATAAAGAAAGGAAAATGTAACATCCATTTTAAAAATAGAAACATAAGTATTTTAGTTCCATTCTTTGTACTGAACCATCTGGGTGATTGACATGAGTATATAAAATTTAAAATGAATAATTTTTTTTGGAAAACAGGGAGTGTTTGGATAATACAAATGAAGATGGTGGCCTTGGTGAGCTTCAGCAGTACCCAAAGATATCGGAAGGTGTTACTGAAAATTTGTTTTTACCTCTGGAATTATGACTAGACCAAATATTAAGCCAAAAAGGACCAGGTTAACTCCATACATCCATCGGAGGAAGATGAAATATGATGCCACTGAAGAACCAAAGTGACCTGAGAGAAAAGAGGGTGGATTTACTTGTGAGGAAATTGACACTGTTGAGGACTATGTTTCTGAGCGACTCCATTTTCCCATTAGTCTGAGGAACCAACGTCCTGGTCTTCATTTTCTTTTTCCAGATAAATAATACTAATCCCTGTGGGATTAACCAACTTGCCTAACTAGCCCCAACCAGAAGGTGAAGAAGCCAAATTTAAGACTTGATCCTACTAATCCCAAACCCCTCTCCCTCGTTCCCCTTTTCCTATCTTCCTCCTTCTCACTCCCCTTCTTCTTCTTTTTTTTTTTTTTTCCTGGTACCGGGAATCAAACTCATGACCTTGCGCTTGCCAGGCAGGCGCTGTGCCACTGAGCTAAATCCCCAGCCCCTCACTCCCCTTCTCCTCCTCCTTCTCACTCTCCTTCCTTTCCTCCTCATTCTTCTTTTTCCTCCTAATACAACAGAAGCGATGAAATATTCTAATCTTAAAGTCAAGAACACAATCCTTCCAAGCCCTTGGAAGACTCTTCAGGAAATCAACTGAAAAACAGTGGCACCAAAATACTTACTTTCGATGTCCTTGATCTTCATTTCCCAGGGAATGCACTGAGTCTTAAAATTATCAAAATCTCTCTTAAATTTGACCCATTTCTGAAATGAAACATGCAAAACCCTGTTATTAACACATTGACCTGGAGCACAAAGTGGCCTGTGGGAGGGCGTGTTGCTGTTGCCATGTCAACATGAGGTTGACACGTGGGAGAGGCTGCCATCGGGGAGTCCCCCTCTCCTGAGATCTCAAGCCCAGGCTGCCAGAGGTGGATGTTTCACCCTTTTCTCTCCCAAAGTTACTTGTGGAGTGAGACTGAAGCCAGGACAACAACAACACTTTGCATTTCTCTATCATGCTGATAAAGTCTCAGATTTGGAAAGTTTATACATAAATTTAGAAATTCTGTGTACAGTTTCTGGTTTGAGGAGTTGAATTGGGTTAGCAACCTCTCATACAACTTTTTTTCATCTTAACACAAAAGTTCAGGGAAAAAGATATCTCACAATTCTCATATTCACATTTGACAGATGGCCAAGTACCTATCCTTAATAGGAATTGATTCTGAACTGTGAGGCTGGTGGAACAGGTACAGGGTTCTCAACTCCTGGCTGTTCATTCTCCTGGGGCAACAGTAGCCTTGCTTTTCTGGAAGGAGTCAAGAAAGCATTATTTCCCCACTAATGGTGCTCTGGTTTGGATCTGGACTGTCCCCTAAAGGCCCACATACTATAGGCTTGTTCTCCAGAGTGCCACTACTGGGGAGGTGGCAGAATCTTTAAGAAGTAGGGCCCAGTGGGAGGACTTCCCGTCACTGAAATGTAACCTCAAAGGAGATGGTGGGACCAATCCCTTCTGCGTCACCTCTCTTTTTGCACCTCAGCCATGAGGTGAATGTTTTTTCTCTACCATGTGACCCCACCATGATGTGCTGCCTCTCTACAGGCCCAAAGCAATGAGGCTACCTTTCATGGACTGCAACCTCCAAAACTGTAAGCTAAAATAATTTTTCTCTTAATAAGTTGATGAGTTCAAGTATTTTTTTGTTATAGTGATGGAAAGATGGGTAACACACATGGGTTTGTGTCCAGCTCAACAGCTGGAGTTTGTATCAACCAGAAACCAGAGTAGCTGTTTGTCTGATGGCTCCATGCTGTTTTGTCAGCTCTTCCTAGGTTTGCTCTCCACTCATCCAACCTCCTGGAATTAAATCCATTTAAAATTTTAAAAGAGATTCAGAAAATAGCAGGCAAAGAGGTAATAGACAGTGGATTCTGAGATCAGTTTCTATTTTTAAAAGGTCTACTAAAAATTATTCATGAAGGAAATGAGATTTTCCCTTGTAAAGTCACTAAAGCATGAAAGGTTTGTGTGAAGGAATGAGACAGGTTTCCAAATTTGATTTTCTAGGCATGGTTTTGCTATATGCTGAATGAATGATTACTATGAAAGAAGAAAACCGTTTGTCAGAAGACATGGCTGGTCACAGATGTAAAGGAAAAGAGGGGCCCATAAGCAAAAGTCTAGATGATAACAATGGCAAAGATCTGAAAGGATGTGCAGAAAGGCCGATGATAGACCACGGTTGCTCTAGCCCCATGACTTCATCCTCTGTATCTAATTCTGGTTCTGTGCTCAAAAATAACCTTTGGTTTCTTTGTCTTCCCACATAGGTCTACTTAGAAAGAGGGCACTTGCTGATCACCTGGGCTGTGTGTATCTTGGTTTCTATGGTAGTGACTTTCATTGTAAATTAATAGCTTGGGATTTGGATGAAGGTATAGCTGCCCATGTAACTAACTTGACTCTGAAAAATGAAAGGCACTGCTGATGTGGACTTTGCATTTTCCAGCTCTTGCATCAGTAGTTTGTCCTTGTAAATTAATAATCTAGCAGTTGGTTTTATGTATCTGCCTCATAAGCTTTATTAATGGGTGTCCTCCTCTGAGAGATGGATCTCTCGTCAGTGTGCTGATAAAATCAGTATAAAATATAGGCTTGAAAAGCTGAGGACCAGTAAGAGTAATAACCATGGCTAAGTGAGGTCTCTAGGGACAGAGGCTTGGAAATCACCTGACAGTCCCTCAAGGCTGTGGGCATCCTGGACTGAACGTGAGAGTCTGTGGCCGGGGTGGAGAGAGGCCTTGGAGATGCTGTGCAATGAAGCTCTTATCCTTCATTGGTTTAGAGAGCCAAAAACTTGGGCTGGGTAAGGGCCAGAGACCCAGAGTTCCTTCCTCTGGGTTACATGAGATGGGAACTGCTGTCCTGAGGCTAGCTCCTGTTGTTTGGCAAGTAGACAGAAGAAAAGGGTTTCCAGTAGTGGTCAAACAGGACCCCAGCAGGATACACGTCCTGCCTGTACAGAAGTCCGAGTCTGGGTGGCTAAAATGAACACCATCAGGGAGACCTGGGAAACGGTATCATAACACAAGGAAATTTGTGGAAAACATTCCTCATTATGTAGGATACATAAAATCTAGGAGGCCGTTCAGCATTCTCAGTAGGATGTGAGAAACCTGCCTTCTGAAGTAAAGGACGGCCGTTTGCAATTGTAAAGATGATACAGGTGAGGTGTGGAAGGATTACAGGAAGCAATGAATTCAGGAATGCAATGAAAAGAAACATTTGACTCAATAAAGACTATAACTGACACAGGAAATTGGATTCAGTGGTTGTACTGGGAATTTCTAAAATTGCAGAGATTTAGAAAGCAAAGAATTAAAACAGTGGGGGAAGGTAAATATGGAGACCGGACGATGGGTGGTGATCCTTTTCCTAAGCAGGGAGCTAGACGTACCTGGGGCAAACATGAATGAACAGCTTCATCTGTCAAACATATATGCGTTTAGAGATCTGAACATTGTGCCTATACTTAACAATACTGTGCCGTGCACTCAAAAATTTATAAAGGGGTTACATCTCAAGTTGGATGTTCTTACCACAATGAAAAGAACAGTGAATGCTATTTATTTGTTTATTTATTTTTGAGACAGGGTCTTGCTTTGTAGTTCAGACTTGACTTGCACTCACTATGCAGCCCAGGATGGCCTCAAACTCACAGCAATACTCCTGCTTCAGCCTCCCGAGCGCTGGGATTATAGGCATGCACCACCATTCCTGGCTCGAGAGTGAATGTAATTTAAAGGAAGAGTAATAACGCATTTGTTATCCAATAGTTTAGCACACAGCTTAAAAGACAGCAATAGAGGGGCTGGGGATTTAGCTCAGTGGCACAGCACCTGCCTGGCAAGTGCAAGGTTGTGAGTTCGATTCCTGGTATCAGAAAAAAAAACCAAAACAAAACAAAACAAAAGACAGCAATAGACACAGCTAAAGAGGATAAGTCATTCTCAGACTTTGTTCATTTGTGTGTGAGCTGCTACAAATTGGGAAAATAATCTGGAGATGTGTATTGAAATTTAAAATATGCATGTTTAGGAACTAACAGTAGTAATTTCAGAATTTTGTTCTGTTGAAATCCAAAAACACAGATCTAAGATAAGGATAGAAAGGTGTTTGTTGCAGAATAAGATACCACTGAAGACCACATTCCTCGGTTGGAAAACCAAATCTGAGTGTGCAGTTGTGAAGTGGTACTTTCCAGACAAAATTAATAAAATGACCCATAGGTCATTGTCAGGCATTTATAACTGAAAAAGGAGAAAGTAATTTTAAAAATAAAAAGATTCAAATAAAACAGATATACAGACTAATTATAAAATTACTGTACTGCCATATGCCACTATCTATAAATGTATAGGAAAAAAAATTTTTTTTGGTACTGGGAATTGAACTCAGGACCTTGTGCTTGCCAGGCAGGCACTTGTGCCACTGAGCTATATCCCTGGCCCCTGTGTAGGAAATTTTTAATGAAATAATCAAGTTTGGAGAAGAATATGAATTATCAAGATAGGCCCCCCAAAAAGTTGAAACTTGAATATATCAATAAAGAGGGATCGCATAAAAACATTATTAAGGTAGTCTCTAAAAATGGAACTTGCAAAAAAAAAAGAATATTTATGCTCCATAAACTAATATACAGATAAAGTAAAAGTAATGCTATCTATTTAATATCATAAATCAAGTACACTCCTAGTAGTAAAACATCTGCCAAGATGGCATGGATGCACCCATGTGCACACAGACATACACATAAATTCAGATCAATCTTATGAAAATTTATGTAAAAACCATTGATAAAATAGTATAATATCAAATGTGTCTATAGAGTTAAAAATAATATGTCACATCCAGGAGTGGTGGCTCATGCTTGTAATCCCAGCACTTGGGAGGCTGAGGCAGGAGGATTGCCATGAGTTCAAGGCCAACTTGGGCTATATAAGTGAGTTCAAGGCCAGCTTGCACTATTTAGTGAGACCCTGTCTCAAAAAAATAAAAATAAAAATATAAACAGTGTGCCACAATAGAGGTCATCCCAGAAATAAAAGAATCTTGGCAGCAGAAAGGGAAAGATGTTTAATAAAACCTAATACCTACTTCCAATAAAACTGAGCTCTTACTAGCTATAACTATAACAACTATAACTATAACTATAACTATAACTATAACTAAAGGCTAATTTCTTATTATGAGAAAGAAAGTCTACTCAAAGCTGGCAGCTCTCAAAAACTTAATATGAAACACTAAAGTCATTCTCATTAAAATGATAAAAAGACAAAGCAACCTGTGGTCACTACTGTCAATTAAAATTGTTCTAGAATTACTAACTCACACTTTAACATAAGAATACATCGTGTTTACAAAAAGCGGACAAAACCTCTTCAACATACATATTTAGATCAAACAGAATGATTAAAATTAATAAGAGTACAAAATGCTGGGGCTGTAGATCAGTGATAGAATACTTGCCCATCACAGAGTTTGATCCTTAGTGTGTGTGTACAGAGAGAGAGAGAGAGAGAGAGAGAGAGAGAGGGAACTAAATATAAAATTAATGCACAAATCTGTACCTTTCTACACACAACCAACAACTAGTTATTAAATTAGTGAAAAATGATTCTGTTCACAAAAGCAAGTAGATTTTAAGCTATGCAGAAGTAAGGTTAAAACATAGAAAAAGATCTAAATAGAGAAAAATGACAGACTTTGTGGAAAGATCTAAAATAAGAACCTGTGATATTTTTAGATGCAAAACTAAATATTATATAAATAATAAGCTTGACCAAATTAAATGAAGGGGTAAAAAATTCCACACTAATATGTGGAATACAAAAAGTTCATCTCAGAGCTGGGGGTGTAGCTCAGTGGTGGAGTTTGCTTAGTATTCATGAGGTCCAGGGACTCAATCACTAGCATTGCAAAAATAAATAAATATTTAAAAATTGATTTCATAGAAGTCAAGCATAGAATGTGGCTACCAGAGGCTATAAATAAATAAATGAGAAAGAAGTTAAGCTAATCATTAAATCATGGTTTAGAATTAAAGCCCTGAGGCAGACTATATTAAGTGAATGACAATGTTAGTTTTTCAAATGGTGGGTACTTTGATACCACTTCAGTATCTCAAAGGAAGGCTATTTAATAAGTCCCACAGTAAATATCCAATCATAGAAAATTAACCTTGCCTGAATCAGAAACCCGTTATGACATAAGAAAGCAGAGGTGTCTATCCCTCTGGGGACATCACAGTTTATCACCCATGTGACCTCAACTATGCTCTATCCCTCTTGGGTCTCCACCAAATCAATGTACCCTATTTTGCGGTTTGGAAAAATAAAATCTCCGTGGTTTTAGCATCATTAATTCTGTGAGTTTTTTTACTGGAGAGGAAACAAATCTCACAAATATTGAAGCTCCTATAGATAAGTATAGAATAATTGGCAGGATACCATTGATTTTCCTGGAAGAATTGCTGTAATGTATTGGATCTCACCTCCAGGGTTCTGGGGGAAGCTGACACAAATGGTGAGGAGGGGGCAGGTACCTACAGGGGTCCCCCACATTCCCAGGCTGAGCGGGCCCACTCCACGGCTGTGTTGTCTCCGCATCACACACCTTAGCCATCAGCATCCTATAGGCGTAGAGCCGCTTGCCCTTCCCCTTCCCTAGGGCTCCTTCGTACTTCTCCACAAAGGCTTGGGCCTCCCTGGTCAGGGGAAAAATACATGATTAACAACTAACCAATGGAAATCTAAACTAGGACAGGGTATAGATGGCTGAAAGTTTTTGGTGATTTTATTTCTTCAATTAAAATATACATTCCATGAAAGCAGGGTGTTTTGTTTGTTTTTTCCAGTGAAGTTTCCCAAGTGCCAAGAATGATGGTTAGCGAGTGGTGGGCCCTTGTGGAAGGCAGAATTTTGTCATTGCTCCCAGAGACTTTTTTCCCCCTGTGGGTAAGCTGCAATGTGGCAAAAGGGACTCTGTAGATGTAACTAAAATTGCTAACTTTAAAATAGGGGGATTATTTTGATTATCTGGGTGAACCCAATGTCGTTGCGTGAGCCCTTAAAAACAGATGTGGAAGGCAGGGCAGTGAGAGAGCTCTGGCAGAAGTGAAAGTCAGAAATTAACAGCAGAGAAATTCTTGACTTCTGTTGCTGGGTCCCTCGGGAGAGGCCACATGGAACGTCTGAGAAGGGAATGAAGCCCATGAACGATCAGGGAGCTTGGAAGAGAACCTCAAGCCCCAAGGAGATCTGCAACCTGCTAGGATATTGGAGTTTCTGGGTTGTTGGCTTCTCCAGCGTCTAGTCCGGGATATACAACACAAAAAGAAAAGCTAGGGAACCCAATGCTCTGTCATCCTTGTTCTCTGAGGTCCTTTGCCAGTTTGCTTTCTCCTCACCTTTCTCAATCTCCTTTTGTCTGCTTCATATATAACATCTAAGGTTTTAGTTGTAGTGGGTAGAGAATGAGGGAAAGCACCTGTATGTCATTTTCTGAGAAGTGGCTTTCTGATCTCTCTAAAGAAAGCAGGCAGTTTGGGTAATTTTCTAAGACATAAAGCTTCTTACAAAGCTGAGGGACCCCGTCTGGCTAATTCCATTATTAAAGCAACATCCTGACTCAGGGGCCCTGGAACCCTAATGCCAACCTCACCTCCCGCCTTGTCTTGTTATTAACAGTATCTCTGTGCTTCTCCAATTCTTCTTTGTTCTTTGACTTCATCTCTCAGGGCTCAACATAGTGTAATGGAACAAGTTATGCCAAGCTTCAATAATAATAACTATGAGTTATTAATTATGTATAAATTAGTAGAAATAGTTTTGCACTTGTAGAATCACCCTGTGAGATAGATCATTATTGTCTTCACTTTAACAGATGAGTAGTGTGGGGTTCAGAGGGTTAAGGGAAGGAAACCAGGCTGAGAGAAAGTAAGGGGCCACCCAGGGCCCCCTGGAGGGGCAGAGCCCTGAACTCAGGTTGGCCCAGCTCCCTGCTGTGGCCTTGGTACCTTGCCATTCTTAGACAGCTGATACAACAACTGTGCTCAAGGCAGCCAGATGCATGGTGGGAACAGAGACTGAGGCCCACATGTCACTGCTCCATAGAAGGAAAATGGAGTCTGGGAATGGCACTTGCAGGTGGAGATTTTGCTGCCAGCAAAGGATGTCATACAGCAGACAGAGATGCTCTAGAATGTCTGGCAATTCTGGAGAGGTGATTACAAATTAACAGTGCAGGCCCTGGAACCAGAGTTCCTGAGTTCAAATCTTGGGTGAGCCAGATGGCCTTGGGAAAATTACTTGATGGTTCTGTGACTGAATTTCCTTATCAGTACAATGGGGACAACAAGAACAGAACCTACATCACACAGTGGTTGTGAGGATCACTGAGAACAGGGAGCGCTCAGCAGAGGCTGACTAGATCTTACAGGAAGAATATTAAAGGATGAAAAAGACATAGCTTTGTAAACGAGCACATCCAGTCAAATGAGTGGACAATTCCTTGAGATCAGAGGGACAATGAATACATCCCTCAGCCTGAATGTAGGGAGAGGGATTGGTGACTCTTCTATAGAGGGGACACTTAGCCTGAGCATGACTGGGGGTGTAGGAATCAGCCAGGAAGCAGAGGTCTTCTAGGCAGAGGACCCACTGGTGTGGAGTCTCAGAGGCTGAGAGCCTTAGACTTGGGCCTGGGCCGGTGGTATTGCTCAGTGGTACAAGCACCTGCCCGGCAAGAGCAAGGTCCTGAGATTGATTCCCAGTTCCACACAAAAAAAGACTTGGGCCTGGGATAGGCATCTTGAGGTAGAGGGAGAGGGAGGCGGTGGTGCCGGAGAAGACCTACGGTTTGACAGGAGACTTGCTGAGCAGGAGAGACCTAGTTTACTCAGCTTCTCAGCTTTAGTTGCTGCCCACCCCACCAGAAGCAGGAACTCTGCCCCTGAGAGGCCTAGAGGGGAGGGGATGTGCATTTCTGCTCTGGGCTGGATTTTCCTGGTCCCTGAGACTTCCAGCCAGCTGGAGATCTCATTTCCACAGGCATCCAGGTTGCTGTTTTTCCACTGTTAATAAAAGATGCACCAGTGACACCTGAGTGAGGGTGAGGTTCCTTGAGTGCGACAGGTGGCTGTTCAGCCCCTGACAGGAGGAAGAACCCAGCCTGGAGGGAGAGGGCAGAAGGGACTCTGAGAAAGGCAACTAGGATGAAGCTATCTACTGCCTAAATTGAACCTACAGTCCAAACTGTTGCTACGACTCACACAGGTCTATTTTCATTTCTACATTCTTTTTAATTGTTTCTCTGACAAATACAAATGTATATATGGTACTTAAAATACACATGATGTTTTGATAATTATATACATTGTGAAATGGCTAAATCAAGCTAATTAATATATGTATTTCCTCACAGCGTTTTTTTTTTTTTTTTTTTTTTTTTTTTTTTTTTTTGCAGCGAGAAGCCTTACTATCAACTTCAACCATTTCCAAGTACACAATATATTAATATTGTCACTATGCTGTACCTAATCTAAATATATTTACATTTAAAATTTCAGTTTCTCAGCCATACTAAGCTTCCTCTTGCAGCTAGCTGCGTAGGGGACCATGCAACCATCCGCAGGGCCACAGAGGGAGCTGTGTTTTCAAGAACACCTGGCGGGGTCTGTACTGTGTCAAGTGAGAGGTTGTGAGTTCGATTCCCAGTACTGGAAACAAAACAAAACAAAACAAAACAACAACAAAAAAAAACCAAAAAGAACCCAAATGTGTCACTGGGTTCAAACCCTGGCTGCTTGCAGGGCGTGGTGGCGCACGCCTGTAATCCCAGCACTTGGGAGGCTGAAGCAGGAGGATCGTTGTGAGTTTGAGACCAGCCTGGGCTACAAAGTGAGCTCAAGGCAGCCTGAACTGCATAGCGAGACCCTGTCTCAAAAAGACAAAAAAAAAACCCCAAGAAACAACAACAATAAAAAACCCTGGCTGCTCCACTTAACTTGCTGCAAACTACTTGATGGTCCTGTGACTCTTCGTCAGAACCTTTGCTGTCTCTTGGGTACATAGTGTCAGAACATGACTGCCACATCACGCTCCTTAAAAGGTGAGGAGTTGACCTGAGCATGAACAAACATGGTGGCAGGAGCTGTGTGTGAGAGAAGCCAAGAAAAATGGGACTCATAAAGAGGAAAAGGGAAACAGGTGTCACCCCCAAGCCTGTGGCAGAAAAACACAGCAGGGATTTGGGGAAATGTAATTTGGGTGGGAATTTTCTAGTAGAAAAGCAAAAGTTATGCAGTGTGACTTCTGTTCTTTTCTCCAAATTGTGGTGTGGACTCGAGTCATAAAAAGCTTGGTGAGCCAGCCTTTCATATGGACACCAGAGAGGCTGCTGGGATGGGAAGTCAAGTGGCGCAGGTAGGAAGCCCACTGTCATTACCAGAGCTGTGCTGGGGAGTGCCATCCCCAGCGTGGGCTTGCATTAGGGGTGAGCAAGCAGTGAAGACCGAACTTCTTTCCCTGCAGGTGAGAGTGAGCTCCATGTGCAGAGATTCTGGTGCTTACATAACACACGAGAGAGCCCATCTTGTTGAGGAGAGACGTCAGAGGCGGCTTCCCTGGAGAAGGTCTGTGCTGTCATGAGGGAGGCACAGGACCACCAGTGACGTAGGGCACTGGACGGAAGGGCAGTCAGGCTACAGAAGGGCTGGACACAGGTTTCTGTTTCTCTCTCTCCCACTTGGGGCTGGCGAACCTCAAGGCCCCCTGGGTCCCAAAGTGCACCCCTTGTAGACACTGAGAAACCTGGTTGGCCACACCCAGCTCACCTGAGCTCAGTCAGCTTCTTTGCCATGGGCCAGGGCTTGTTCCGCATGGTGGCAATGAGCTTCTTCTTCTCTTCCACTTGCTCCAGGATTTGGGCCAGCTCCTCCTCAGACAGGGACTCACCTCCAGAGGTATTGGAGGCCAAGGATGACGACCTGGGGCAGAGCCAGGGCAGAGTCAGAGGCGAGATGGAAAGGAGGTGGGGGTAGCCATCTGGTCTGGCGGTAGAGGCACCTGTGGACAAGATGGTGGGGCATGCTCCCCAACACTCATGTGCATGACTGTGCCTGTCCCCTCCCTGAAGCTGCTGCTGACAACCTCTGCCTATCAGAGGAGGCCACCAACCTTCTGTAGCCCAATATACCTCAGGTCTGTCTCCCAAATTCGATTTCTTTAACTTCTCCGCCATACACAGTCTAGCACAGTGTTTGCTGCTCAGGAGAAGCAGAATGTGAGCTACTTGTTATAATTTGACATTTTCTGGTAGCCACGTTAAAATGGTAAAAGAAATGGATAAAATGAATATTAACAATACATTTCCTCTAATCCAACATATAAAATTATTTCAGCATGCACTCCATATAAAACTACTAAAATTTTATAGTCTTTTTGTACTAATTTAAAGATCTGTCATTCACTTTGCACTCATGTTGCATGCCTATCAAATTTCCATCAGAGGTGTTTGATCTGTACTTGGATTTCACAAAATTATAGCTGAAAAACTAGAGTCACATACGCAAATTGTTTTCAACATATTTAAAAGTTTTCCAGTAACTGAAACAAATGGCAAAATGTTGTTTTTGGATATTGGCATCCTCTCTGACAAAGCTAATTCATCTTTTTGTAGAAGAATTACTTTGGCTTCAAAGCCAAATCAAATCAGTTTCAGAATTACATCTTTAAAAAAAAAAAATCTGTTAAATTAAATAAATCCACTAACTCTTGTGTGAACTCAGTGATATTAACATCAAATTGAAATCATATGAAATTAAATTGGAAATTCAGTTCCTCAGTGACACCGGCCATGTTTCAAGTGCTCAGCAGCCGCGTGTGAGTTGTGGCTCTCTTATTGGCTAGCACAGCCCTAGACAGCTTCCAGCAAGAAATCCCCATGCAGGACCCTCCCCGTCCCCCAGACACTGTGCTTAGCTGCCACAAGATCCAAGGTATTGTGTGTGCTCTGCACAGTGTCACTGATAAAAACAATGATTCTCAGCTGAGCCAGACAGCAGCTTGTGGGGCAGGTGGAGAGGGCAGAGAAACCCATTCCAGGGCAGCCTGAGAAAGCTTCCTAAAAGGAAGAATCAGGATGTGGTGTGGGTGACAGCAAGTTTTGAAGCCCAGTTTGCAGCAACCTGTATGAGCTTCCGCTTGTGATTAACTCCTGAGGAGCAGTCAAGAAGTCTCAAAATGCTCTGGGAGGTTAGAAGGCCTAGGACACAGGGACTGTGGGCCACAGCTCATGCACATCCTGTGAGCACAGTTCAGTCTTTGCAGAAGGAGCTCCTGGTGGGGGTGGGGTGGGCATTTAGCCACTGCCTTTTCAGATTGCACCTGTTCTTCCAGCACCAACTGAAATGCTTACCTTCTCTGGGGAGGAAACCTGATGCCCCAGCACTCTGCAGTACAGCACTCCAGCACATCCTGGAGTTGTGTACTCACTGCTTTCTGCCTTGTCTTAATTGATGCCTCTGTCTCATCTTCCCTGCTAGACCATCCGCATCTAGGGAGCCAGGACTGTGTCTTTTTCATCCCTCTATGCCCTCCCATGGCATTCAGCTCAAAGTGGCACACAGCAATCCTGTCTGCATCCTGCATGCCATTAAGGATGAACAGGACACCCGGGGCTCCTTAACAATGCATTCAATTTCTAAATTGTTAAGGCCACAGGCGTCCTTTAACCCCTTAGCTCAACCTGGCCAAGGACAGCTGGGATGAGTGACAGAAGACAGTTGACATGGGTGGCCCTGTTAGAGTGTCTCCTTCCCCCTCTGTGGAGGTGGAGAGGAACAGGGGAGCATCTAACTAAGGGCATGAGCAAAGTCATCAGATGAAATTCAGGGGACTTGGGATCTTGTCTCATATTACTGCCACCCTCCTCCCCACTCAGAGCTTCCCTTGCCCCAAGTGTGAGTTGCAGAGTGGGCAGTGGTCACGCCACACATGATGCCTGTGACCCCCAAGTCAGTTCTGCCTGGATACCAAGAGGCGGTCAGGGGCAAAGATGGGTGGATGGAAGTATGAGAAGAGTGGATGCTGCTGCTCACAGAGGAGGGGACACCAGCCCCGCACTGGGGAGGCAAAGGCAGCAAAGGAGAGGGAAGCGGCCTAGAATCTGAGCCACACCACACCTGGGTTTCTTTAGCTGCTTCCATGTCTCCTCCTTCCCCAGAACCTCTTTGTCCTTCTTCGAGTTTGCTCTCTGCTTCTTGAGGGAAGCTCTCCCATCCCTCTTCCTCCTGGCCTCGCCAGTCCTCGCGGCTAGGCTCCGCTCCTGTCTCCGCAGCTCCTCGCGGCGGCTCCTGAATTCTGTTGGCTTTCTCCGGGGAGACCTGGGCCTTGGGCTGCCTCTGCGCCACTCTTTCTGGCCAGGCTGAGCTCCACGCCTGCCTGCTGGACCTTCGGCTTTGGGAGCTTGCTTGCTTGAGGGTCTCCTTCCTGACCTGTCACCTGTGGGGGCAGGAAATAGACAGCACTGATCCCTTTGGTTGCAACCCCAAAAAGGTGCCTCTGGCTGGGAAATATAAAGTCTTAAATGTCCTCTGGAGCTTGTTAGCTCCCTCGGAGCTCAAAATATGACACCCAGAATATGGTACAGTGGTATCCAGAGAATTTTGCCCTGGAGAAAATTAAGACAGCCACAGAAGCTGAAGGTCATTCTGTCTTTCTCCTACTCTATTCCTTTGAGTAGGGACATGTGACAGGTGTCTTGCTCTATACCCAAAGGGAGACGTGTCACACAGAGAGGCCAAGAAGAAACTGAACAAGTGGACCTTGGTAAAGACCTCTAGTCAGTTGCCATTAGCTCATACTGTTGTGTTCTCCAGTCCTACTTCTGCACCTCTGTCCCTAAAAATAGTTTTTCTTGAGTCTTTGGGTCCTTACATCTGAAAGCACCCATGTTGCATGAAGCTATGTTGTATGACTCTGTATGCTTTTCTTTTGGTAATCTGTCTTTTGCTATAGAGGTCTCAGCCATGACCCTATGCTGGATGAAGAAAGAAATCTTCCCTACAGAACTAGAGGCCACATATGTGGGCAGCCTCTGGTTTGGGATGAGAAATATCCTCCTCCTCTGACCTCCTGACTCTCCTCTGTGTTTGCCTAAACCTTAGGTAGATATCAATTACACCAAAGATGCAGAATACCAGGTTAATGTGCAAAGATCAGTTGCTTTCCTATACCCAGCAATGGATAACTGGAAATTGAAATTAAAAAACCACCACACTATTTAGACTGGTATCAAACAATGAAAACATGTAAGTATACATTTAACAAAACGTGTAAGAGATATAGGAGGAAAATGACAAAATTTTGATGAAAGAAATCAAAGATCTAAATGAATGAAGCCAGGCACGATGGCACATACCTGTAATTCCCACACTCAACTCAGGAGGCTGAGGGAGGAGGATCAGTGAATTTGAAACCAGTGAAGCCTACATACTGAGTTCAAAGCCAGTCTGAACTACATGGTAAGACCTTGTGTCAGAAGAACTAAATGAATGGAGAGATAGTCCATGTTCATAGATAGGAAATATTATTAAGATGTCAAATTTTCCCAACATTATAGATTTAATGCAAACCCAATCAAAATCCCAGCAAGTTATTTTGTGTAGGTTGATAAGTGATTCTAAACCTTGTATGGACTTCATTCTTTTTTTTTTTTGTGTACCAGGAATTGAACTCATGACCTCATGCCTGCCAGGCAGGCACCGTGACACTGAGCTATATCCCCAGCCTCTAAACTTTATATGGAAAGACAAAAAATTCAGTGGATCAAACACATGCTGACAAGAACATGGAGCAACAAAAACTCCCATTAACTGCTAGTGTGAATGCAAAATGGTACAGCCACTTTGGAAGTCAGTATGAGAATTTCTTACCAAGATAAACAGAGGTTTACCATATAATTCAGCTATTGACTCTTATGTATTTACTCCAAGGAGTTGAGAACTTATCTCCACACAAAAACCTGAACACAAACATATATGATTCATAACTGACAAAACTTAAAAGGAACCAAGTTATCCTAAAATAGGATAAATCCTAAATGAGTGCATAAACAAACTGCACTCATTATTCAGTGATAAAATGAAATAAACTTTCCAGCTATGAAAAGACAGGGCAGGATGGGAGGGTTGAGAGCATGTTCCTAAGTGAAAGTAAGCAATCTGAAAAGGTTACATATCATATGAATGCAATTAATGCAGTATCCTAGAAAAGACAAAACTTTAGAGATCATAAAATAATCAGTGATTGCCAAGGGTTCAGTGGAAAGAGAAGGTTGAAGAGGTGAACCACAGGGCATGTTGGGAACATACTATTCTGTCACATACTGTGGTGGTGGGTATATGACATTTTATATTTGTCAAAATCCACAGGATATGAAGCACAAAGAGTGAACCTTAATGTGAACTATGGACTTTGGTGAGTAATAATGTATTCATATTAGTTCATCGGTTGGGACAGATAACCATCCCAAAGTAAGTTGCTAATCGGACAAACACATTGGAAGGAGGAACAGGAGAACAAAGGCTATTTGTGCAGATTATTTGCTGCAAAATTTTCATATAAACCTAAAATTGCTCTAAAAATGAAACTTATTTTTAAAATATGAAATGATTAATCAGTCAACTACTTAGAGGGCATGCTCAAGAAGTTCTTTTTAAAAATCAAAGGAATTCATTTTATTTTATTGGTATTCTTTCTTTCTTTCTTTCTTTCTTTCTTTCTTTCTTTCTTTCTTTCTTTCTCAGGTAAGGTCTCACTAAGTAGTTCAGGCTGGCCTTGAACTCACTATGTAGGCCAGGTGTGGTGATGCACACCTGTAATCCCAACACTTGGGAGGTTGAGGCAGAAGGATTGCCATGAGTTCACGGCCAACCTTGCTACATAGTGAGTTCAAGACCAACCTGAATTATAGAGTGAGAAGTTGTCTCAAAAAACAAAACAGAACAGAACAGAACTCACTATATAGCCAAGGCTGGCCTTGAACTTACAGTGATGCTCCTGCTTCAGCCTCCTGAATGCTGGGATTACAGGTGTGTGCCACCATGCCTGGCCTAAAGAAGTTCATTTCATTGACTTATAAAATAAAAATAAGTGGTCATATAATTTAAATATTCCTAAAATTTCCCAGAAATCAGGTAAAAATTTGGCAAATGAACCAATTTATTATTTAATAAATAATAAATGGCCAAGCATGGTGTTGCACACCTGTAAACCCAGAACTCAAGAGGCTGAAGAAGGAGGATCACAGTGAGTTCGAAGTCAGCCTGGTTCTACAGAGTGAGTTCAAGGACAGCCTGAACTACATTGAAAGACTCTATCTCAAAAAAAACAAACAAACAAAAAAAAGATTTAATAAAAGCAACTATGTGGTTTGATAAAACCAACTTCTTTAGTTTATCAGCCTTGATTATAATACAAGCTTACATTTTTATGCTACTTGAGTATGTTGTTCCTAGACTCTATAGATTGATTGATGAAATATGTTACCATTACTTCTATTCAATGTTTAAGATTATGAAATACTTAAATTTGTGCTTGAGTAAGTAGATTCATTAATCTAATTATTTCAACAATAATTATGTTTTATAATATGTGAGCTGGGATATTTATCCTAGATCTCTAAGATCTCTAAGTGTCCTAAATACTTGGACTGATACTAAATCTAGTTAATGGCTATTAATTGGATGCTGTATTAGTTAGCTTCATGAAACTACAACAAAATGCCTGAGACAATTAACTTACAAGAGAAAATGTGCACTTTGGCTCATGGTTTTGGAAGTTCCAGTTCAGGACTGGGTAGACCTGTTGCTTTAGGCCTCTGATGGGAGTGCTGGATGGTGACAGTAGGGAATGCGTAGCAAGCAAACCACTCACTTCAAAGGCAGGAAAGAGAAGTAGAAGACTCCTGGGCCCTGTAATTCCTCTTGAGGGCACATTCTCAATGGTCTCAGGGCTTCCCACAAGATTACAACTCCTGAAGGTTCTACTACCCCCCACAGCATCACCTGGGAACCAAGCCTTTAACATTCACACCTTTGAGGGACACTCGATACACACACTGTAGCAGATGCCTAGATCATTTCTAAGAGAGGATCTGAAACATTGACCACTAAGCATAATTTTAAACTTATGTACTTTTGCTTCTAATTTTTTAAATGCTACAGAGAAGTTGCATCTTTGTTAATGAACATGCTCATTTTTGAATGAATGTGTTCATATAATTTTGAAAAGCTGTATACAGGATGTGTTTGTACAAAACTGTACAGTGTATATTCATAGGCACTGACAGTCTAAAATTCTAATATGTGATAGTTGACAATGATCTGTCTTGTGAAATGGGAGTTTATTCTGTAAATAGATATTCTTTTGGTTAAAAGTTACAATCAAATGAGACTCTACTATAATCATTCTTGATGAAGTACAACTTTATATGCAAAATAAGGAGCTGTGTTTTTGTTAAGGGAAAAAGAATATTTATACACTAAATTGAAATTATTGGGTTGTTCCAGAGTAGGAAAGATGCACATGAAGAATAAAACCTGACAGGAAAATATTAGAAGTTTCTCAGAAATGGATGTGTGTGTGTGTGTGTGTGTGTGTGTGTGTGTGTGTGTGATACTGGGGATTGAACCCAGAGCCTTTGCACTAAGCTAAACCTCCAGCTTTTATTGTTTTTTATTTTGAGACAGAGTCTAAGTTGCTAAATTACTCACACTGGGCTTGAGACTACAATCCGGCCTCAGTTTACCAGAATGCTGAGGTTTCAGCCTATGCCAATACACCTGGCTCAAAAAGGGGCTTTTTTTGGTGTTAGCCTATAGATGTGCAAATAATAGTTTGAAAAGCTATAAAATATGGAAAAATCTTAGGAAAGTTTGCTGTTTTGATAGATTTGTTCATATATATACATATATATTTGTTTTACTGTTTTTGCCTTTACCTATAATATAAAGATTTTTTTCAAACATAATCTACACATATAGATTTACACGTAAAGATTTACACATTAATTATTACACATAAAGATTTTGTGTCTTCCCACAATAATTTTGTATATTTTATGTTGGTTTTATTATGGCCTTGAGTTTTTAATTAAGTTTCCTCACCTATGAAAAAGCTAACGATCTTTGTGAGTAATCATATTATCTTCTGTGCATGTTTTAAAATATTTGATTGCCACTTTCAAATGAGTAGCCAAATATAATTTCTAAGTGTTTAAATCTTTTGACACATTTTGGTGACTTTGGTTGGTTGGTTGGTTTGATTCTAAGATCCTATGTGTAAATAAGGCTAAATTAATTACAGAATATCTTTTTTATATAAAACCATCTTTGAGATTTCTCAAGGGCCCTGGAAAAATTACAGACTTATAATTTAACCTTATAAAAAGAGGGATGCTAGAAAGAATTAGGAATGTCACAGTTAAGAGTTTCATGGGAAGAGTTGCCAAGTAGAAGAGATATTTGGCTTTTCTAGGTTAAATCAGTGTAGGTAAAATGTTTAACTATTTCAGCAATTGTACACTCAACAAGAAATTCCTAGAGATCTGGTAGTGCTCTTCCCATTCTTGGTGTGTTTCCACTTATGAGAGACCTGGGGGATTTGCCTGATGTTAGACAAAAGCATAATTATTAGTCACAACTCAGTTATCATTTAAAAGGATAATTTGGATATAATCTCTTATTTAAATTGAATATAGTACTCCCAGAGGGTGGGCCCCCAGCGCA
>NW_004955415.1:13558002-13559095 GCF_000276665.1 Chinchilla lanigera | reverse complement strand
TTTAAAATAAAAAAAAAATAAATTGAATATAGTGTCTTTGAGGCCATTGCTTCTCAAGTGAAGATGCAATTAGACTTACACATTAGACTTAAAATACAGATGCTCGTACCTCACTCCAGACTTATGCATCTCTTCGCTTGATATTCTTCATATATTCTTGATATCTTTGTTTTATACCCTTGGTATGTTATATGTGTTATGTCTTTTAATTTTTTTAAAAAATAAAAAATAATAAAAACATTAAAGATGGTACAGAATTTCACTAAACAATATGATAGGAATTCAACAGTGATTGTTATATTGCATATTGTTCTCTTCAAATTACTTGTTCAGATGACCCAATATAAGCATGCAAAATTGGTCAAAAAAATTAAAAAGAAGAAAAAAATCTAAGCATTAACTGTTCCTTTTAATAGACCAGTAGAAATCAGCAGTACAATTGTTCCAACTATCCTGTGTATATACATATATATTTTTTCCCTTCCTTCTTTCTTTCTTTCTTTTCTCCTTTCCCTCATCCCAGTTCTTCCTTTCCTTTGAGCAGTTTCTTTCCCTTTCACAATATCTATTGTACTTTTCTGATTTTATTTACTCTTTCAGGTTCTAAAACTGAGGAGACAATATGATGTTTACACATGTGGGTCTGATTTATTTCACTTATGAGTATGGTCTCTAGCTGCATCCATTTACCTATAAAAGCCTCGAGTATACACAGGATTTTTTATAGATGAGTAATACTCCATTGTATGAAAATACCACATCTTTTTTATCCATGCCTCAGCTGATGGGCACTTGGGCTGTTTGCAAGATTTAGCTATGACAAATTGCACTGCTATAAACATGATTGCACATGTATCACTGTGGTATGATGTCTTCAGTTCTTCTGGAAAAATACCCAGAAGGGGAATAGATGGGTTGAATGGGACCTCTAATCCTAGTTTTTTGAGGAATTTCCACACTGATTTCTATAGTGGGTGTACCACTCTACACTCCCAACAACAGTAGAGAAGTGTTCCTTTTTCCCCACAGCCCCTCCAGCATTTGTTGTTGATTGAGTTCTTGATGGTAGCCATTCTTTCTGGGGTGAGATGGA
>NW_004955415.1:13549985-13556407 GCF_000276665.1 Chinchilla lanigera | reverse complement strand
TAAAGACCCTCTATTCCAATTTTCTGTAGGGTTTTTATCATGAATGAGTGTTGAACTTTGTCAAAAGCTTTTTCTGCATCTGTTGAGATGATCATGTCATTTTTGTCTTTTACTCTGTTGATATGGTGTATTACATTTATTGATTTGTGTATATTGAACCATCTCTGCATTCCTTGGATGAATCCCACTTGGTCATGGTGTATAACTTTCTTGATGATTTGCTGCATTCAGTTTGCTAATATTTTATTGAGGATTTTTGCATCTATGTTCATCAGGGAGACTGGCCTGTAGTTCTCTTTTTTTTGGTTGGGTCTTTCTCTGATTTTGATATCAGGCTAATACTTGCCTCCAGGAATGAGTTAGGGAGAATTGCTTCCCTTTCAATTTCGTTAAAGAGTTTGAGAACAATTGGCATTAATTCTTCTCTAAATTTCTTGTAGAATTCAGCTATGAATCCATCAGGACTTGGCCTTTCTTTTTTGGTAAGTTTTTAATTACACTTTCAATTTCATTTACTGATATTGGTTTATTCAGAATTTTTATATCTTCTTGATTCAGTTTTGGTAATTCATATGTATCTAGGATATGTCCATTCTGTGTTTTCCATCTTGTGAGAGTAAATATTTTCAAAGTAGGTGTTGATGATCTCCTGAATTTCTGTAGGATCTGTAGTAATTTCATCCTTTTCATTCCTTATTCCATGCATTTGAGCTTTTTTCCTTTCTTTGAGGAGGTTGGGTAAGAGTTTATCAATTTTATTTATTCTTTCAAAGAACCAACTCTTCAATTCATTAATTCTTTGTATTGTTTTCTTAGTCTCCATTGTGTTAATTTCTGCTCTGATCATTATAATTTCCTACCTTTGGGCTTGACTTGCTCTTTTTTTTCTAGAAGCTTGGGGTGCAGCATAAGGTTGTTTATTTCTGCTCATTCTGTTTTCCTGATGTGAGAATTTACCACTATAAATTTCCCTCTTAGGACTGCTTTCATTGTGTCCCACAAGTTTCAGTAAGTTGTATCTGCATTTTCATTTGATTGTAAATATTGTTTAATTTCTTCTTTAATTTCATCTGTGACCCATTGGTTGTTCAGGAGGGTGTTATTTAATTTCCATGTGTTTATGGAGTTTTTGCAATTTCTTTTGTCAATAATTTCCAATTTCATTGCACTATGTTCTAATAATATGCATGGGATAGTTTAAATTCCTTTGCATTTACTTAAGCATGTTCTATGCACTAGTATATGGTCTATTTTGGAGAATGTCCCATGTGCAGCTGAGAAGAGTGTGTATTCTGATGTTGTTGGGTGGAACACTCTGTAAAGGTCTACCAGGTCCATTTCTTCACATGTTTAATTTAGTTCTGTTATTTCATTGCTGATTTTTTGTTTAGTTGATCCATTTCTTTGTGACAATGGGGAGTGAAGTTCCTGCGTTACAACTGTGTTATTGTGTATTTGATTTTTCACGTCTGTTAAAATTTGTCATGTACAGTTGGGTGCTCCTGTATTTGGTGCAGAGATGTTTATGATTGTTATCTCTTCCTTTTGCAATTTTCCACTAACAAGTATATAGTGACCTTCTTTATCTCTTTTGATCATTCTTGGTTCAAAGTTCACATTGTCTACAAACAGAATAGCTACTCCTGCCTTTTTGGGGGGTTCTTGTTGCATGGAGAACTGTTTTCCATCCTTTGACTTTCAGTCTATCAATTTCCTTTTGAGTTAAATGTGTTTCTTATATACAGCATATTGTTGGATTTTGTTTCTTGATCCACTCTACCAGTCTGCTTCTTTTGATTGGTGAACTGAGGCCCTTTACATTAGTGGTTATAACTGATATATATTGGCTTGTCTTTGTCATGCTATTTTCCTGCTGTTGGTTTCTTACTTTTCCCCTCTGTTTAATTGCTTCTTCTGCTTGGTGGTTCCTTTCTATTGTTGTTCTTGAAGGTGTGGTAATTTTTATCTCTTTGTAGACTATCTTTCAATACTCTGTGTAGGGTTGGTTTGGTGATCATGAATTCTTTAGTTGTTCTTTGTTGTGGAAGTATCTTACCTCTCCATTCATTTTGTTATTCTTTTTTTTTTTTGTCTTTTTTGAGACAGGGTCTCAGTGTACAGTTCAGGCTGGCCTTGAGCTCATTTTGTAGACCAGGCTGGCCTCGAACTCACAACAATCTTCCTGCCTGCCTCAGCCTCCTGAGTGCTGGGATTGCAGGTGTGCACTACCATGCCTGGCTTTCTCCATTCATTTTGAAAGATAGTTTTACAGGGTAAATCAATCTGGGTTGGAAGTTGTTTTCTTTCAGGGCCTGAAATATTTCACTCCAAACTCTTCTTGACTCGATTGTTGATGTTGAGAAATCTGCCGTGATTCTGATGGGCTTTCCTTTCTAGGTGATCTGTGTCTTTTCTCTAACAGCTTTTAACTTTCTGGGTTTTTTTGCTGAATTTCTGGGATCTTTATTATTATTTGTCTGAGTGTAGATTTATTTTGGTAATGTTTAGTTGGACTTATATATGCCTCACTATCTGTATGTCAGTTTGTTTTGGGAAATTTTCTGCTAGTACTTCTGCAAATAGTCTTTTTATGTCATTTGTGTTGACTCCTGCTGTTTAATTCACACCTATCAGTCTTATATTGTTTTTCTTTGCATTGTCTTTCAGCAGTTGAATTGTTATTTCCTGGTTCCTTATTAATTTTTCTGAGGGTTAATAAACAGCTTTATCCTTGTTATTTTAAAGAGATCTTTCCTTTTGCAATCGCTAGCTGCAAGGCTGTCTTCAAGGTCTGAAAGTCTAGCTTCAGTTTTGTTCAAGCAATTTTGCCAGCTTTCAATAGAATTTTTAATTTCCTGGATAGCTGTTTGAATCTGTTGCATGCATTCTAACTCTTTCCTATATTGTTCATTCAATGTTTCCATCATTTCTCTATGTTCCTCTGTCTTTTAATCCATGTCTTCTTTAGATGTGCTGAGCAATTCTTTCATTATTGTTGTCATTTCTTTTTTTACCTGAGAGATCATTTCTGATCTGCTTTCTTCTATAGCCTGATAGAGTTGTTTCTTTACTTCAGTTGCTATCATTTCAGAAATTTCAGGTGTATGACTTCCAAGTTCTTCTATGTTAATGTCTCCTGGACTTGTTCTGGATGACCTGGAAGTCTGAGATTGCATTTTGCTCCTTCATTTTGACATTTTCAAAGCTCCCAAAGTTCACCAGTGCTCAGTGTTGCTCTCATGGCAGTGGAGGGGTAGGGCATGGCTCACTGAGGCTCCTAAAGCTCTCCCTGTGCTGCCATCTTCTCTCTACCCTATGTGTTATGTCTTTTTTTTTGGTTTTTCTCCGGTACCGAGAACCGAACTCACGACCTTGCGCTTACCAGGCAGGTGCTTTGCCGCTGAGCTAAATCCCCAGCCCCTCCTATGTGTTATGTCTTAAGATAATTTTATGTTATAGCTCAAGATTTTTTTCCTCTGAAAATGATGGCTCCCCACTTTTGTAAATCATATGTAATGTTCATTGTCCATGAAGACATGGTTAATTCATAGAGATTTTGCCCAAAGCTTTTAGAATGCCTTATTATATTGTATATGCTTCAGAAACATTCAAATTTCCTTGTCAGTTTCATTGTTGCTTTGGAGAATTTTCAATAGCTAGTTAACCACAAATATTTAATGTCTCTATCACCTACGGATTGTTTTTTTGTATCCCTAATGTTTTCCTTGAAACATCAGCTTTAGTGAGAGCTTTGTCTTCAAAAAGGGACTAACTCGGACCCCCCACTGGAAAGGCCCTATCAGATTCTACTAACAACTAGCACAGTGGTGAATCTCTGAGAGAGTTGATTGTTGGGTAGCTTGTGCCCAAGACCCATAGAATAAGACCACAGGTCATCTTTCTATAATCTGTATTCCTCTGATTTTTATTCTTTTGTTAATATTCTATGCTTTCAATGATTTAAGGCTACTTTTAAGTGTGTACTTGTAGGTCCCATATTTTCACTATTGCTGTTAACATCCTTGATTGCTTCTTGGTATAAATCTATACCCAGCTGCATAAACTGGCTAAAGTGTACATTTTCCTTTGAGAATTGCCCAATTTCCTTTTATGATTGTTCTTTATAAATTATTTTGTTTCCCTGGGTAACTGGACTTAACCACTAGGTTGCTTTTTTATGACAGCTCTATAGGTAGACCAGATAATGAGAAATCATAATCCTCATTATATCCTTGGAAAGCCTTGCTTCCTCTTAAGCAATATTTGGGAATCTTTTATGAGAGTTAGTCATTATAACTCATCTTTCGTTGGAATAGAATTTGGAAGGGGACTAGGGAATAGTGGAGTATATTTGGAGACTGTCCCACTTTCTTTACGTCTCTTACAAGTAAGACATTGCAATTTTTGCTTTAGACTATTCGATGATCTCAGCAATACAAAATTCACTCCCTGACACCAAACCACTTGTATTCTTGAAGAATGGTGACAGAAGGTCACAGCATTATTTGACAACTCATGGAGTATTTTGGCTAAGTACTAGAGTGGGATCTGGCACAGCACCTGCAAGATTGACTGGAAACTGATATCTTGATAAACTAATGCTCCTATCAGGGTTATTAATTATACCAGCCACTAGTTTGTCCTCTATGAAAAAGAGATCCATTGACAGTTTCATTGAAGAAGGAAAACTGATTCAAGAACAGAACCTTTAGCTACTCTAGGGGAACTCTGGATTCCTTTCTTTTTTTAAGTCCCTTCACTTCATACTTCACAAGAGGCCTGGTGAGTGGATGAATCTTGAATGCTATGATGGAGAAACTGGTGTGTGATTTAAACAGTGCCATGATATGGATGGGGTAACTGTCCCCAAAGGCCTACATGTTATAGGTGTGGCCCCCAGTCTGAGGCACTAGGAGGAGGTGGAAGGACCTTGAAGAAATGAGGCCCAGTGGGAGTCCTTTGGGTCCCATGGGTTCCCTGGAAGAGGACAATGGTACCCCAGCCCCCTCTGGCTCTTACTTCCTGGCCCAAGGTGAGTGATGTTGGTGTGTCACATGCTTCTGCCAGCACGTGCTGCCTTGCTTTGGGCCTAAAAGCAACAGGGCCAGCTGATCATGGACTGGAATCCCCAAAACTCTGAGGCATAACATTCTATTTCTCTGGTTTTGTTGTTGTTGTTGTTGTTTTCTGATACCAGGAATCAAACTCACGACGTTGTGCTTGCCAGGCAGGCACTGTGCTGCTGAGCTAAACCCCAGCCCTATTTCTCTGTTTGAGTTGAGTATCTCTGTTATTTGGTATAGTAACATAAACCTGACTAATGCTCGCCTTAAGTCAAATTTCCAATTCTCAGTAAATTCTGACTCTACCCTCCGCTCTCTGAAATGCTGCACAGCTTTGCCTGCTGTAAACAATAAATCCACTTTGTCTTCTCATCAGTGATAGTCATGAAACCAGCTTTGGACAACAACTTAGATAAGTGCATTCTGTTTTTCAAGGCAGGAATGAATGGTGCATTAAAGAAAAAACACATGGAAATACAGAGTGATAAACTGTGGTTGGGATCATGAGAAATGCTTCACAAAGAATTAATGTTTATGAAGGAGTTTAACAAGAGGGGAAAAAAGCCTTAATTACTTACATACACACAGGAGTTCACACAAACCTGCGTAAAGGCAGTGGTTAGAGTTTGGGGTTTACTCACTGTCTGAAAGGGAAACAAAATATGGAGAAGCGATGAAAAAGGAAAATGGGTTTGGGTTTCTGCATGGAGTATGATAAACAAGGGCTGTTTAGTAAAGTTTATTATGCAAGTAAGAGTATTCTCAGGTACTATATTGCTCAGTTTTTCTGTTATTGGGAAAAAATACCTGACATAAGCAACTTAAAGGAGAGAAGGTTTATTTTTGTTTTTTTTTTTGGTACCAGGAATTGAACTCAGGGCTTTGTGCTTGCTGGGCAGGCATTGTGCCAATGCTGAGCTATGTCCCTGGTGAGAAGCTTTATTTTGGTTCATGGTTTCAGAAGTTTCAGTCTGCAGTTGGCTGGTTCCAAGGCAGAAAGAGTAGTGCAGAGGAAAGCTGCTCAACCCATGGCAGCTAGAAAGAAGAGAGAGACAGAGACAGAGACAGAGGCATAGAGAAACACAAGAGAAACATGGAGAAAGAGAGAAACAGAGAGAGGAAGGGGCCAGGGATAAGAATATACTGTGTGATCCACTTCCCCCAACCAAACCCCAGTTCTAAACATCACATTCAGCTATGAACTCATCAATTCATTAATTCCTTGATGAGGTTACTGTCCTCTTTGTGGGTCACTTTATTTTTTAAATTTAGTTTTTTAAATTAAAAATTTTTATTAGTACATGTGGTATATAGTGGGTCACTTTATTTTTTAAATTTAGTTTTTTAAATTAAAAATTT
>NW_004955415.1:13544331-13549885 GCF_000276665.1 Chinchilla lanigera | reverse complement strand
AAAATTAAAAATTTAAAACTAAATTAAAAATTTAGTTTTGTGGGTCACTTTATTTTTTAAATTTAGTTTTTTAAATTAAAAATTTTTATGAGTACATGTGGTATATAGTGATTACATTCACCATGGGGAGTTGGTACGTGCATATAACACACCTTAATTCTAGGGGATACTTTATATTTAAACCATAACAGATGCTAGCGAGGTATGGTGGTACACTCCTGTAATCCCAGCATTCAGTAGGCTGAGGCAGGGGGATTATTGTGAGTTCAAGTCCAGCCTACACTCCATAGTGAGACCCTGTCTCAAAAAAACAAAACAAAAAAGAATTGTCTCCAAAGCAATTCTCTCTCTGCCTGATATAAGACAGAGAGACATCTTTACAGATGGCAATTTATTCTTTGCTTTTAGACAGAAAAATGAGGATAGAGAGCTATAGTGATCCCCTCTTTTTCTGTAGATGTGTCCCAAGACTTCTGTGGGATGTGAGAAGGTATGGATTTACCAATACCTGTATGTCACATAACACTATATGAATCTTTCCTTCCAAGCCTATGCCTGGTGCCTCTTTTGCCTCATTGCTGTTATGTTTTGGATCCACTACTTCCTACAATGAGGATTCCTTGAACATAGCTCTTGGGGAAGGGGTGGAGTGAGACACTGTGGCTCCTCTTCCCAGGAGAACCTGGACTAGGCCAGGCTTTAGAGGGGGCAGAGAAGCAGGGATTAAGGTGAGGGGTCCAGGAGATGAGTCAGAAAGACCCATTCCGTACCCCGGCAGGAGACCAGATAAGAAAGTAAGTATATGTTTATATCTTCTGTGCCTATGTATGTTCTCAACCCACTAATGAAATAATTTCATCTTGGTCATGAATCATACCAGGCATTCTTCTAAGCATTACAGGTGTAAGTTGGAGGTTTGGAAATGTTCTTCCAAGATGTAATTCCTGTTGTAATCTGGTTCTCAACTGAAAGAAATTCATGGGGAATGTGGAAAATGAGCCAGAATTTGCCCTTTAGTCTTCCCTGAGCTTCTTCTGTATGGAAAACAGGCTGCCTTTTCTTTCTTTCATAGTTTTCAATGGACTCCACTTATGGTATTGTGGTGGATTGACAACTGGTGGGCAACTAATAACCCCCAGCTGAACTGAGTAAGCGTGGTGCTGGGTGTGTGAGGTCCACCTGAGGATTGTTGCCAGCAGCATAAGAGGCAGACCTGGAGAAGAAGTTAGGTTTTTGGGAACTGAGAAAGGCTGTTGGGAGCTGGTAGAAGCTGTAAGGAGCTGCTGGATCTTTTGGAGGAGCTTGTCATGCTGGTTTTCCTGATGAACTTGGGTGTTTTCATCCTCTGAGGAGCTCAGGACCTTGCTCTCACTGAGAATAGCTTTGGTTCACTTTGGGGGAGCTCTGGTCCTCACTCTGAGCATGGTTTTCTGGCTCTGTAGGGGAAGAAGGTGCACAGCTCAGTCTCCTAGAGAAGCTTGCTGCGTTGGCTTTCCTGATAGGAAGTCAGCTTTCCTGATCCTCGGAGGAGCTCAGGACCGTACTGTTGCTGAGGATGGCTGTGGTACCTGTCAGGGCTGCTCTGGTTCTTACTTTGTGTGTCGCTTTCTGGCTCTAGTGTAGATCCCTCAGCCTGCTAGCACAGATCCTTCATCCTGCTGGCACAGACTTCTTAGATTCTACCACTGACCTTTGGGCTTTCCCAGTGCAGGTCTGTGAAACAGGCCTGCATGAGACATTGTTTTGGGCTCTAGGTCTCCAGTGGGACTTGTGGGAGGCATTGTTATGAGCTCTAGGTCTTCAGCTGGACTCATGCAGGACGTTTCCACGGGATCCAGGCTTTTGGCTAGATTTCTTGATCTAAAGTGTGTGGAAAGATTTCCTGCACTCTCATGTGTATGATTCTTTGGGTGACTATTATAAATAATCTTACAAAATATGTGCCTTGTATTATATTGCTCCCCTTGCAAATATTGCTCAAATCACAACAGGTATCATTTAGGAACTTGTAAGGCAGCTCTCTTGCTAGGAAGACCTCCAAGCTCAGCAGGTGCTCCTTTGAACATCATGGGCTTCATGTGTATGTCCCTGACCCTGGCAAGAGAATTCAGATAGCAAAAAGCAGGCTGGGAGGCTGGAGGAGCTGGTGGCTCTAGCTTGTCCTCCACCTCCATCTTAATAGTTCAGTGCTTTCACCAAACACAATGGGAGGATGAAGAGTTCTGACCCTTCTTTCCAACAGTGATAGATTGCAATTATGTTGAAAAAAAGAACTTTGTATTCTCAGACTTTTTTCTTTATAAAGTATAAGCTGAAGGAATAGGCCCTATTCACTAGGGCATCATCTCCCCTCAGAGACAACCCCAGAGAAGATTTGAAATGGAAACTCTTATGTAATTGGGTTTCAGTTAATTTAGTGAGTTCCCAATATTTAACTTCACCACATCCCTTGATTGGTTGGATCTCGAGGCAGAAATTCTGACCTATTTCATCTTTTCTATGGGAAGTGGAAATGATGTCATAGGAAAGGGAATGTAGTTTAGTAGGAAAAGGCTTGTATTTTAAGCAAAACAACCTTGTATTTCAGTCTTCCTCAAGGGATATTTGCCTACAGGTGACTCCATCAAGTCCCAGGGAAGCCAAGTTACAGGGAGAAGGGACAAGAAGGAGGACAGTGTGACGAGGCGGGGGAGGAATGTGTCTGGTCACCCATACACAGGGAGCATCCTGCAGGTAACTGTCACTAGAGGAGCAGCTGACCCCACCACTCCTGAGAGGAGGGTCTCCTGGGGGCCACACTGGGGCACAGCATGCTTCCTCACACTTGCTGCTGGGTCTTTGGGGACAGCTGAGCAGTGAGAGGAAGACAGGTGGGCTGGGGAGGAGGGACAGTGGGGATGGGCAGCAGGGCGCTGTGGGAAGGGGTGGTGAGATGCCGAGAGTGCTTTCAGGCCCCTCCCTCCCCGCCAGCTCCTCTGGACCTCTTGCTCCTAGCTTTTGCCTCTGCATCACTGCCCCACTGAGGTCTCGGACCCCAACAATGGGGAAGCAGTGGACAGTGAGAGCAGAAGGCCTGGGCAGAGGAGGTGGGTTCTGGAGCAGCTTCTCTATACAAGGAAGGTCACGGCGGGGGCTGGTTGAGAGGAGGGGACTCTCCCAAACTTCCAGAAGTCCACTGTTCCCTATGACTCTACTTCCTGACCTACAAGTGGAGCCCAGCTTTGCTGGAGAGGTGAAGAGAAATGATATGGCGTCTCTGATACTGTGACATGCAGCATTGGGTGCCCAGCCTGTGGCTGTGGCCCCCACCCTCTCCTCATCACGGTGGTACAGGGTGTCTTTCCCTCCTACGGCTCTCCAGCTTCTCCTGGAGCTGGCGGCCTTCTTTACAGGCCCATGGAGAATGTGATCACATTCTCCATGGAAAGATACCTGAGGACCCATTCCCAGGGCACTCTCAGGTGGTCCAGAATGTGCCCTCTAGAGCCAGGTGGCCAGGGTGTGAGTCCTGTCTGTACCACCCATCCACTGCCTGCAGGACATTGCCCTTTCCCCTGGCTGGTAAATGTTCACAGCATCCCAAACCTTGGCTCAGTGTGTCTGTAGCTCTGGAGTGTCCCTTGATACCCAGGGACCCAGGGCCAAGCAGCAGGGCCTCTCTGCCTCTTCCCCAGTTAGACTACTGCCTCCCATGGGTTGAGACGAGGGGCTCAGATGCAGTGTGGAATAAGAGGAAGAGAGGGAGGGGAAGAGGAGGCAGGAGAAAGGGAGAGGGCAGCTGGACAACTGGGCATGGAGGTGAGTTGGGCCCTGCACACTCCCTGGGAAGCTACCACCATTCTCACTTGTCCGAGGGGAGCTGCTCTGGGCCCATCCTCTGTCTCCACCATGTGCTGTAAGGGACAGGAGTGGGGAGTAAGCAGCTGTCCTCTGGAAAGTCCTCCTCCCAGTAGCACCTCTCTTTGGAGCTCTCAGTTGGTTTATGAATGCCTCAGACTGGAACTTGGCTGCAGTTATTTTACTCAGCAAGCCCCAGCTCTTGACATTTCTCCTACACCTTGGAAAAGCTGTGTGGTCATAACAACCTCCCCCATCATCCCAGACAGATAGAACTGCTAAGAGGGTTGCTAAGGAGAGGCAACTGTAACCAAGACAACAGGAGACTAAGACCAGCAGGGTCTGAGAACTCACAGCACCCACAGGACTATGACAACCTCCAGTATACATGTCAGCGTGGGCTCCATGCATGGTTTTTGCACAGGTCATTTCAGTCCCTCCAATAGCCCATGAGGTGGTGAAGACCACCTTCATACCATGGAGGCAGGGAGAGGTGGAACAACCACACTGAGGTCACTTAGCACATAGGCTCAGGCCTGGACTCAAACACAGGTTCCTTCCCCTGCCTCTCAAGACTGCTTCCTACCCCATCTCTGCCCAGAAAGACTGTATGTAGGACCCCAGAGGATGAGTTCAGGACTCACCTTCCTCCTTCAGGCCGTTTGGTGGAGGGCTCATGGTCAGCAGGGCTCCTGAGGGCCCCACCTGGGCTCACACAGCTTGCTCGGCCATGTACCCCTCCAGCTGGGAGTGCTTCCCTGGCCTCATGGTAGCCAGCCTTCCTTCCTGGGCCCTGACAGCAGCCGGAACTCCTTGGCTGGAGACTGAAGGTGCAGTTTGGGAGAGAGCTGGGAAGGAGGTGGCGGTTCCCAGCACATCAATCCGGCCACACACTTCTCTGCTCGGGTTTCCTGCTGAGGACTGCGTAGCCTCGTGTTTCAGGCATCACTTATACATGAGGGGCCCCGGAGGGGCAAGGAGCTGCAGGCTGTTTCCTGGCAATGACACCACTTGCATTCCAGCCAGGGGAGGTGTGAGCTGCATCCCAGAGCTTTTTCCCAGTATCTTGAGTCTCTGATTGGGGCAAGGCACCAAGGAAATTTCAGGATGTTTGTGCAAGATGTCACCTGGGCTTCTGTTCAAAATGCAGATTCTCAAGACAACACTGGGCATTTGGACCAGAAGGTCTGGGATGTGCCCAGAAATCTAGCTGCTCTTGAGTCCTGAGCACACGCTGATGGATGTCCCCTGTCAAGCCAGCAGCTTACTCACTCAGTGGCTTTCCTCACTGCTGCCTGATTTCAGGGAGGGCAGATTTGACTGCTTTGAAAACTATCCCCAGAGTCTCAGAGGGGCCTTCTGGAAGGTGGTCACAAAGCCTCAAAGTACAAGATTCTTAATCTAGGGTCTCTGCAACTTGCAGTTGTGGCTGGAATTTTATGATTGGTGAACAATGGCAGGGAAAAGATTCTCTCTTCCAGTCTTTAACTGAAATTTAGCAATTTATCTCTGTTATGAATGTACACAAAAATGTATGATTTTTGTCCCAGTAGGAGTCACAGGTGGGCCTGGCGTGGTGGTGCACACGTGTAATCCCAGCCCTTGGGAGGCTGAGGCAGGAGGATCATTACAAGTTTGAAACCAGCCTGGGCTACAAAGTGAGCTCAAGGCCAGCCTGAACTGCATATTGAGACCCTGTCTCAAAAAGACAAAAAAA
>NW_004955415.1:13519359-13544231 GCF_000276665.1 Chinchilla lanigera | reverse complement strand
AAAAAAAAAAAAAAAAAAAAAAAAAAGTCAGAGGTGTTTTTTTGCATCACCTTTAACTGTTGGGGTTATCTCAAAATATCATTTATACTTACCACTATTTTAAAATTACAGACCTGAGGGCTGGGGATTTAGCTCAGTGGCACGGTGCTTGTCTGGCAAGCACGAGGTCATGAGTTTGATTCCAGGTACTGGAAGAAACAAACAAAAAAAAGAAATTAAAATTACAGACCTGACACAAGATCTTGTTATTTAATTACTAGGAAGCATATGTTCATTATAGGACACATGTTTAAAATGATTTCAATATTTATTTCAGGATCACTTGTCTGTTTTGTAATCCTAATATTTTATGGACTTAAAATATGTGTTCTGATAGGCATGGTGGTGTACACCTGTAATCCTAGCACTCTGGGAGGCTGAGACAGAAGGATCAAAACTTGAGCCCACCCTGGGCAATTTAGCAACTTAGCAAAAGCTGTCTCAATTTTAAAAATTTTAAAAGGTCTGGAGATATAGCTCAGTGAAAAGTCCCTGTGTTCAAGTGTTTATACTATTTGATCAATCTTACATGCCTATATCTGGTAATCTGAGAAACTACTTTGAAGATAATAATATGCAATATAATAGCCATTCTTAATTTCCTATCATCTTGTTTTGAAATCCTGTATCATTTTTATTGTTTCTTAAAAATTCTCTTTGAAAAAGAAAAAGGCCCTGTGTCCAAGCACCACTACTGAAAAAAAAGTCTATGAGAGTCTATGTTCCATGTTCTGAGTCTATGTTCTTCCATCTGCAGTCTATAGATCTTACTTGGATGTAAAGAATTTTGTGACACAAACAGAATTAAGAACCTGCCCAGAGATCCACCTCTGACCAGGCCCATGCGCCTCTCATTTGCCCTATTTCCACGATGGTCAGGAGAAGGAGAGCCTGTCAGCTAGACCCTGTGAAGGGTAGTGGTGGCATCTCAAGCTTTAAAATTTTTCTGTTTGTTTCCTGATCTTGGTCTCTGATCCAGCAGGTTCCTGCAGCACCTCCCAGCCCACAGGTGTTGGACAGTAGGGGCTCTCAGTTGTATTCCCTGCATTCATACAGCAGGGTTGCAGCAGCTGCCCCCTTTACCCCCACAGTCCTGGGAGGCACCAGGAGTGGAGACCCTGTCCTTTCTTGTTCTCTGTTGCTGGAGGATGAAGGCTTTTGACATCCTTCCATCTGCTGCAGGAAATTCTGATGTTCCGACAGCTGCCTGTTCACAATGTGGAATGCACCAGTTTCTCCTTTCTGCAGATAATAATGAGCACGTACTCAGGACAGACCTATTCTAGGCTTTGGGGAGTCATCAGCGAATGGTACAGAGACCCTTGTCTTTAGGGGCTGATGTGTTCTGTGTCATGGGTGTCTAAGTACAGCCCCTGGTATCTGGAGAAGTTTACAAATTCCTTGTCTCTCTCAACAAGTCCCATCTTTCAGATAGGATAGAATTTGCCATAGAATTCAAAATCCAAGTTTGGAAGTGAAGTACCAAGCATTTAGTATTTTGCTTTTTACTTTGCATACCACTTAAATCAATCCCAGCAGCCCCTGAGATAAATGCACACATCCAGAGAAGGTCTTGTGTCAGAGTGAGGACAAAAAGACGGCAGTGCTGTTTTAAAGCTGTCATTCCTGCTGCAGGTGTGCTGAGCTCTGTTCTGTGCCAGGTGCTGCCTGGGGGCCTTCATGCCAATTCCCCATTCCTCACGATAGCCTGGATGGGTGGGGTCACCTCCATGTTTAGCTATAATTTGCCCCTGGATGGGTCTCCCACTGGGTAGGTGACAGAGAGGAATGGGGCTTTGACCTAGAAGTCAGGATAACAAGTTTTAACTTTGGTTAACTACTAAATCTCTGAGTGATTTCTAAAGTGGTTGCACCAGTCTACCTTGCCACCAACAGTGAAGAAGAGTTCCTTTTCCCCACAGCCCCTCCAACATTTGCTGTTGATTGATTTCTTCACGGTGGCCATTCTTACTGGGGTGAGATGGAATCTCAGTGCTGTTTTAATTTGAATCTCTCGAATGACCGATGATGTTGAACATTTTTTCATGTATTTATTTGCCATTTGTATTTCTCCATCTCAGAAGTGTGTATTCATCTCAGATGCCCATTTTTGGATTAGGTCTTTGAATTTGGGGGGGTCTGATTTTTTTTCAGCTCTTTATATGTTGTCTATATAAGTCCTTTGTCTGAGGGACAGTTAGCTAAAATGTTTTCCCATTCTGTGGGTTGTCCTTTCACTCTACTGGTGATTTCTTTTGAAGTACAAAAGCTTTTTAATAGGATGAGATTCCAGTTGTTAATTCTTTGAAGTGTTTCCTGTGCAGTTTGGGTTTTATTCATGAAGACTGTGCCTACTCCTATGTCTTCAAGATTTTGACCTACTTTCTCTTCCAGTACATTTAGTGTATCTGCTTTAATATTTAGATAAAAGATGTGGTATTTTTATACAATGTAGTATTACTCACCTATAAAGAAAGATAAACTCGAGGCTTTTATAGGTATATGGATGCAACTAGAGACCATACTCATAAGTGAAATAAATCAGACCCACATGTATAAACACCATATTGTCTCCCTAGTGTAAGAACTGGAAAGCATAAATAAAATCTAAAAGGTACAACAAATTTTATGAAAGGGAAAGAAACTGTTCAATAGGAAAGAACAACTAGCATGAGGGAAAGGAGAAAAGAAAGAAAGGAGGAAAGGAAAAAAGTACATGTATATATACACAAGCTAGCTAAGATAATTGTACACTAATTTCTATTGGTTTATTGAAAGGAACAGTTAATGTTTATTTGATCAATCTTGCATCTCTATATCTGGTCATCTGAGCAACTACTTTGAAGATAACAATAAGTAATACAAAAACCATTGTTGGTTTCCTATCATCTTGTTTTGAAATTCTGTATCACTTTTACAATTTTTGTGTTGTTTTGTTTTTGTCTTTTATTTTTTTGTTGTTGTTCTTTTCTCTTTAAAATAAAAAATCTCTGAGTGACATTGAGGAGGTCATTCTAACTCAGGGCCTTGGTTTTCTCATTGTTCAGGATTAGACTCTGTAGTGACATTGCTGGTGTCCTGTCCAGTTTCCCTCTCAGGGCAAAAATATCATCTGCCAGGGCTACAGGTACGCAGCTGAGCCTTCCATGGAGCAGACCTGCCCTGAAGTACCCCACCCCTCAGGTCAGCCTGCCACTATGGCTGGGGAGGTCTTTTTGTCAAAAAAGGGACAACTTCTTGGTGTCTTTCACAATGCAGAACTCCTTGTGGGATCAGGCTGCAGCTGGACTCCAGTGGGCCCTTTCTCTTGCCTTTCTCTCCTTCTCCCTCCACTGAGAGCCTTCTCAGGACTCATATCAGAATTTCTGCTGAGAACCAGGCCTAATGTTGTCTTCTCTAGAGTAGAGGGCAAGACCTACACATCTTCCTGCATAGAGGGGAACAGAGACTAGAAGAGCCAGACCGGTGGGGATGAAGGACACAGGTGATTTGGGGGCAGGGATGTCCCCTGAAACCAAGAGGGGACAGACATGACAGGAGGGTGGGGTGGGCCTGTGCAGCCCCTGGGCTGGCTCACCTGCTTGGACATGGAGTCCAGGGGGATGTCTGGACCAAAACACAATGATTTTATAACGTACCTGTCACCGTACACTCAAGAACTATTGGGATTTACTGCCTTCTCCCCAATCCTCATTTACCTGTAGGAGTAAATAATGAAAGCAACAGAGCTGGCTACGTACTTTGCAAAGCCCAGGGAAAAATGAAAATGTGGGGCCCTTTGATCAAAAAGTAAGACAAGGCAGTTGAAGCCACTAAAGTGTAAAGCTTTTCCTTTTCACTATTTAATGTCATTCTGTGAAAATTGAAAATCCCACACTGCCAGGCACTTGTACCACTGCCCTGAGGAGGTGGATTACACAGGACTTAGACATACAACTTCCCCTGGGGTAAGGGCACATTTCTTCCAGAGGACAAGGAGGCAGTGTGCATGAGATTATCCTGAGAATTCCTGTTAAAAGACAAACCCTGTCCTTGTGGGGGAGCTATTGCACGGGTAGCAGTAGCCCATTTCTGAGCGTGAACTACATCCCTAAATAACCGTCAGGTGGGGCCTGGTGTTTAATGGCAGCATTCAAAGCTCCAGAAAGATTTCTTCTCTGCTCTCCCCTTCAGTTTGCCTTGTCAAGATCTGCCTTTCTTCTGTGGTGTTTCCAAAATGCCTGCAATGCAAAACTGCGTGATTATACACATGTGCAAGTTTCAAGAAAAATAATCTAGTTTGAGAACAGAGAAAGTAATTTAAGTGACATAAAAGCATGTGTTTTAACCTTTCACCAGATGTTCTTTTTTACCAGATGTTCTTCTTAATACAAGGCTTAGCTAATTCAAATTTGAGATTCATGCATTGGACATTCAAGTCAACAGAAATAAACATTGCTCTCATGAGTAACAATATTGGAGAGGTACACTCTAATATTTTACCAGGATGGTGAATATTCCTATTGGTCAAGTTAGGGGTGGTAAGTTCCAAATTAATTCTCTTTCATGGGTGTAATCAGAAAAAATAAAACCCTAAAAGCTGAGTGTAGCAGCAACAAAAAATAACAGGTGCAATTTCAGCCAAAAGTCCATGGCATCTAAATTTAGTCATGCTTTTGTCACAAAAACTCTTGTCAGTGGGAATGCTTCTTGGGCCATCTTGTTAATTTATCTCTCCAATTAAAAGTATATGTATATATAATTAGCTATAGGTATCTGCTTACAAAACATCCAGTGTCGCTCACCGAATCTTGTAAACCAGCACAATGGAGAGGATCCAGTTGCGCGCAGGTAACACCCGAGCTGGATAACGTGAGCTGGCACTATCACAAGGCTATTGCCCTCCACCTACTAACCCACACCAAAGAGCTCATCGCTCTGTCATTTGTGGTGCAGGGCAGGAGAGGCCATGCAGATCTGGGTGGTAGCAATGGGCGTGTGTTAGGAACAGAGTGTTTCTAAAGCCTGTGTGAGCAGAATGTTAATTTCTCACCCTTTTCTGATGAGCACTGAAGGTGGTGCTGAGGGCGTCTTGCTTTCAAGGGACTGCTGAGGGTTCTTCTTCTACACCATGGCACCTGCGGGCAGAAAGATGTTTAACAGCATCCTGGGCCTCTGCCTAGCAGATGCCTGTAGTGGTGGCTCCCCACCTCCCCATGTTGCAAACCACCACTGTAGGGTGAGGACGCAGGGATGAGAGAAAACAGTCTCAGTGGTTGTGGGCCTTTCCTTCAGGATGGGGCAGAATGTCCAGAAAGTAATCGGCCCACATCCTCCAGGCCAGTGTTGGGAGGAGACAGGGGCTGAAATTTCCACTTTTTGGCACAGTATGTGGGTTTTCACTCAGTTTTCTTGTGTTCAGCATGGTTCTTTACCTTGCTCCATCCCGCAGTCCAGAGCTGCCCACTTTGCCAGCCTCTTTACAGTCAACTTTCAGATCTGCAGGAGCAGGAGAGAGGAGCCTGACCCAAAGATTCATTTCTTTGTTCTTAATAAATGCTTTATGGAGGTATGCACATACCAGAAAACTGACTCCTCTAAAACGTCCAATTCTGAGGGTTTTTTAAAAAGTATATTCACACATTGGCTGTCTCTGCTTTTTAATCTGTTGCTGACTGCCATTGTAGCTTACATCTGCCAGGCCGCGACACTTCTGCGGTGGATGTTCTCAGCCAGTGTGCTGCAAGATCCTCTGCGGCCAAGGCCAGGCACAAGGACAGCCTAGCCTAGCACAGTGCGCTGGATTTGGGGCTTCACTCCCCAACCTGCCCTAAATCCCCAACACCCTGCCCCAATCACCACCACCAAGACAGACCTCAGGACCCTGCAGAGGGTGGAGGTACCTGCACCAGCCCCTTTCCATCTTTGCTTTTGGGTGGGCGCCTCCCTTCATGGAAACTTTAGAACTGGGACTCAGGCTACTTCAAAGAAAGGACTCAGCCTCGGTGGAGCAGGACACTGGGCAGGACCCTGGGGGCTCTATGTTTGGCAGTGTCTGTGGCACGCAGCTCCCCAGAGAGGTCAAGAACTTTCCTCTGCGGCGACAGGTCAGGACTGTAATGATCACCCCTGAGGCTACAGGGCTGGACTGAGGCCTCGGCCAGGCGGTATGGAGTCGGTTTCTGGGGTGAAAACGTCTTGAGGGAACCACAGCGTCCGGGAGGAAGGCGCGGAGCCAAGCGTCCTGAGTGGGAGGTGAGATCCAGTTCGACCCAGCAGAAAGGGCTCGGCTTCTGAGCAGAGGAGGGGATGTTGGGCTCCGGGGACAGAGCCGAAGATCCGTCCGGAAAGGAGTAGGGCCAGGGGCCGGTCCCTCGTCGGGGTTTCCCTCCTGAGAGGTCTCCACGCTGTTCCGGATGGGGCTCCCGGGCGGGGCGGGGAGCACCTGGGAACTGGGCACAAGCTCTCTGCTCCCCGTGGCGCGTTCGTGCGCCCCTTGTCGGCCGCGTTGGTTTTGGACATTGAGGCCAATGGGCTTTCGCTGCAGCTGCGAGCCTGTGCGCGCATGCGGGGCCAGAATGGGAAACTGCAGGGCCAAAAGTAGACGTAGTATTAAGAAGCAAATTGAAACTACGCTCTATCGACAATTTTTTTCCTTCTTTTTTGGTCTTTTTGAGACAGGGTCTCACTGTGCAGTTCAGGCTGGCCTTGAGCTCACTTTGTAGCCCGGGCTGGTCTCGAACTCGAAACAATCCTCCTGCCTCAGCCTCCCGGGTGCTGGGGTTATAGGCTGCAACGGCGCCTGGCTGGTATCCACTTCTTATTGAGAGCTACAGCATATTTTCCACACATCTCTGGAAATGAATATTGTATTGCAAGCTAAAGCAATCAGCTATATGGAATAAATTATGTGAAGTCAAGATCAAAGTCACTCATTTAAAATAAAATGTATGCATTTTATGAATGTAGTGTACCTTTTATATGTGCAAACAAGCTCAGAAACAGGCATCCCTAAAGTACCATCTTACTGAAAGCAAATTACAGCAGGTTAAATACAAACACTATCACATCACGCTTATATCGAAGACAACTCAAAAGGACCACCTTGTGTTGAGTTAGTGGAAACGAAGACGAAACTATACTGTTTGTGTACAAATAAGCCCCACATTTGTAAGCAAGCTACGAAGTACAAGTTCTCCTTCAAGGAAACTTTTTTCTTCTTCTCAGTGTTTTGGTTTTTCTTTTTTGGTCTTTTTGAGGCAAATTCTCGCTATACAGTTCAGGCTGGCCTTGAGCTCACTTTGTAGCCCAGGCTGGTCTCGAACTTGCAACGATCCTCCTACCTCAGCCTCCTCAGTGCTGAGATTACAGGTGTGCACCACCATGCCCGGCTCTTTCTCAGTGTTTTTGAGACAAGGTCTTGCTATGTAGTCCAGGCTCACCTCAAACTTGGGCAGTGCTTATTCCTGAGCCTCCAGAGTGTTGAGCTTACAGGTGTGTATTGCCATACCTGGGCTTTAAGGAAACTTCTAATGGTGAAAAAGGGCACATAAAAATGAGTTAAACCAATTTGGCTAAATCTAAGCAATATTAAAGAATACTGTGTGTCACAATGCTTTAACCTAACTTGTTATGAGGAATTAGAGTAATTCTAGCCAATATTAAGCATTTGAGGTGAAATCAAGCTCAAAATCATTCCAAATGAAAGTTCCTATGACTCTTTAGACATAATTGACATGTAATATTTGCAGGCTGCAACATTTACATACCTTAAGTTAGAGTGTTTCTAAGAATTTATATGACATCCAGTTCACGCTCATTCATTCAAACAAGTGCTATAAGCTGTGTAAGTATTTTGTAACTATTATGCATGCAAACAAGTTCAGAAACATTCCTTTCAAAAGTTTCTGCTTGCCTCCTCCTGGTTGGCATGAAGTGTTCCCCAAAGGGTTGAAGGAGTTAGAGAGCTTGAGATTGGAGTAGTGGACTATGGAGTGTGTGCGGCAGACTCTAGTCTGAAATCCAACTTCATTGCAAGCCCCAACAGCTGTGTAGGCAAGAAGCCCTATGTTTGCAGTGATTGTGGGCCAGACTTTAAGGATAAGCTGAACCACATCAGACACCACTGGACACACTCCATGGAGAAGCCACATGGGCAGCAAGGGTAGTAGAGGTGTTAGCCCGAAGCCTGACCTCAGCAGCCATCAGAACACTCAGAAGAGAAGCCCTTCTTGCACAGGGAGGGTGGGCAAAGCTTTAGAAATAAGTCCATCCTCAGTAGATGTCAGTGGACTCACTTGGGGAGAAGCTCTGTATTTCCATCGAGCGTGGGGGAAGCTTTGGCCAGAAGTTGTCCTTTAGCCTGGTGTGGTGGCCCACGCCTGTAATCCCAGCACTCAGGAGGCTAAGGCACTGGGATCGTTGTGAGTTCAAGACCAACCTGAACTACATAGCAAGACCCTGAGTCAAAAGTGTAACACCCCCCCAAAAAAACTAGAAGTCATCCTTCTTCATAACCAGGAGACGCACTCAGGTGAGAACCCTCTGTGGGCTGCAGTGTGCACGAGGCGTCACGATGAGGTGACTCAGAAGCCACCAGAGGATGCTTAGGGGAGAAGGCTTATGTATGCAGGGAGTTTGAGGCCCTAGCCACACTCAGTCCTAGACAGAACACCAGAGGACGCTCAGGTGAGAAGCCTTCAACTTGCAAGGTGTGAGCAAGGCTTTTGCCCCAAGTCACCCCCCCCATTGTGCACGAGAGGGCACACTCATGACAGAAGCTTCACACGTGCAGTGAGTGGAGTGAGTGGGCTGTGGCCTCAGCTGAAATCACACCTCCTTGTCCACCATAGGACACACAGAGGGGAGAAGCATTATGGTTGTGGGGAATGTGGGCAGAGCTTTAGCCAGAAGTCATATCTGATCTGACACCAGAGGATGCACTGAGGGGAGAAGCCTTGTATGTGTGAGGCTCATGGGCAAGACTAGAGCCATCAGAGACCTCATCTGACAGCAGAGAGGCACAAGGAGTGTCCCTGCATGTGTGGAGTATGATGATATTTCAGAGCAGTGTTGCCCTCTGCAGGTCCTGAGGACACATTCTGGAGTACAGCAGTAAATCAGCCTATCTTCAGGAAAGACCTGTGTGTGTGGGGATGTAGGAACATCCAGTGACTGCCCTAGGAGAAGCGCCACATGTTTTGGGGTTGGTGAGCTTCAGCCAGAGGTGAACAGGCAGCACCTCAGGGCCTTCTGTGGTCCCACACCTCAGGGAGAATCTGTGTGTGGGGATGCTGTGGCCCTCACTCAGGTGACCATCTCAGGGCCAGCATGCCAGGTGCTTGAGGGACAGGCTGTGCATGCAGTGCTGTGCTCCTTGGGGCACCAGCTCTTAGCCACAGGAAGCTGCAGACCTTCCAGGTCTCCTAACCCATGACCGCTTAAAGTCAGGAGACAAAACTCCACTCCTTGACTCACCCAAGACAATAACCCAGGTCTTCCCCAATCCAGAGTCCCAGCAGACCGAACAGTCTCTCAGCTGCAAACACTGCAGGTCGGCCCTGTCTTCTGCCCAGCCCTGCCATATACTTGAATGGACCCTGGCTCTCTATCCCATGGTCTCTTCAGGACCCTAATCGAAGACCTCTTTGGTGTCGGAGAGGGGATGAAGCTTTGGCAATGTCACAGGAAATACAGGCAATACCCAGGAAAGAAATTGTGGGTGCACAGGGAGTGAGCGAGGACATAGGAAAGTGGCACATTGTCTTAGGGAACAGCTTTTGGGGAGAGGTGTTACATAGGGAGCAGTAGGGAAGATGTGAGGTGCCTTGGCAGTGAGTTCAAGCTCCCCAGACACCAAAAGACACGCTCAGGAGGAAGGAGGGGTTCTGTGTGTTGCAGGGGTTATGCTGAAGGTTTTCCTTGATGGTCCTTGATGGTCAGTCACTGCTCCACTCACCTCTCAGGGTCTCCAAGAGAAATCTCAGCCCTCCCCATACTGAGAGTAAAGCGGCAATAGCATTTAAATGGACTTTTTTTTCCCACTGTTTAAAATTAGATGGAATAAAAAAGTAGGCATTCATTACATTTTCTTTTTGTACATCAGTTCCCCTGTGTTTGTTTTTTTGTCTTTTTGAGACAGGGTCTCACTGTGCAGTTCAGGCTGGACTTGAGCTCACTTTGTAGCCCAGGCTGGTCTCGAACTCAAAATGATCCTCCTGCCTCAGCCTCCCGAGTGCTGGGATTACAGGCGTGGGCCACCATGCCCAGCTGTTTGTTTTTTGAAACAGGATTTTGCTTTGTAGTCCAGGCTGGCCTTGAACTCACTATGTAGCCCCAAGTCAGCTTTGACCTCCTGCTTCAGCCTCCTAAGTGTTGGGATTACAGGCCTGCGCCACCACATCCAGTTCACATTTCCCTGGTTTCTAATCCTTTTGTTTGGTCTTGAATTCAGAACCGCCATCATTCCTCCTCAATTTAATTTTAGAATGGTCTTATTTCATGTTGGTTTTTGCTGAGTTTTCTGGAGAAAAAATAGTGGATTGTGAAAAATGAACACCAATTTTTAGTATGGAAACATTTGATTCAGTAATTGCAATAGGTGAGAACTATGTAATCTGACAGAAAAATTTGTAGAAGTATGACTACTTGGGAAGACAAAGTGGCACCATGTATAATGACTCCATGTCATAGTCACCTGTGGGTCACAGAGAAGTTTGGGGCTGGGGGGGACTTTCAAGATGTCCAGCAATGAGACAGAAAGATGACTAGCAGATGCTGATTGTGAAATGAGGTATGGTTGCCAGGTGTGGTGGCACATGCCTGTAATCCCACTACTTGGGAGGCTGAGGAAGGAGGACTGCCATGAGATCGAGGCTAACCTAGGCTGCATTGTGAGTACAAGTTCAGCCTGAACTACATAGCAAGACTGTTGAAAAAAAAAAATCAGTGGTGATGCACATTAAAGTGAGCCTAATTAGTACATACACACAACTGTTGTTCTAATATTGGTACATATATTTCTCACTCAAATCCAGAATTTTAAATATTTTTTTAAAATTTAAAATCTATTTTTAAACAGATACATAAAACTATATATTTAGGAGGTAACATGATGATACATACACATTGTGGAATGTTTTCATCAGGGTAAACAAGTCTATTTCCTCAAAAATATATTATGTTTTAATGGTGAAAACACTCAAATTCCTTTCTTCAAGCTTTTTGGAGGATAATGGTCTCCCTATATACAGGAAACCAGGATTTATTGTTCCTACCTAACTATAACTCAGTGCCCGTTGATCAACTTCTCCTATTCCCTCTTTCTTTTTTTTTTTTTGGTTTTTCTCCGGTACCGGGAACCGAACTCACGACCTTGGGCTTGCCAGGCAGGCGCTTTTGCCGCTGAGCTAAATCCCCAGCCCCTCCTATTCCCTCTTTCAACATAAAATTTTTAAAATCATTTTCTGTCTGAAAGAGAACAGATGGTAAAGGATTCCTGGAAACAAGAAATTCTCTCATTGCCTCATCTTCTTTCATTAGTAAATACCATACTATCCTTTAGTTTTTTTCCTAATATGCATGAAATATGTAAGGAATAAAATCCATCTCCTCATTGTGTATCTAGTCTTGTACTTAATTTGTTAATTTTAATCCAGAGTTGTTTTAGAGAATAGTTTAAGAGAAATTTAGGATTGGTTGAAACATGATATTCTAGAATCATAAAAGACAAATGAACAGGGGCCGGGGATATAGCTCAGTGGCACAAGTGCCTGCCTGGCAAGCGCAAGGTCCTGAGTTCAACTTCCAGTACCAACAAAACAAAACAAAACAAATGAACAACCCCCTCCTAAATTGCTAGAGTTCCATTCACCAGTGTTCTTAAAAGTATAAAGATATTGCTTCTTTGGAATTTGGGACACAGCTGAGGACTAGAAAAATCTCACAAAGCCAGGTTACACAAGGGGACAGGCTACACTCTCGTCCATTGCTGCTGTGTATCACAAGTGAGTTCCCCTTACCCTGCTCAAAATGCGTAAGACAGAGCTGGCTCAGCGTGGTGCTCACTGGTGCCACCTGTCAGGTCCTGTCTTTTCCTCTGCTTTCTTTGGGAACCAGATAGCTATTTTTTGGCTGGGGGGAAGGAAGTAAGCTTCATTTTGTGAATTTTAATAATACTTAAAATAGTTCTAATTGTTCTAATAACTGGTAAAAATAGAAAGGCTTGACCTATAAGTCTGCTAAATGTCTACCAAATCAGGCTTAGTTGCCTGAGAGGGCTCAATATATGAAAATCTGAAGAGTAATAAATTTGCAATATGGGAGGTGTACCTGACCAAACTAGTGAAATACAAGGGGTGATAAAAATGGTGACCCAGCACTCGGGAGGCTGAGGCAGGAGGATCGTTGGGAGTTCGAGGCCAGCCTGGGCTACAAAGTGAGCTCAAGGCCAGCCTGAACTGCAGAGCGAGACCCTGTCTCAAAAAGACAACAACAACAAAAAAAGTGAATGTTTAAATGTTAAAAAATTTATTAGGTACTCCCTATTAATCCCCGTCAAAATACTTCCTCTCACTCTGAACACACTATCCTATCGTTCTTTTTTGTTTGTTTGTTTGTTTTTTTTTTGAGACAGGGTCTCGCTCTGCAGTTCAGGCTGGCCTTGAGCTCACTTTGTGGCCCAGGCTGGTCTCGAACTCGCAAGGATCTTCCTGCCTCAGCCTCCCGAGTGCTGGGATTACAGGGGAGCACCACCACACCACGATAGGCTATCCTATCGTTCTTGTTACTTTCTGAAGCAGTCGTAGAAGTCCTCTTTTGTACCTTACGAGGTCTGATGAAAAATACAGGGAGTGCCATCCAATGGGAGGGCAAGCTTGTAATCACCTTACAGTGAATCCTTGGCCACTTTATTCACTGGATCTGGCACCATGCGACTTTTGGCTCTGCCCCAAAGTAAAAATTATAATGAAAGGTAAAGGTTTTCAGTCGATTCAGGATATCGAGGCAGCCATAACAGCACAGCTAGACATTTCAAAAAAAAGATTCCTCAACTGCTTGAAGAAAGTGGCAGGAAAGGAGGACGTAGCAGTGTTATCCGGGTGAAGAGGAACGAGATAACACCAGCTGCCACAAGGAGGACGGATCTAGAAGTGTGTGTCCAAAAGAGGGTGCTAAGACTCTGAGAACGTGAAAGCTGATGTTATCGTTGCCCCAACAAACTGGACCCCGTTCTTTTTTTTTTTTTTTTTTTTTTTTTGAGACAGGGTCTCGCTATGCAGTTCAGGCTGACAGTGAGCTCACTTTGTAGCCCAACCTGGTCTCAAACTCGCGACCGTCCTCCTGCCTCAACCACCTGAGTGCCGGGATTACAGGCGTGCGCCACGCCCGGCCCGGTTCTTAAACTAAAACAACTCCGCCCTAAGGCCAGAATTCAAGGGCTGAAGGCCGGAACTAAAGGGCTCAGAGCCGAGACCGGAAGTAGCGTTCTACCCGACCTCATTTTCCCGGCGGCTGAATTTCCGGTAGCAGCGGCGGGAAACGGGTTCCTGGCTGTGTAGGCCTCTGAAGAGGCGAATCCGGCGCGAATCCGAACCATCAGTACCGCCACCATGGTAAGAAATCGCCGGCCAGTGGTACCGGAACTCCTGAGTCTGCTGCGTTGGGGGCCGTGGCAGATGGGGGAGGAAGCCGTGGATTGGAGCCAGTTAAGGTGAAGGCCCAGGCCGCGGCTGTTTGCTCCCCGCTTCAAATACCAGGACCTTGATCGCTTGGCGGGATAGGGGGAAAAAGGAAGGGCTGGGTCGCTCGGTGGTGGCGCAGTTGGAGCCGCCCTTCTCCGCACCGCTCTAGCAGTAGTTGTAATGCTTGGGACCCTGGAGGCGTTCGGTATATTTCCTGAGTGAATGTCCAGGATTTCGGAGCAGAATTACAGCCTAGGCGGGGGTTAGGGGGAGAGACAGCCCGTAGGTGCAGATTGGTGATGGCGGTGAGAGTCCAAAAAGGAACTGCGGGAAGGTTTATGTCCGAAACTAGAGCCCTGCTGGGTCCGTGGATGGGACGAGGGAGCAGGAGAGTGATGGCAGAGACTTCCCTCGTTCGTGAAGCACATTTTCAGTGTTGGTGTATGGAACAGTTGTCAGGCGCTGGGGCTACATAATGAAGTGTTTTAGATCTTTCACGAGTTTAGTTTTCTAGTTGGGCACACGGGTGCTGTAATTCAGTGTGGAAATTAAGAACTATGCAAAAGTAATGGCGGAGAGGGAGGTGGAGTAAGAATACTTTGAATTGATGGTTCCTGAGCGGTGCCTAATAATTGTAGGTTTTCCAAGCAAAAGTAGGAACTGGAAAGCGCAGGGGCAGACAAGTTGGAAAAGTAGCATGAAAATTCGTAGAGGGGGAAGGAAGAGGTAGAAGATGACATGGGAAGAAGCGGCAGGAACCTGGCTACTGAAGGCTTTGCATGTTACTTTGTCATGTTGGTGATGAGACTTACCATTGAAGGATTTTAACTAGCAGGAGAACTTAAACCCATTTGGGCTTACAAAGACCTCTTTGTTAATTAGTGGGTAAGACTGGGAGCAGGGAAGCCTCATATGATATTAAAGGATTGACTGTTTCCAACACAGCTTTCCAGCTGGTGAGACATGTCACAAAGGTCCTTAATTTCTTCCAGGTTCAGTGGCTTCATCTGTAAAATAGGAATAATAATGGGTCCAATTTTGAGTATTAAATGATATGAACAGTGCTAAGGACAGTGGCTGAGCACCCAATCAGTCTAAACTATTACAAGGGAAGTGAATGAATGATGCCCCAGAGGTTTAGATCCTGTGGATAGAAGCCCCTTTAATTGATCAAAAAAAAAAATTACTATGTCAGGGGTGGTGCATGCCTGTAATTCTAGCACTGGGAGAGGTGAGGCAGGAGGATTGCTCTGAGTTGGAAACCAGCCTGGGCTACATAGTGAGTTTGAGGCCAGTTTGAACTACATAGTGAGACCCTGTCTTAAAAAAAAAAGGTCACTAAGGAGAGCAGAACCACCTAACTTGGTAGGCAGTATCCTGGGGAGAGTGAAGTTTTCTTCAGGCTCAGAGAGATGAACAGCAAGCACAGTGGGTGGTATGGGGAAGGTACTTGCATAAGTTAGGACTGGCCTACATCTGTCATACCCATGGGAGGCTGATTATACAGATCAGATGTCAGGTGTTGTTTCTAAAGGAATAAAACCTGCCAGAGGCACCTGATGGTGATATCTGTGTGGTGTCTTTATTTTAGCAAACCCACATTGGAAACCAGATATAAAGTAGGAGTGTTGTGTTAAGAATACTGTTCATATATAGCACTCTGCCCACCAGTTTACCTCTATTTATCTTGGAAACACAATAACAAATTGTTGATGTGGAGATTCCATTCTCCTCACTTGTAAGATAACCAACTCCTTTCAAGTAATAAGCTTCTCCTTGATTGGATTTTAGTGCCAGTCCCACTCAAGTCCATTATTAGTTATTAAGTGAGATTTGGATACCCCATGGCACTTGAGTCACACCTATAATCCTCACAGCAGCAGGTGATTTATACTCTCTAGTGTAAGTGTATTTGATTAATTGGTGACACCCCACACTCCTCCCTGAAACAGATATAATAACACAAAGGCAGTTGTAATATGAGAAAGGTTTTTTTTTTGATGTTACTGAGGATTGAATCCAGAGCTTTCACACTGAGCTACATCCTCAAACCCCCCCTCCCCCCAGAACTGGGGATTGAACCAAGGGGTGCTCTACCAGGGACCTGCATCCCCATCTCTTTTTATTTTTTGAGACAAGGTCTTGCTTAGTTGTCCAAGTAGAATTTGAACTTGTGATCCTTGTGCGTTGGCCTCCCTAAGTGCTGGGATTGTATCCATAGGTTTTTTTATTTTTCATTTTGAGACAGGGTCTCACTAAGTTGCCTAGGCAGGACTTGAATTTGTGATCCTCCTGCCTTAGCCTCCCTGAGTGCTGGGAGTACAGGTGTGTGCCACCATGCTTAGCTGAGAAAGGTTGATATTTAAAGGAAGGGAGAATAGAAGATTATTGGGCTGAAAATAGGGTGACATGGGCGACTTTTCGGGAAAAGGCTGTGGTAGAACACTTAGCTCTGTCAAAAAGACACATGGAAAATTAAGGCCATAGTGGGAAATTTTAGGGTGGGCCCAAGGGTTTGTGGATCCAGAAGAACCAAGTCTCATCCCTTCTGCTTTCTTGCAGACGGTGGGCAAGAGCAGCAAGATGCTGCAGCACATTGACTACAGGATGAGGTGCATCCTGCAAGATGGCCGGATCTTCATTGGCACCTTCAAGGCTTTCGACAAGCACATGAACTTGATCCTCTGCGACTGTGATGAGTTCAGGAAGATCAAGTGAGGAGAGGGCTGCTGAGGGTCTGGAGCAGTGGGTTGACGGGGTGGGCCAGGCAGCAGAAAGTGATGCAGCTAGTTGGCTCCTCTCCGTTCTGCTTTCCAGGGCAGACACAAGTGGGGACGTTGAACACTAAGAAATCTTCCTTAGTCCAGCAAGCCTCTGCAGTTCTAGCAAAGTAAAAGTTGTGAGGAGGGCGGTTAGGCTTTTTGTTTCTCTGATTTTGCATGCCCCTGGGTACCGGGGTAAAGGGCTGTCATGTTCTCCCCACAGGTGTGAGGGGGGAGAGCTTGATTTTCTGGCTTCATTACCTATTTGTAAAGCTGTAGCCTAAAGGGCTCTCCCAATGCAGCCTGGTCTGAAACTGCTTTAAGAAGCCTCTGACCCTCTTCGGGGTAAGTGCTCTGCTCTCCATGTTGATTTGGGGCCAGTGATTTTTGTTGGCATTATAGAAACATTGGAGATGTTTTCTGCTTTAATACAATTGTATAAATTACTGGCTAACTCCCTTCAGTATCATTGATCATAAGCTTCTGGCCTACAAAATGAAATAGTCTAGCTTTTCATCCTATTTTACATTTAAGATACCTCGAGGCTTGAAGAGGTTATGTGACTTTGTGGTCATACCTATGCTCTTTGTCCTGTGCAGTTTCTGTATTATGTTGTCACTGAATGTGAATTTCCTTGGATTTTTTTTTAGGCAGCTTGTTTTCTTTTGTGGTTGCAGGCCAAGATATATAGGATAAAAAGTCTGAGTGCTTACTATGTTTTAGGGGCCAGCAGGTCAGTGTGAAAGTATTCCAAATGGTTTCCTTCTGTTTTTTAAATGAAACTGATTTTTATTCTGTTAGAAATGTTTATTGGAAAAAATTTAAAAGTCGGTGGGAAAAAATTGAAATAGTCATAAACATTTTCCCCCTTATTATGACATGCTTATTACTTAAAAATAAGAAAGTTTGAGCTGAAAAGAAAGAACTCTATCAATAGAAAACCAATTAATAGAATATAAAATATCATCAAAGTAGATTTTTTTAAAAAATTACAATATTTTGTATTTTATTTTGAGGCTCTTGGCTTTTGCTACCCATCTTCCATCCTTTTTCCCCTATACTGTTGCAGTTATTTTTCCTCAGTTATGCTGTTCTAGGGTTTGTTTTTGTGCTTTTGAGGAATAGATAGAAACAATTCATCATCTATCTGTGTGAAACTTCTCTTAGCTTGTCCTTTATGCTTTTTTAATTTCTGAAGGGAGGTGAGGAACAAAAGTAGATGCCAGTGAGGTTGTATTGGTCCTGGAAGGCACTGAATGAAAGTGGGGTGGGTGGGATTCACTCGATTTGGGGAGTTGTGGCTGCCTCTTGACATATCAAAGACTTGGCTGAAGGAAAGATCTTCCTAGTTGGCTGTAGGAGAGCATCTGAGGAGGGCAGGGCTTCCTGTTTCTTGGTCTGTGCATACTGTGGGATTGGTAGAGGCAGGTAGATAGCCACCTAAGGGGTCATGCCCCGAGCCTGTGGAGACTGTCCAGAGGACCTGTCTCGGGACAGTTTGTGTAGCATTTATCAGGAGAGAGTATAAAGCAAGCCTTGGAGACACCTAGGCAGGTGAATCTGAACTTTACCCATCCTCTAATGCTTGTTTTTTTTTTTTTTTGTTCCTTCTAAACCTACTTTAGGCCAAAGAACTCCAAGCAAGCAGAAAGGGAAGAGAAGCGAGTCCTTGGTCTGGTGCTGCTGCGAGGGGAGAACCTGGTCTCCATGACAGTGGAAGGACCTCCTCCCAAAGACGTGAGTCTGAGTAGGAAGTGTGTGGAAGGGAGACTCACCTGAGCTAGGCTGTGTTCGATTCTGTGCATTTCATTGCCTTTTTTACAGGAGTCCTCTGAGTTTGCCCCTTTTTATAGGTAACAAATGGAAAGTTGAGGAGTAAGAAATGGAGTAGGATTTGGGTTTTTCTGGATTTAAAGCTCCATTTTTCCTCAGTTGATACAGTCAGTGGAGAGGCACCTGAACCTGGCTGAGACAGTTTTTAGTGTGATGGCAAAGTTTAGGTGGAACCTAAAATTTCATTACTCCAAACAATGGAATACATGTACATTTTATTTTGTACCAGTTATAGTCATAACAACTTGTGAAATTGAGCATTTGCTGTGTACCAGGCGTGTTAGTATTTTTTAAATCCCTGTAATCATCTTTTGAGATAAATTATCCTTACTTTATAGGTAAACAAACTGGAGTTTAGTCACTTGCCTAACATCTCACAACTAAGTGGTGACAATGACATTTGAGCCCAGAAAATTTTTGGTTCTATAAACTCCAAGCCAATTTTATAAATAGAGCAAGCTTGAGAGAGTCTAATCAAGTTTGTTTCCCCTTTTTTCATTTTGAGACATTGTTAATCAAGAGACTAGTTTTGCCTGTTTTTTATCCATTTATGTTTTTTGTACTTAACACATGACATGGATCTTACATTTTGCTCTGCTTTCTCACTTAACGTTATAAACATTTTTTTCAGTTCCTCATGTTGTAAGTCATGCTAATGACCTAAAGTTATCTCTGCAGTGAAAGTAGTTTATCCAAGTCATTATTCCTTTTTTGGCTCTTAAAACTTTTTTGAGTTACAAATATCTGTAAGAGATGTTCCCGTATTTTTTGATTCAAAGTGTATGTACATATTCATAATGCTTAGTACACCCTTCCAGTAGAATTTGCTAGTTTTTATTGTGGTCAGATAAAGGGACTTAGTCCCAGCATTGTGCAATTACTTGCTCACTGGCACCTAGAAAGTGAGACTTAGTTAATGGATCTCATGTTCCTTTGTTGCCAAGTCAGGTTCTCTTTCTACTGAACTCTTCTGAATGGAACCTGGGCCTTTGGTCTTGGTTTAATTTTCATAGGAGTGCGTATAGGTGGTTGAGTTGTGACACAGTTCTGGAGGCTTAACTTCTAGCTTGCTTTGGAGGTGACCTATGACCGTTCTTGGATGGGGGAGGAATGCTGTTAGCATATATGGGCAGGTAGTGTTGCAAGGTGTTCTGATGCCTTTTAAGTTTGAGGGGCTTTCTTGGCAATGGTATTTCATAGTATATTTCTGATTCTCTAGGTCACTGAGTCATTTAGCTTGTTCCTTTATTTTTCAGACTGGCATTGCCCGAGTGCCACTTGCTGGAGCTGCTGGGGGCCCAGGAATCGGTAGGGCTGCGGGTAGAGGCATCCCGGCTGGTGTCCCCATGCCACAGGCTCCTGCAGGACTTGCTGGGCCAGTCCGTGGGGTTGGTGGGCCATCTCAACAGGTGAGGAGTCGGTAGAAGGGGATCATCTTTTGGTCCACAATTTGGGGAGGAGTCCAGAATGACAAGTCCATGATTATCAGGCTATTCATTTCTGTTAAAGTGAAGAGATACACAAAAGGGATTTTGCCAGCTGTATTTGAGCAAGATGTTTCTGTGGCAACATTAAATGTACTTTCTTGTAACCTGTCATTAGGTTTTACTTGAAAATGCAGATGCCTTCCCTAAATTGAATTGGGCACCCTTAAGCTCAGGCCTAGAAGGTGGGAGGGAATTGGACACTCCCATTTGACGTTTCCTGACCCTTGGTTTTGGATAGGAAATCTGATGCCATGAGTTATGCTTTAGGGAATTTGGTATCTGCTATTCTTTTACCAAGTTGAGGAGGCTGGGGAATGGGAAGCTGCATTGCACTGTACTGTTCTCGCTTCCTTCCTTTTTGTGTCCTTTTAGGTGATGACCCCACAAGGAAGAGGCACTGTTGCAGCTGCTGCCGCTGCTGCCACAGCTAGTATTGCAGGGGCCCCAACCCAGTACCCACCAGGCCGTGGGGGTCCTCCTCCACCCATGGGCCGAGGGGCACCCCCTCCAGGTGAGGAGCTCACGAGGAGACCAGGGGCCACTGATGCGAGATGCTGTAGCTGGATTCATGATGAGATAGCACCTTGACTGAAACTGATGATGCATCTGTATAATGAAGCAGGATTACTCTGAGATCCGGCTTAGAACTAGCTGAACAAGAGCCATTCACTGGAAGTCCTGGCTCTTTGGCTCAAGTGCCAGTTTGTTAGGAGAGGCTGAGAGGGTGGAATTGTTTATCTGATTTGGTGGACAGCTTTATATGTTTTCTGCTACTTTTTCAAGACAGGCACTTGAGCTTTATTCTTGGGGCTTTTCTCTTTCAGGAATGATGGGCCCTCCTCCTGGCATGAGACCACCCATGGGTCCCCCAATGGGGATCCCTCCTGGACGAGGGACTCCGATGGGCATGCCCCCTCCAGGGATGCGGCCCCCTCCCCCAGGTATGCGAGGTAAGTGCCTGCTGCAGTGACTTTGAGTTCCTTCCCTAGACCCTAGTGGTATGGGAAATGGAGGGAAGATTGGATGTATTAGACCCCATCCTCTTGGCTTTTGGGCCTTAATGTTAGGGAAATGAACTCCAGTGTACTTGGCAGTGCCATTAGGCACTGAGAATTAATGCATTCTTAGGATCCCCAACAGAGGAAGTGAGATTGTCTTATGTCCTGGGTTTGATAGTGTCTAGTAATTAAGAGGTGCTCTGGGCTTAGCAGTACTGTTTATTATGTATGCTTTGTAACTCCAGTCTGAGAAATGTTGAGATGGCACCCATATATATAAGAAAATAGGCCCAGAGAGTGCGTGGCATCCTCTCAGCTGTTTTTTCCAACAAGCCACAGTCAGATATAGTGACCCTTGTTTTTCTAGTTGGGTTTTCCAGGTGTAGGAACCCAGCAGCCCCAGGGAAGTCCCTTGATTACTTGATAACGGTGGGCTTGGGGGGTTGGGGAGGGATGGGCATTTGAATTGCAGATCAGGCACTGACTGAACTTCTTACTCTTACTTCAGGCCTTCTTTGACCTTGGCCAGAGTTATGGAAGTAGCTCCACAGAAGCGTGGGCCCGATTCCCCAGGGCCACGTTGCCACAGACCTGTGTGTTTGTTATGCTGTTGTTCGCGGAGTCTCACCGGATTGTCTGGTTTCCCTTACAGGGCCCCCTCCCCCGGGAATGCGCCCACCAAGGCCCTAGACTCATCTTGACCCTCCTCTGCTCCCTGCCTGTTTCCTGTGAGGCTGTACATAGTCCTTTCATTTCCTTGTGGCCTATGAAACTGGTTTATAATAAACTCTTTTAAGAGAATATTATAAATGCACCTGATGTATCCATTTATTTTAGAAAAACTTTGATATATTTGGTGCTTAATAGTCAAGAATGGTTGCCTTGAAAAACTAGCCCTAATTTTAGCAGCTTCCCTATGAAATACTTCTCATATACTAAGATTTACAAAATGAAACTGTAATGAGACATTTCCCTCATCAAACTCGAAAGTCAGCTTGTTGAAATAAACATTCATATGCTCTTGGTCAGGGGTGTGGATTGGTATATGCACTTGGGAAGGCACTCGCCTGCATGGCTCCTTGGGCAGTGCTTTAGGAAACAAATGCTAAAAATGAAAACTATCCAGAGGAAGTTACAGTGTCCCTTTCTGCCAGGATCATACATAATTAAATACTATTTTTGAAAATGTAATTTTTTTTTCACCCAGTGTTTAATTGGAAACATGGTCACTGAGTACTCTGAGCTGCAGAAATAAGGTGGACAGTGCAAGGGCCTGAGTTCAGTTTCCGATACTAAAAAGTGGACGCTGAAATTACTGTATGGGGGAAAAGCGTTCTGCATTTTTAGCAAAGGAGGTGTGAATGAAAACAGTCGTGGCGTATTGCTGCAGTGCTGCTGGGTGCCTTCAGGAGTATAATGGAGTTCAACAGTCAGTTGAACACACTCTGCTAGCAGTGAGGAGCTGTAAGATCATTGCAGTAATGCAGGCAAGGTGCTTACAAGATTTCAGCACTCATCAAAAGGAAGACAGAAAGTTAGGCTGTGTTACAAACGCAACAGGGATTTATGAAAAAAAAATCTACATAGAGCTGACATCAAAATAGTGAAAGACTGGCTGGGCATGGTGGCACATGTCTATCCGAGTGCTCTGGGAGGCTGAGGCAGGAAGACCTTAAGTTTGACTCCAGCCTGGGCAACTTAATGACTTAGGTCCTGTTTCAGAAAGCTGGGGATGTAGCTCAAAGAGAAGACGAAAGGCCCTGGGTTCAATACTCAGTACCACAAAAAACAAACAAACAAACAAACTGGACAGACTGAAAGCTTTTCCTTGAAGATGGAACAAGGATCCTCATTGCTATTTAATATATAGAAACTACTAGCTAGAGCAGTTTGAAAAGATTAAATAGGAAAGGAAGTAAAATGATGGAATCATGCATAAGAAGTTCACAGGAAAGCTATTAGAGCTAATGAATTTAGTGAAGTAGGATAAAAAATGACATCGTATGCCAGTATAAAACAATCTGGAAAGGGAAAAGAATTCCACCTGGGACAGCAACTGGAAGAATATAGATATTTTTATTTTTATTTAGTTTTTGTCTTTTTTGAGACAGGGTCTTGCTGTGCAGTTCAGGTTGGACTTGAGCTCACTTTGTAGCCCAGGTTGGTCTCAAACTCACAACGATCCTCCTGCCTCAGCCTCCCGAGTGCTAGGATTACAGGCGTGCGCCACCACACCCGGCTTTAGATATTTTTAGGACTCGATATAGATACCTAAATAATTGTATAAATGGTTTGCATCACTAGGATAACTACAGCCACTGAAAATAACTTGGAAATGTGGAGAAATAGGAACCCTCAAGCAGTGCTGGTGAGCATGTGGAACAGTGTAGCAGAGAAGGAAAACAGCTTGGTACTTCCTGAAAGCTAAACAGTCACTGTTAGCTAAGAGTTCCACTCCTGAGTGTAGTTTTTATGGTATATGAGATACATTTAGCCTTTGTCCCTGGTTCTTATCACAAAGCATCTAACACCTTTGGGATTTCTTGGATGTGACTTTAGTTACTCATAGTGGACCCGTTTGTAACAAACTAGTTGATGCTACTGAGGTGACCTTGGCTGGGGCCTGTGGAGAGCCTTAGGATGGGAACCGTCCCGTTTAGAAGGGTGAAGCAGTTTTGGAGGGTTGGGACTTCCATCTTCACCCCCACCTCTGGGATGAGGGGAGCGACTGGAGCTCTGAACTTGAACAGCGAGGTGTGGTGGGCTTCCAGGTTGCTGAACCCTGGGCAGGGTCCTGTGCCTGGAGAGGGCAGAGAGAAGCTCTGAGTCCCTTCCCCCACCCCTGGCCCCGTGCCCCTCTTCATCAGGCTGCTCCTCTGTATCCCTTATAATAAACGTCCTGTGTAATAAACTGCAAACCTAAATGCTCTCCGAGTTTCCTACGTCATCCTAGCAAATTCCCACGGTGCTGAGTGGGAAGTGGGGGTGTCTGGAAACTTCAGTTTGTAGTTGATGTGTCAGGAGCACAGCTCCCAACTTGGGACTAAAGGCTGGCAGCAGAGATGTGGTGAGACAACCCCCGGAAGGCCCTCTTACCATCTTCAGAGGTATTTTTGACTAAACCGGACATGAAGACATCCAGAGACAGCAGATTGGAGGTTACGAGGAATAGGGGCAGGGGAAAGTGTGTTCAATGCGTGTGTCACTGCACAGGGTCTGAGGAAGTCTCCAAGAGAAGATGGGCATCTCAACTTGATGCTCCCATGGGGGAGGTCCATTGACTTGCCACAGAAAAATTATTTTAGGACATGTCTGAGAGGCATAGACAGATTATTAGCCTTGCAGAAATACACAGAGCAGGCGCTCAAGAGACATATGGTGGCCTGAGGCTGGGGTTATATAGGAGGGATGTGACAAAAATACAGTGAATATCAAAATTTAAAATAGTTATTACAGTAAAAGACATTGGCATTAATCCACCTCAAAACATTCTCTCACTTTGAACACGTTTGTGTCATTGCCCTTGCCACTGTCTGAAGAAGTTCTGGAAGTCTTCTCTCGTGAGTGTCTTAGTTGCACTCTTGTGGCAGCCTTGATGTCCTGAATCAATTCAGAACCTTTACCTTTCGTGTTCATTTTGACTTTGGGGAAGAGCCGGAAGTGGCATGATGGTAGATCTGGTGGAAAGGCTGGGTGAGGCGCCCTAACGTTTTTACAAGCTGCCTTTCCACGGGCTGGCGCTCAGCAGGAGCATTCACTAGTTTTCATCACACTTGTAAAGACACTCAGGAAGGAAGATTTCCAGAGCTTCGCCAGAAAGTGGCCAGGAAGATGGGATAAGTGTCTTGAGTGAGGGGGAATATTTTGAGGGAGATTAGTGGCAGTGTGTCTTTTACCATAATACATTTCTAAATTTAAACATTTAGTATACTTTTCAATTATCTCGTATGTGGTTTTTTTTTTCCTTCTTGTATGTGTTCTTCAGGAATCCTTTATGTTGGATGATCTCAGATGTTTTGCCTAAAAACATTCTTTGAACCCTTGGAATGTTTCTTCATCTTAAGGTCAGGTTGCAGCCCTTCACCTTATCTG
>NW_004955415.1:13492468-13518208 GCF_000276665.1 Chinchilla lanigera | reverse complement strand
TTGCCTAGGTGGGGCTTGAATTTGTGATTTTTCTGTCTCAGCCTCCCAGAGTGATGGGGATTGAACAGGCACGTACTTCCACAACAGGCCTTAGATATTCTTCTTTTTACTATGCAAATAACAAGCATAATCACACAAAAGAGAAAAATGTAATTACATAATTCCTAGTGATTTGTGTGTGTGTGTGTGTGTGTGGGGGGCGGTCAAGATGGTCTCCGTGTATAGTTTAGCCTGGCCTCCAACTCACAGTGATCTTTCTGCCTCAGCCTCCAGAGTGCTGGGGTTACAAGCATGTGCCACCACACCTGGCTTGTCTAATGATTAACAGGCAAAACTTTGTACGTTCAAAAGTTTCTTTGAAAATCAATAAACTCTCTTGAAGTACAGTGCATGTGTCTCTGTGTGTACAGCTCTCTGCACAAAATTTTAGGTACATTTGTTTTTGAGGACCACTGAGAGAAAACAAAAGGAAATGTTTATGATCAGACTTTCAGATCTAGGTTTTCAGAGCACTATATTTTTACTACTCCTACAGCTCTGGTAGTGAAGGGAGCTTGAGTGTAGAATTCAAATGTGCTCTGACCGTCCAGGTTTTGTTTTGTTTCTTGAGAAGGAATCTCTCTGTGTAGTTCACATTGGCCTTGAACTACGTTCCCCAGGCTGGACTTGAACTTACAGCAACCCTCCTGCCTTAAGTGCTGAGATTACAGCCGTGTACCACACGCCTGGACTGACAGCCCACATTTCTGCCCTTTTTTTGGAGACAAGGTCTCACTGTACAGTTCAGGCTGACTGTGAGCTGGCTGGCCTCGAACTCACTGCAGTCCTCCTGCCTCAGGCTCCTGGGTGCTGGGATTACAGGCGTGCTCCCTCACACCTGGTTTGACAATCCAGTTTTCATAAAAGCCTCTAGCTTAATATTGCATGTCTCTATCTGTATTCATGAGAAACCACTTTGAAGATATCAATATGTAATCAACAAGCATTGTTAATTTCCTACCACTTTATTTGTAACTCTGTGTTGTCTGTACTGTTCTTTTGCTATTTTGTAAAATGTTGTCTGTCTGTTAATGTTTTCCTCCTTTTATTTTTTAAATAAAAAAAAAAGCCTCTAGCTTTAGTCTACATTAATGATGTGGTCTGTGACTGTGTGGACTAACAGGGGAAAGTCATGGGGTTTGCTGTTGGATTTAAATCTAAATTCTACTTGTCAGACTCATATGCACGCTATTCTATAGTTTGTATTTTCTGCTTATTTCTTTAAAAATATTTTATAAAACAAACGAGTTTGTTACGGAAGGGTTTTGAAGCTGGGTGTGGTGGTGGATGCCTGTAATCCGAGCACTTGGGAGGCTGAGGCAGGAGGATCATTGTGAGTTCGAGGCCAGCCTGTGCTAGAAAGTGAGCTCAAGGCCAGCCTGGGCTGCATAGGGAGACCCTGTCTCAAAGAGACAAAAAAAAAAAAAACCCCAAAAAACAAACAAACAAAAAAAACAAAACACCAAAAACAAAGGAAGGTTTTTGAAAGAAAATATTCTGGGTCACAACAGCCCAGCTATTCAGTGTTAGCCTTGTATCTGCTTGGGTTTTGTGATCTTACTGTATTGTCAGCTTTCAATTTGTTTTAACATTAAAAACATATCCCCCAATTCTAGCAAACATAATGACTTTTGTATATTATTAAGTAAGCATATTGCTATTTGCTTCACCGAGTCTTGGTGGCTGGACATTTGGCATAGTCTTTTCACTAGCAGATAATATGATGACCATATTTTCTACATAAAGATTATTCTATATTTAGATAATGAAAATGGAATTTCTGAGTCAAAAGAGATAAACATTTTAATTAACAAGAAAATTAATTAAAGTTAATTAACTTAAAAGCTTGAGTCAATTTGCCCTGTTACAAATCAGACACAATTTACCCTTAATAACATGCTGCTCAGAATTGGTGATTCTTGTTAGAAAAAATACACTCTTCTAGTTTGAGCTGAATAAATGGAGCATCATTATTATATCATTGTGTTTTTCTTTTTGTTTGAAGTTTAACATGGTGTCATATCATTGTGCTTTTATTTTGAGTTGTTTTTATTTTTTAGGCTTCTCTGTCTTCTTTTGAGTATTGTCTCAAAACAGAGCTTGCATACATATTCCATCTTGCTATATAAGGCTTAGTGATTTCTGGTGAGTAGATATAACTTAATCATTCCTCCCATTTGGGGAATTCATATTATCTCTGATTTTATAAATCATACAGAAATGAATTAGTTTCTGTAGAGATATATTTCCTCAGCTTTTCTAAATTTTTTAGGAGCAATATTCATTATTTAGAGGCAGGAGCTAGAAAGGAAACTGTCACTTACTGAATCCAGGTGCCTGTGTCAAATATCCCTCGAAGGCTGTTATAAAGAACTGGCCAATTTGGTTGCCTTTGAGGGGAGCAGGAATGGAAAGGAGAATTTTCACCGAATACCACTTAGAACCTTTTAAATATTGAACACGTAAGTGCATTACCTAGTTTTAAAAATTAAGTACATTTTCAAAAATTAAAACCTTGAGATAAAGAATGGATTTTAAAGGCCCACATCCACCAGGAGGCAGCATTGCTCTGTAAGGAGGAAGTTAAGCAGCAACTACGAGGTTGTAAACCGGGGCCTGGAGCAAGGAGTCAGTGCTTTTCTTCCTCACTTCCTATATTATCCCAATTTTCTCCAAAGATCTGTGTAGCAGTAGAGTACCCTTGAGTTAAGGGAAGAAGAAAGTGATGGGCCCTCTCCCTCTTTAGCTGTGTGGCCACACCTCTCTTTGTATGTTCATATCCCTACACATAGAATTAGTGAAAAGAGGGAACTTAGATTTATTTTAAAATGTTGATATGGGGCTAGGGGTGTAGCTCAGTGTACAGAGTTTGCCCGGCAGGCCCTTCATGCATTCCCCAGAACAACAACAACAATAACGGCAACAACACGTTGCCCGGCATGCTGAAGAGCCCGCCAGCTGTGTTACCTCACACCACTGTGGCAGCGGATTCCCACTCCTCTGTGTCGAATGGACGGAGAAAAACCTCTCGGCGGTCCAGTTTCCTCATCTGTAAGAAGGGAGTGCCTTGTAGTTGCCCGGCAGGGGCAGGTGCGGGCGCCTCAGGGGCGGGTCCCTGATCCAAATTAAGTTTGAATATGAGGCTGCTGACCCTACGTGTGCCTCAGATGGGTTTGAAGGAGTTTACTGCGCATGATGAGGCTTTCTGGGCAGAGCAGGGCAGGCTCCTGAACATGTACAAAAGTGGTTTGAGAGCACGGAGAGGCACAAGGGCCGTTTGACTGTGTTCAGTGGGTGAGGGCTCTGGCGAGGCTCCCAGAGGAGGGCCAAGGGAGGGCACCCACGGGCGGGCTCTCTTTCCTTCTTGTCCTTGTCCTCTTTGTCGTCCTCTCCTCCTCCTTCCCCTTCTCATCACCCTTGCTTTCCTCTCTCCTTCCTTCCTCTCTTCCTCCTCTTCAGTTTGCTACTAGGTTTGGAGAACAGGAGTCATGCACACCTCTTGTGTGTCACCTGAGGTGCTCAGACCCTAAATGTGCGGTCGCTGAAGAACCCCGATGCCCAGAAACCACCCCCAGATTTAACTGTTCTGATGTGTAACCTGGGTGCCAGAAGTCCTTATTTTTTATTTTTTGTCTTTTTGAAGTAGGGTCTCGCTATGCAGTTCAGGCTGGCCTTGAGCTCACTTTGTAGCCCAGGCTGGTCTTGAACTCTCAGCAATCCTCCCGCCTCAGCCTCCCGAGTGCTGGGATTACATGTGTGCGCCACCACGCCCAGCCTTAATTGTTAATTGTTTATGTACGTAATTTTGCCATGCTAGGGTGCAAACCAGGACCTTGCCCACGCTAGGCAAGCTCTCTGCCCCTGAACTACACCTCTAGGCCAGCCTGCAGTCTTTCTCATGGGGTTGCCTGGATATGGGATGAGAAGGGAAAAAGAGGATGGTTCCTGAACGCTGTCAGAAGTCAAAAAGAGAGAAAAAATAATAATAAAAAAAAAACCTCTCAGATTTACCATTGTGAGATGAAAGAAACTCACCTCACTGAAGATGGAATGAGGTAATCCAGGTAATACGGTGGCACAGAGGAAGAAGTCAGGAGATATGTGCCATTACTATTGCTCTTGAGCCTCTCACTTCTGACTTTCTAAAGAGGTTTTTCTTTTGAATCTTACTTTAGTTTTCTAGGGTGAGATGTATAGTTCTAGGGTTTGGCTACCCTTGCACATGATTACCGTCCTTGTCTTTGTTTCTCCCCATGGAACCATGGGCAGTGTTGCTCAGGAAGTCAAAGAAAGTGCATGCCCATTTCCACAGTGCCTGTACTGAGCACCAGGCTCAGTGCTGGGTGTTTCACCTATGTTAGGTCAGGGAATGCTAGTTGCTGTGAGTGAGAATCCGTCCCTGGGTGGGGGGTTTGGCTGGTAAATCTGAACATATGCATGTCTTATGATCAAGCAATTACATATATAATCTCCAGTTGAAATGCTGATGTATGTTTACAAAACGACATGTATAAGAAAACGTGTTAGCAACTCTACCCATAATAAGCTCAAACTAGATACTATGCAAATACCCTTCAATAGTAAAATGGACAAATCGTAGCCTATCCAAGGAATCACACATCAAGTAGTTCAACAGGTCTGCTGTCTCTGGGTGTGGTGGCACACACCGATAATCCTAGCACTCAGGAGGCTGAGGCAGGAGATTTGAGAGTTCAGGGCCGGCATGGGCTATATAATGAGTTCTAGGTTGTTTTGGACTACATAGTGAGGTCCCACAAAACCAAACCAAACCAAACCAAACCAAACATAAAAAGTAGGTCTGTAGTAGTACAGAAATATGGATGAATTTTTCAGACAAATTGCCAAGTGACAGATGCCAAAGGCCAAACATATCCTGTAATTCCACTCATAAAGTACAAGGATTAACCCTTCCCCTGTGGAGTAGTAATACCCTTGAAGCGGGTACAGAGGGAGATCCTAGGCTGCTGGTGATGTTTTATTTTCAATCTGGGAGCATGGATTGGTTTGTGAAAGAATTCAGTGAGTTGCACACTTTTGATATGAATAAATTTCTCAGTATATGTTAAACTCTTATAAGAATTAACAAAACAAAACGTCTCAGGGGAGAAAATCTGAGGGGAGATGTACCACCATGTTCACTGTGGGAGCGTCCTGGAGATGACACTGGCTGGTGTTTTTCGTTCTCTTCTGGTGTCCTCCTAAGGTATGCTTCATTCACTCATCCAAAAATACATCCTGAACACCTCCAGCGTGCTGGGCACTGTTCTTTTAAACTTTGCCAGGCATACAAGAGAAAAATAGAAAAAATTCCTCGATGAGCTTACAATCCAGAATGGGAAGACCATAAATCAATAACCACGTAAATGAATAACAGGACTCCAAATGGGAATAACTGCTATGGAGAAAAGCCAGTCAGAGAGGAATGGTACGTACCGGGAGGATGGGTCTATGTAAGCAGAGGGGTCAGGAAGAGCCTTATCCATAAAGAGCAAGCTGAGCAGTAAACTGTAGGAAGTGAGGGAGCAAGCCACGCAGAAATGGTTGAGAACTGAGAAAAATATTTCCAGGTAGGGGACATAGCACACTCAAAGGCAGTGGGATGCACTTTATTTTTCAGAGAGTACCAACAATATTGCAGTGCCAGTTCTCAATTTACTGAATCTCAGCTGCAAAAGCACCTTTCAGAGCCCTCTCGCAGTTGGACTCAGTATTTCCTGTCAACCGGCACTATGTAGAGGTTTGTCAGTAGAGGGGGCCAGAGAGACATCGCAATTCTAGTGCGTTCCCAGCGGGCACCAGCAGCCCGCTTTGCTCCCGGGCCCAGCTAGGCGCAGCTCTGCAGGGAAGACGGCTTTTGCAACGCAGTAGCCACCGGCACTCAGCACCCAGCAGCGTCCTCTGGCATCCTTTGTGGGTGGTTTTGTAACATTGCCTCTGGGAAGAGACTTCATAAGTGGCTTCCCCTGCGACCCCACAGTGCAAATTTCCTGCAAGTTCTGATAACGAGGCACTACGGTGGCTTCCCTGTCATCTGTCACGAATGCCCTTTCCAGCGAGGCCTGGATCTCCACCTTGCTGGGGGTGGACACGAGAGTATGTGCTTCTTGAACACTCTGTCCCTACCCTAGGGGTGGTGCTGCTCGCAAATCTGCAATTCCTGTAATCCCCGGAGTTCTCTTGATTGCTTACTAACCCGTAATTGTGCTAACCTGCCCTTTGACAAATATCTCCTTATATGTATGTGGTGCCCACAGGAGACAGATGGCTTCTGGGCATCCTTTTAAGGTAGACTGGACAGCATTTACAGTTGGATTTAATGAGGTGAGGAAGACAAATAGGGGCAAAAAATAATTTCAAGGTTTTTGACCTAAAGAACCAAAAGGATAGAGATTACATTTACAGTGGGAAGGCATAGGAATCAGGGATCCAGTTTAGATACTCAGATGGCCCCCAGTTCCAATGTTTTTTTGGCTTAGGAGTTTTTAACTTTAAGATGTGTAACAGCTGTGCTATGATGGCCTTTTCCCAGGTTTGTGATGTGTGACACAATCCTCTCTTGTTGATGCTGGGTGGCAGCAGCAAGGGGCAGCTCCTATCAGCCACACAATCACGAAGGACAGCACTCAAGACCCCAGGGTACTGTGTGACTAAGCTAGGTCGTTTGGTAGGTTAGGATGTTAAATGTATTTTAACTTGCGATATTTTCAATTTAAAATGGCATTGTTAGGATGAAACCCTGTTGTAGGCCAAGAAGCATCTGTATTAAGTTAGACACAATAAAATGGGAAGCATTAATTTAAGAAACTATATCCAACCTCAGTAAAAACAGTGGGAACCCAGGGCATTTTAGCCCACAGTGGTTCTCCTCCTATCCCCAGCTCTGTGGTTCTACCACCACGGGGCAGGCTGTGGGGACTGCAGAGTGCAGATGAAGGGTGATTTTGTTTGGAGAAGAATACAGAACATTATACATTCAGGGTTGTTGTTAAAATAATAGCAACATCAGCAGCAAAAACTCAGAGAAAGCCACCATCCCAGCCAGAGCTTTCCATACGAGTTGGGACAAACAATGGATAGACCAGTGAGAAATTTAGCAAAGGAGATCTGGAAGGACAACTAGTGAGATTCTTTTTGTACTGGAGGTTGAATTTAGGGCTGCATGTATGTATGGGCATGCACTTGACTGCTGAGCTACATCCCTAGTGCAGAGTAGATCTTAATAAGAGCCTACTTATTCCTGGTGGTTTAGAAGGCCATGGGTAGCTAAGGAGAGACAAGACGGGATACCAACTTACTACTTCTCTTGAAAACACAGAATAAAAGATAGGCCCCCCCACTTATAAATTTCCAAAAATTTGAAAACATTAAGACATGCATAGATTCTTTTTCTTTTTCTTTATTTTTCTTTATATCATGAATAGATTCTCTAGCAAATGATAGATGATTTACTGATTCAAGGTGCTTATGCAAACCCAGGATGGACCTCTAGGAAGTCAGGCTTAATAATAAAAGCAAGATTAAAAAAACCCTAATCAGAGACATAATACATTACACAGTCCCAGGAAAATAGATCCCATAGCATTAATACAGGCAGGCAAAGAAACAAATGATAATAACAAGCACCCTTCCTGGTAGGATCAGAATTCAGAGTTACAATAAAAAGTTATGAGACATGCTACACACACACACACACACACACACACACTCGCAAACCAGGAGGGTATGACCCATACACAGACAGGAAAGCAATCGCTACAGTCCTACAAAAGCGTTGGTGTTAAAGACTTGGTCATCAGCATGTGGTGCTATTGAGAAATGGTAGAACCTTCAGGAGGTGGGGCCTAGTGGAAGGAAATGAGGTCACTGGGCCCTTGAAGAGGATAGTGGCCCCTTCTTATCTTTCTGTTTGCTTCCCACCACTATAAAACAGACGTCCAATGCCACGTGCTTCTGTCATGATGTACGGCTGCCACAGGCCCAAAGCAACAGGGACAAGTTACCATGGACTGAAACCTCTGAAACCTTGAGCCAAAAATAAATCTTTCCTCAGTATAAGTTGATTACCTCAGGTATTTTGTCACAGCAACAGAAAGCTGACTAACATCTGAGGGGCCCTAGATGTTAGATTTAGCAAACACTTCAAAGCAGCTATTATAAATATCATTGGCCTGTCAAATCTACAGAACCCAACAACAGTAGAATATACATTTTTCTAAAGCACACATGGAACATTCCTGAGGACAGACAATATGCCAGGTAATAAAACAAATCTCAATAAATTAAACTTTTTACTTTGAGATAACTGTAGATTTGCATGTAGTTATAAGAAACAATACAGAGAGATCCCCTGTGCCCTTTACCCAGTTTCTTTCAATGGTAATATCTTGCTAAACTGTAGTACAATATCACAATCTGGATATTGTCATTGATGTAACCAAGACCTAGAACATCTCATCATAGTGAGGATCTTTATATTGTGCTGTCCTTTTATCCACTTTTACAATCAGCTCACTGTCTTCTTGACTTCAGGCAATCACTAATTGTTTTCATTTCTATCATTTTGTCCTTTCAAAAATATTATATGAGTGGAGTCATATAGGATGTCATTTAAGATTTTTTTTCACTCAGTATAATTTAATTGAGATTCTTTTAGGTGTTGTGTTCATAGTTCCTTCTTTTTTCAAGCTGGCCTTGAGCTCACTTTGTAGCTGAGGCTGACCTCAAACTCATAATGATCCTCCTGCCTCAGCCTCCCAAATGGTGGGCTTATAGGCATGAGCCACCACGCCCAGCTAGTTCCTTCTTTTTGATGGCTAAAAGTGTTCCATAGAATGAATATACTAGTTTCTTCTTGTTTTGGTTTTTTGAGACAGGGTCTTGCTATGTCATCCCAGGCTGGCCTTGAACTCACTATGTGGTCCAGGCTGGCCTTGAATTTATGTTGATGCCTCAGCTTCTCGAGTGCTAGAATTACAGGCATGTACCACCACACCCAGTTTGCTACAGTTGGTTTAATTACTCAACAGTTGAGGGACATCTGGGTGCTTTCTAGTTGGGATATTATGAACAAAGACGTACAAATGTCCATGTATAGGTTTTTGTGTGAACACAGGTTTCATTTCTCTGGGTTAAATAAATGGTAGTAATAGCTGGATTGTACATGTGGAGGAGCTAGGGCTTCTCTTAATATCTTGCCTAGGCCTAAGAATTAAATTGGCATAAGATGGATTATCGAAAGAAAAGTATAAAAGTTTATCTAATACAGTATAAGTTTTATACGACATGGGTACCCTTATAAGGAAATGAAGCCCCAAAGAATCTGATTCTTTCTTCTGCCAGCTCAGTTCTGCTGTTGAGCCCCTCTAGGAAATTTTTCATTTTGTTTAATTATGTTTCAACTCCAGAATTTCTGTTTAATTCTTTTATATGATGTCTATCCCTTAGTGAAATCCTTTATTTGGTGAGATATTGTTCTCATCCTTTTTGTTTTTTACATATGGTTTTAAAAAGTTATTTGAACATGTTGAAAACAGCTGATTTATACTCAGTCTAGTAAACTCAATGTCTACAGGCTTCCTCAGGGACAGTTTTTATTGAGTTCTCTTTTTTTCTTTTTGCTTGGATATGAGTCATATTTTATTGGTTTGTTGTATGTTTTATAAGTTTTTTAAAATCTAGACATTTAAAATGTTATAATGTGGCAACCCTGGAAACTAAGTTCTGCCTACCCAGTGTTTGTTGCTGTGGCTTTTGTTGTTACTGTTGTTTGTTTTGTGACTTTCTTGTACTAATTCTGCAAAAGTTTGTATAACCACTGAAGTCTCTGCTCATTAGTTGGCAAAATATTGAACAGATTTTTCTTAAAATTTTTCCTTCTTTTCTTCCTCTTTCTTTCTTTCTTTCTTTCTTTCTTTCTTTCTTTCTTTCTTTCTTTCTTTCTTTCTTTCTTTCTTCCTTCCTTCCTTCCTTCCTTCCTCCCTTCCTTCCTTTTTTCTTTCTTTCTTTTCTTTGTCTTTTTGAGACAGGGTTTCACTGTGCAGTTCAGGCTGATGTGAACTCACTTTCTGGCCCCCAGGCTGGCTTGGAACTCACAGTGATCCTCCTGCCTCAGCCTCCCTAGTGCTGTGATTACAAGTGTGTGCCACCACGTCCAGCCTCTTTTAAATTTCTTGAACGATAATTCTCCAGGATTTGTGTGTGATGAGGCATACCTTCAATTCTTAGGCTGAAAGTTTGTAACTCTTCCTTGTCTTTCATTTCCTGCTTGTGGAGAGCCTCAAGGTCAGTCAGAGGTGGTCTTTCCTGGACAGTACATAGCTCTGTGCACATACATAGTGTTCTGCGTGTGCCTGCTGCTTCTGAGATCCCCCAGGTATACACTGGAATGTTTTAATAACATGGCGTGCATCTTATTTCTCATCTTTTAGGATTTTCAGTCAGCTCTTTGTTGGCTCCAACGTTAGGTATTGTGATGTTAACACACAGGGGAAAGGCTCTTTGCACCGAGGAAGCTCTGAGCTGGGTCACATAAAGAGAAGCTCTACAAATGGGCATTTCTAGAGAACCACACAACAGTCCAAGTGATAGCAGCTCACTGGGAATGGTGCCTTTGGGGAATGCCAAACCTGTTTTGCCCTTTCCAGTGGCTGCCAAGATGCTGAATGTCACCATGATTGCAGGGTTGTGGACTTTTAAGGCCACCAGGGTTGGGGTGGCTCTGGGGAGTGGGAAGGTGAAGGGTGGGGATTGCCAAGTTGAAATGTAAAACATTTGTTCTTCTTACTACTATTCAGCTACTTTTATTTGAATACATACTCCTTTGATTGTTGCAAGCCTTTGGTTAATTTCCAGACTTTTGAATTGTTGGTTTTGGTAATTTCTGTCAGTGTTCTTGTTTGGAGGAGTGGAATTTTAAAGATTCTTATTCTCACATTTTTGATGGCATCCTGGGACTGTGGAATTCTTGATGTCTATCCTTTTAACTCTTCTTAAAAACTTACTATCCTTTTTTTTTTTAGCTTTTTGAGACAGAGTCTTGCTATGTAGCCCAGGCTGGCCTTGAACTCACTATTTAGGCCAGGCTGGCCTCAAACTCACAGTGATCTTCCTACCTAAGCCTCTTGATTGCTGTGCCACCATGCCTGGCTATTATCCATTTTTAAATTAAGTTATCTGGTTGTTTCTTTTCTTTTCTTTTATTGTCTTTGAGACAGGTTTTGCTATGCAGTTCAGGCTGGCCTTGAACTTGCAGCAATCCTCCTGCCTCAGCCTCCTGAGTGCTAGGATCTGGCTGTTTCTTACTGATTTATAGATACTTTTTGCTGAAAGGTTTCTGTTGGTTTTATGTTACAAATAACATCTTTCATTTTGTAGTTTGCCCCTTTATTTCTCAGTGATTTTTTTTAATTAAAAGAATGACTTAAATTTCAATGTAGTTCAATTTATTAATATTTTCCTTTAAGGGTAATCCATTTTGTGTGTGCTCTATTTAAGAAATCTCTCTTACTGTAAGGAAATAAAAATTGTTTCCCTGTTCTGCTCTCCTCCACCATGCCCTTCTGCCAGACTAATCAGTCCACCGCTCTTAATCTCAGTCTCCTGCAAAGTCTCAGGATGTAAGCAAAATGTAGACAAATTTTCTTCTAGAGGCTGTGCACGGTGGCACATGCTTGTAATCCCAGCACTTGGGAGAATGAGGCTGGAGGATTGCTGCTAGTTCAAGGCCAGCTTGGGCTACATATTTCAAGGCAAGTCTGAACTACACAGTGTGGCCCTGTCTCAAAAAATTAAAAAAAAAATTTCTACCAGACCGTAACACACATGGTCAGGAGTCTAACTGCTAATGGAATCCTTGTTGCTAACTGAATCAGTTGAAACCTCCCGAGTCTACATTTCTGTCTGCATTCTGATCTTCCAACCAGAATCTCTCGTCAAGCTTGGCTCACAGCATGCTAGGGCTGCTTCTCCAGCTGACATCTCCAAAGCTTTCCAAACCCCTCCCCAAAACCATTCCCAAAGGCTTCTGAACCATGTGGTCAGGGAGTCACAGCAATGACTCCACTTGTCTCATACCAAAATCTGTCTTAGTCACTCTCTCCTTGCTGAAACATAATACCTAATACCCACAGCTTAAAAGAGGACAGGTTTATTTTGGCTCACAGTTTGTAGAGGTTGAGTCCGTAGTTGGCTGTCTCCAAGGCAGACCACCATGGTAGAAAGGCCTGGGTGGAGGAAAGCTGCTCTTTTGTGAATGCATGGAATAGATTTTGATTTTGATTTATCTCTAGATATTTAACAGACCCAGAATTATTCATTGAAAATAATCTTCCTTTATTTACTGCTCTACAGTGCTACTTCTCTTATAACTCAAATATCCATATGGTGTTCATCTCTCTTCTTAATTCTATTCCATTGGCGTTGCCTTCCCCTTGTCAGTAGTTCAATATATTAATTACTATAGCTTTATAATCAACCTTGATATCTGGTAGTGAAAGTCTCATTTTGTTCTTTAAAATTGCCTTGGCTACTTTTGTGCTCCATGTACATTTTAAGATAGGTAGAAATTTTTATTGTTATTGCATTGCTTTGATGGATCCATTTATAGCCTTTCAATTCATGAAGATGGTATATCTTTCAATTACTGTGTATAGATCTTTCACTTTTCTTGATGTTTTCTAGGCTTCTGGATAGAGTTCTTGCACATTTTTTTGTTGTATTCTTTCTCCAAATATTTAATGTTTTTCATGCTATTGCAATGGTATATTTAAGATTTATTTTCTAATATTTTATGGTGCTAGTGTACAGAAAAAATTAATTGATTTTATAGTAACCTTATACACAATACATTTACTAAATTCATTTGTTAATCCTAATACTTTTCTTTAGGTGCTTTTAGATTTTCTTTATTTTTTAAATTTTTTTTTTAGATTTGCTTTAATTATACATAATCTTGTTGATGATAAATAAACACAATTTTAGTTCTTTCCCAATCCTGACCTTTTTAATTTCTTTCTTTTTTTTTTTTTTTACTTTATTGCACTTAGGGGTCCTGGGCAATACTGAGTAGGAGTAATGATAATTGGCATCTCTTCCTCCTTCTCAACCAGGGCTGCTCCTTCTGGTTAGCCAAGAAATGTAAATGCTGAAATGCAAATGCATCACCATGCCACCTTCATCTGTTTAGGCCAGTTCTGTGGCCATGGTAATACTTGGAGCTCACCCTTGGCCTGGAGATTGACAAGGCCTGAACCTCCATTCAGTATAACCTTCCTTGGTTCACGCAGGTCACGGGCTCAATCAAGTCCCTGTTGGCAGGGACTGATAACTGGTTGATAACTTCTCCAGAGGAAGGAAGGAGCGCAAGGGGGGCTGATTTCTAGTCTGTGCTGTATCACTTGACCTGGTTCTGTTGAGGTGGAATTTGGGAACTTAACTTATCTCTAGAGGATTCTAAAATTTGAATGATTCTTTGGACATCTTCAAATTTCATACTTCAAATTTGCCTAAAAGAGTCACTCTTCTCATCGAATTCGGTATTACCTGCTCCAGGTATATGTCTAAAAATGCAAAAGGCTTTGGAAGAGGAAAGAAATCAAGTAATTTTCACAGTTTGTCAGTGTCACACAGTTCCAATAAAAACACACACCCATATCCACACACCCATAGGATGGCATACCCACCCAGCCTTAGTGACCAGGGAAGCTTCCCTCTTTTCATTCCAGAGGGACGCTGGGAAAACATCCCAGAAAAGATGAAGAAACATATCCTTTGGTGATTATGCACATGGGCTTTTGGAGCTAGGCTACCTGAATTCACTACTTGCCCAGCCATTATTAACTTATTAACCTCTGAGAAGCTGTCCAGCATCTTATAGATTCAATTACCTTGTCTGTAAAACAGAGACAAGAGCATTATCTACTTGGCACATAGTAAGTGTTCATTAAATATTGTTGTTAGACAATATTAACCCCCTGCTTCCTATGCCTGTGTTTGATATAAACTTCAGAAGTTGCAATAGCCAACCTAGACAGGCACTGCTTCCTGAGGCCCGTTCTGTATCTAAGTTCATCAGTGTGATGGTTCTTTTTCTGTGTCAACTTAAGTGGACCATGGGGTACTCAGACATTTTGTCAAATACTATTCTGGATGTTTCTGGATGAATTCATATTTTTATTTTTATTTTTTATTTTATTTATTTATTTATTTATTTATTTATTTATTTTCTAGTACCGGGAACCGAACTCACGACCTTGAGTTTGCCAGGCAGGCGCTGTGCCACTGAGCTAAATCCCCAGCCCCTGAATTCATATTTGAATCAGTACAGTGAATAAAACAGATTGTCCTCCCTAGTGTGGGTGGGTCTCATCCAATCAGCTGAGGGAATCAATAGGACATAGAGGCAGTTCTCCCACGAAGCAGGGAGCCCTGTGCACGACTGCCTTCCAATTGGGTCTTTTCCTGCCTTTGAACTTGAGCTGAAGCACTATCTCTTCCTTGGTCACAAGCCTACGAGCCTTCAGGCTGGAACTGCACCATCAGCTCTCCTGGGAATCCAGCTTTTTAACTTCAGATCTGGGGATATATGAGCCTCATAGGCACTCAAGTCAATTTCATACCAAAAAAAAAAAAAATTCTCTTCTCCCTACATATGCATAGTGTTGGTTCTGATCCTCTGATGAACATTCTACAAGCACTGCTATTAGTGTACCTACCCCTCACTTTCCTTGCTTCAATTTAAGGAGCAGTCTTGTAACCTACTCTGCCTAACCTCTGAATAGGAGGCCAGGGATATTTGTGAGGGACAGCCCTGAAGGCCTGAAGAAACTGCAAAGATGACTCCAGTGAAAAACTATTGGGATCAGGGTCAAGGTCCTGGCTCCAAAATCCCTTTGGCTTCGAGCTTTGAAGGTCAGGACTGCTGAGCAGTGTCAGGAGGAGGGCGATGAGCTAAGGGTATGTGGGGTACAATGGCTTCCCTCTGCTCCTTAGACACACCAGCTCATCTCTGCCTCAGTGTGTACATGAGTGGGGGCTCTTGGTTACAAGTAAATGAAGTTTGTTGGTTTAAACAAAAGGGGATGGAGTAGAAATTAGCGTGAAATAGAGAGGATGCTAAGAGACCAACCCAATCTAGGGGAAAGTGGGACCCTATGAATACCAGGGTATCAAGAAGCAGGCAGCAAATGCAGTGTGGCATGTTTTATATTTCCCAGGATAGTCATAGCATTATTTCCAGCCCCCGGTCCTCTCTAGAACATTTCCATGCCTTATTTTTTTTTTGTTTTTGTTTTTTCTCCGGTACCGGGAACTGAACTCACGACCTTGCGCTTGCCAGGCAGGCGCTTTTGCTGCTGAGATAAATCCCCAGCCCCTCCATGCCTTATTATGAATTAGAATCAATTTCCCTTCCCTTTGAACCTAGGAAGAACTTTGTAGTTGTCTCACTGAATGGAATGTGGCAGAAATGACATCGGGTGACATCGAGCAAGAAGCCACCAAAGCAGTATGGCTTCTCTGGCCCTCGCTGTCTTGTGAGAGCAATGCTTGCCCTGGCAACCAGCTGCCACTTTGGGAGGAAGCCCAGGCCACTACAGGCAGGGGACTTAGCCGAGAACCCCACTGGGGGCTCAGTGCACAACCAGCATCAGCCACGAGCCACGAGGAGGAGCTGTAGGTGATCCCCTGAGTCTCTGCACCCCCTCAGGGTGGCCGAGTTGAACAGAGTTGGCAGTTATCCCCACCAAGCCCTTCCCAAAGTGCAGACATGTGAGCAAAATAATTGTCATCATTTTAAGCCTTCCATTAGGGGTAGGTTTGTTACATAGAAATTGGTAATCAGAAAAGAACACCTATGGGAGAAATCCCTGGTTAGGATGATGTCGAGGGTTCTGTCACCGTAGCTTCTCCCAAGTCTGAAGTCCCCTGAACGTTTCCCTTTTCCTAATCTCTTGAGAGTCAAAGTCCCAGGAGGCAGCTGTGACTCTCTGGGTGAAGGTGCTCGGCTTGGGCTGTGCTGGGACAGGCAGAGGGAGGCTCACTGTTCCTCACCCCAAGAAGACAGAGAGTTGCCCTCCTACAAGACTGCACGGGACAGCGACTTCCGAAAGTGCTATGGTTTGGGAGGGTCCCATGTGTTAAAGGCCTGGGCCTCAGCTTTGTGGTGCTATTGGGGGTGATGGAACCTTGAGGAGTGTGGCTGGCTTGAAAGTCCTCTGGTCATATGAGGTGTGTCCTGGAGGGGGTCGTGGGGCACCAGCCCCTCTTCTTCCTCTTTCTTTTTTGTGTCTCAGCCCTGAGGTGAGCGGCTGTGCTCCACTGTGTGCTTCCGCCATGATGTGCTGTTTTGTCTCAGGCCCAAGAGCAGTGGGGCCAGTTGATCATGGACAGAAGCCTCTGAAACTGTGAACCAAAATAAACCTTTCCTTTTTATAAGCTGGTTATCTCATATATTTGGTTTTTTGAGACAGGGTCTTGCTGTGTAGGTCAGCCTGGCCCTGAACTCACTACGTAGCCCAGGCATGCCTCAGACGCAGTGGTCCTCCTGCCTCAGTCTCCCGAGGGCTGGGGTGACACCATGCTTGGCTATTTACAGTCTTGAGCTACCTGTTCCGCCCTTCCTCTGTCAAGGTGATGTCAGGGCGCTGCCCTGCCAACCACAGGGTAACCCCAACCCCAAACCACAGTCTCAATCACAGCACACGCTCCCTGCGCCTGGGAGCGGTCTCACCTCAATCTCCCTGCCTCTCCCACCCCAGCCAGGCAGTGCTGCTAGGTGGCCTCTGCTTTCAGCTGGGGCTGGAATATCCTGTGGGGCCAGTTTGGGCTCATTAACGTGCTGCCTCAGCCCGGCTGGGAGGCACCAAGGGCAGGAGAGTTGTACTGTGAACAGCTACCTGGCTGGTGGCCCGCAGCACCTTCAGCTACTTTCCCTTCCCGACTCTGAGCTGTCTGTGGGTTGACTTGTGGTTGTCACAGTGCCTGCCTCATGGCTGACGCCTGCCTCCGCCCACTCCTGCTCCCCCACTGCCTTCCACAGGTGGAAGGTCCCCAGGCAGATCTTCCCTATAGATCCTCAGCCAACATGCTGCCCCCTGAACTCCCCTCAGAATCGGCTCCTGAGGGGCTCCACTGGCAGGAGTTTTCAGGGGGAAAGAAGGCCCCTGGCATTGGCTGGAAGAGCAAACAGTCTGGAGTCCCACTAAGGGAGTCCCCTCCTGACAGAGCCCCCCAATACCAGGTGTGGGACAATGGCTTGCTGTTGACTTCAGTCCTCAGGGAAAGGCTGCCTGCCTTGTTCTTCCAGCTGCCTTTTTCATTTTATTTTATTTTGATACTAGGAATCGGACTCAGGACCTTGAACTTTCCAGGGAGGTGCTGCGCCACTCAGCTATATCCTGGCCCCCAGCTGCCTTAGTTATAGGGACTCAGCATCAGAAATCTAGATTTGCAAAGGGGATTGTGGAACAGAGGCAGCCCAAAGGCCTGGCTCACTGAACACCTATGAGTGCTGAGTGTGGCAGTTCACCTGGAATCCCAGCTCTTTGGGAGGCTGAAGCAGGAGGATAGCAAGTTCAATCCCAGCCCAAACCGAGCAAGACCCTGTTTCAGAGTAAAAGAGAAGAAAATCTACTCATTTCCTCATCCTCATTTGGATTCTCCAAATCCCATCCCACATTCTGTAGCACCATCTGGGAAATGTTGATACCAAAGGGTCCCAAGCACCAACCATTGCCTGCTGCCTGTGTGTTTATCTGACCCCTTTCAGCAGAGACCCCCGCATAAGTTATTCTCATCTGATTTTGTGTCCAGGAGGAGTCTGTTTTGTTATTGTTGTTTGGATTACTTAAATTATATCATGAATTTTAGGGTTTTTTTTTTGGCTGTGTAGAAAATTCTATAGCAGAATTTCATAACCAGTGTGGTTGTCTTCAGGGCCTGGTGGGGTTCACTCTGGTTTCTTATCCCTGGGGTCTGTGCTGGGTTTTGACTCCAAGCCCATGATCTGCATAGTGCAAGCTCCTAGAGATGTTCTGGGGGAAGAAATACTGGGTGTGGCTGCATCTTCTCTGGGAATACAATCCAGTCTGATGGCCTCTCCTTTATCTGCTTTAACAGCTCTCAAGCAGTTAACAGCTCCTCGAATCCAGGGCCTGGGTCTCCACTGAGAGAAAATATCCCCTTGCTTGAAATTGAAATGTGACTGGGGAGTAGAACTTAGTTGGGTAAATGGCGGGCGCATGCCTCACTCTGCCTCTAGCTCACCCTGTGGCCTCGGTTAGATCCTCCTTCTCTATAAGGGGGTGTCAAAGGATGTTTGGGTCCAGCTCTAATATTCTGGGCTTGCTGTTGGACCTGGGAAGATTCTGGGGTCTGGTTGTGGCCAGGAAATTTGAAGAGCTGAGAGAGAAGCAAGGAAGTGAATGGCTGGGCAGAGCTGGTGGAGCTTGGTGAGCCAGGGCTGCTGGGCCGCTCCTGGGCATCAGCCTCCAGCTACGGTGGGAGGATGACGAGATGGAGGGCTGGAGGGGGCCTGGGTCCTTCCATCACCTGTTCAAATGGTTAGGGACTGCTGAGTCCAGCACCTCATTTTAACATAAAGAAACTGAGGTCTAGGAGGGATCTAAATTCAAAGTACAGCGGAGAGTGAAACAGGATGAAGCCAGGGCTTCTGTTTCCCCACAGGAAGCAGTGTAGAGGTGAACAAGCCTCCCCGCCCAGCTGGGCCCATCACTTGGCCTTGGCCACATGGATGATCACGAAGCCCTTGATGTCCGGGAAGTGGGGGCTGACCAGGTCCACCTGCAGCTGCCGTGGGCCACTCCTGGAGGGGGTGATGCTGAACTGGACCAAGGCCCTCTCCTGGGGCTGCAGGGTGGGCACACTGGAGGCGAGGGGAGGGGAAGGCAGACGATCAGCCCTCTCTCCATTCTAAGTCAGTCCGGGTTCCCCAGAGCCCACAGGGTCAATCACCTTGCTTGACACTTGAGCCTCAGCAACACAGTTCCATCTTAATCCTCCCACCTGCCACTCACATTCTCGGCCTCCAGCCAGGCGAGTCTCCTGTGTCCTGAATTTACCTTCCACTCCCTCCCCTGGGCTTTTGTCTTCAAGGTTCCTCCCTCCCAGGATGCCTTCCCTGTCTCTCCACACCCAAGACCCTGGTCAAGTATCTCCTCCTCAGAGGACTTTCTCTGACTACATCAGTCACAGAGACCTCTGTCTGGGAAATCCTCTTTCCTTCCTTCCTCTTTTTTTTTTCTCTCAGTACTGAGGACTTGAACCTAGGGCCTTAAGATGCTAGACAAATGCTGTATCCCTGAGCTACATCTCCAGCCCTTGTAAATAAATAAGTTCATGGAGGAATAGAGCATGTGTGAATGACCAAGTGAATGCATAAATGAATAAATAAGTGAATGGATGAGTAGACCAGTGAGAAAATTAAAGAATGAATAAGTGGATGAATGAGCATATCAAAACTGAATGGAATGGGATGAATAATTGAATGAATGAGTGAAAATGTGAATAAAAGAACAGATGAATAAACAAGGGTACCTGAATGAGGAGCTTGTGAATGAACAGGTAAATGAGTAAGCGAGTGAAAGTGTGAATGAATGATGTGAGTGAGTAAATGAGCTACACTGTTGAGTAAATTCAAGATCCAATGGATGGAGGCTGCTGTGCATAGGTTTGTCGCTAGTTTCTAGGTTCCCCTCCCAGCACCTTCTCTCTGGCCCATGCCCTGAGGAGGACAGCCTCTCTCCTTGCCAACCCAGACGGGCACTTACTCGATGCTGAGTTGTCCTTGGAGCAGGCCACTTCCCTCCACCATCAGCACACAGTCCTTCACTCTCTCCGAGAGGGGGTTGACCACAGTCACTTCTATAGCAACTGCCACTCCCACCGTGGCTGGGCCCAGCACCTGAAGGGACAACATCCATGAGCTATTCCTCCCCTACCCCCAGGAAGCCAATGTCCTGGCTGGGCTAGAAGATTAGTCTTACCCACCCTGCCTCTACCTGCCCCATTCCAGGATGCTCCTGCTTCCACACCACTCCTTCCCACTCTTGAGAGCCAAAGGCACAGACCCCCCCGCCAGTTTCTGACGGCCTCTCCTAGCTCTGAAGGGGGCCTGCTAGGGTCAGGGTGGTGGGTGAGGACAGGCATCACCTTGATGATGATGAAGTCCTCCAAAGTGATATCCTTCTCCACCAGGAGCTTCTCTCCTTTAGTGACATGGCACATAGCAGCCAGCAGGATCTTCTTGTCTTCAGTCAGGTCCTCTTTGTACTCAGAGTAAGATATTGTGATTGGGATTTTCTTTTCTGGAAGAGAAGGCAGAGAGGGGAGTGGGGGCTCAGTGGTACCCAGAAGGAGGAAAGGGATGCCCAACTCATAGCTACACGCCCTCTGGTCCTCACAGCCATTCCCGAAAGGCACAATTCTCTTTAGTTCATAGACGGAGAAACTCAGAGTCAGAGAGGGTAATTTTTTTTTTTTTTTTTTTTTTTTATCCAAAGCCACACAGCAAGTACATCCAGGACTCAGGGCAGAAAGCTGTCATGACACTGCACTGCCTCTGAAGACCTCTAAGGTGTGTGCCTCAACTTCCCCTGATTACTGAAATGCCCTTGTGCTTCCTGAGCTCCCATGGTCCTGGTCATCTCTGTTTCCCTCTCACTAGCCACAGACTCCTTGCCTGGGATTCTCTTCTTGTGTGTATGGATCGCCACAAGCCATATCTTCCCAGCAGTTATGTTTGGGATTTCTGTTCACTTTATGTCTTTTGCTGTAGGTACAGTGTATCCTTTTGGTTTGCTCTGAGCTGTACCATCCTTCCTTCTGTTCCTGATGCCTTTTATGCTCTTTTTTTTCCTGGCCCCCAAAAATCTGAGTTTTGAATCTGTGGAAAAGATGTTTAAACTTGAATTGCTTCGTACTCTTGGTCCCTCGGGATTTTGCATATAGTACATGCTCCTGAACGTCAGTAGGGTGTCCATGTGTTAAAATACTACCTTGTTTTCTGAGTTCCCTTATTCTAATACGTTATCCTGGAAGAATCTCTCTCTCTTGCTCTCTCTCTCTCTCTCTCTCTTTTTTTCTTAGACAGGGTCTTGCTATATATTTCAGGCTGGGCTTGAACTCACTATGTAGCCCAGGCTGGCCTTGAACTCACAGTGACCATCCTGCTTCAGGCTCCTAAAGCTGGGATTACGGGTGTGTACCACCATGCCTGGCTAAGAATCTTTACTTCAATAACACAATAACTCATAGTTATAAAAGTTAACTTTTAATAAAAGATTAAAGCATGCTGGGCACTTGGAAGTATATTCATGGATTAGTTCATTTAATCATCATAATTCTATGAACAGATATTATTACTGTTACACTCAACCTATAGTAATATGAAAACATTGACAAACACCACTAAAAATTATGTTCATTAGGTGGTAGGAACTGTGCCAATACTTTGTGTACATTATCTCATTTCCTCCTTGCGTAGTACGGGACCATGGTTCTCCTAGTGTGGTCCTGGGACCAGCTGTATCAGCATCACTAGGGAACTTGGTAGAAATGCAGCTAGGGAGAGGGGAAGGGGAAGAGAAAGAGAGGAAGAGAAAAAAATTTAAAAAGAAGGATAAAATAGCAACAAAGCTTTTGTAAATAAGGAGGGGAAGAGGGCTTGAAGGGAGGGGAGGGGAATGGGGTAAAAAGAGGAATCAAGATATATCATGTACAGGTACAAATTTCCTATGATGAATGTGATCATTATGTGTATCTAAATTGTACCAATAAACTTAATTAAAAAAAGAAATGCAAATAGAATCCAGCATAAAGAACCATCGTGTGCCACCAAATGATATGCATAAACAGAGATTTGGCACAAGTTCAGACCCAGGGAGAAAGTCAGAGAAAGGCATTTAAAAAAAAAAATACAATATTCAGACTAAAGCTTCTTGAAGGCTTCTGAACAATGGACTCTACTAATAATCTGAGAAAGCTGAGACCTTTTCCCTACAACAGTGATTCTCAACAGCGCCAGTAGTCAACTGGATATAATTGATACCTATTGAATACTTCCTCTAATGACAGCAAAATTCACATGGGACAGTCACTGAAATAGATCACATACTGTGCCATAATGAACACATTAACTACCCTGAAAGAATAGAAATAAGACATCTCAAGATAAATTTTAAAATATTATACTAAATGAAAACAAAAATAAAACATCAAATTTGTGGAATGTGGCAAAAGCAGTGCTTACAATGTTTATCATTTAGTGCATACAGTAGGAAAGAAGGAAGATTTAAAATCAATAATCTAAACTTCTATTTCAGGAAATCAGAAAAAATTAAACCCAACACAAATACTTAAAAAAATAATAAAAATTAGAGCAGGAATCAATGAAATTGAAAGTACACAATCAATAGAGAAAAATCAATAAAACCTAACCCTGATTCTTTGAAAAGATCAATAAAAGCAACGAGCCTCTAGCCAGACTGTGGGAAAAAAAGATATCAGAAATGCAAGATTCCATGGACATAAAAATATAGCAAAGAAAAATTATGGACAACTCTATGCCCTCAAATTTGATAACCTAAATCTTAAAATGGACAAATTCCTGGAAAGATATAACCTGCCAAAATTCACACAAAGAGAAATAGACAATATGAATGGGCCTATCTGAATTAAATAAATAAATAATTGATAACCTTCCAGAACAGAAAGCTCAGACCCCAGTGGGTTTGCTGGTGAATTTTATGAAGTAGTTAAAGCAGAAATTATACCAAATATCTCCAATCTTTCATAGATGGAAGCAGAAACACTTTTTAACTCATGCTTGGAGGTCAGCATTATCCTAATACCAAGATCAGACAAAGGCATTACAAGAAAAAAAAACTATAGGCCAACATTTCTCATGGACATAGATGAAAAAATTCTCAAACAAAAGATCAACAAATTGGACCTCACAATAAATAAAAAGAATTACACCAAGTGGAATTTATTCCAGACATGCAAAGTGTTTCAACATTTGAAAGTCAATTAATGTGTCCATCAAATAAGGGAAGAAAAATTATTTGATTCTAATAACAGACGTGGAAAAAGAATTTGACAAACTCCAAAACTTACTGATGATAAAACTCTCAGCAAACTAGGAGCAGGGGGGATCTTCAATCTGACATGGAAAATCTACAAAAACCCCTACAGCACACATCAAATTTAATGGTGAGAAACTAGTAGTTTTCCCTCCAAGATCACAAACAAAGCTAGAAAGTCCCTTCTTACCATTTCTTTTCAATATCATATTGGAAAGTTCTAGTTAATGCAATAAGCCAAGAAAAGGAAATAAAGGGTACATAGATTTGGATGAAAGAATTAAAAATAATATTGTTCATACCTGACATGATTGTCTATGTAAAATCCCCAAAGAACTGACTGCAAAAACATAAAAACTACTGAATATAGCTAGTATATAAGATATAAGAGTAATGTAGAAAAGTTTTTCATTTTCCTATATACCCGCAATGAATAACTACAATTCAAAATTAAAAACACAGTGGCACTATGTCAGCTCCCCCGAATGAAACAGGCATTAACCTAAAAAATATGTTCAAGATCAGAATAAGGAAAACTAAAAATGCTGATGAAAGAAATCAAACAGCTAAATAAATGGAGAGATGGTCCATGGTCATTTATAGGAAGGTTCAATATTGTCATGATATCAATTTTCCTACTTTGATCTATAGATGCAATGTAATAGCAATCAAAAGAAGTTACTTTATGGATACTGATAAATTAACTCCAAAATTTATGTGATGAGGCAAATGACTCAGAATAGTCGACACAGTATTGAAGGAGGGGAACAGAGCTGGAGGAGTGATGCTATCTGATTCGCAGATTTACTTTAAAACCACAGTAAGAAAGACAGTGTGGTACCAGTGAAAGAATAGACGTTAGGTCAACAGAAAAGACTAGAGTTCAGGAATAGACCTAACAAGTGTAGTCAACTGATCTTTGACAAAGGAGTCAAGGAAATAGAACAGAGAAAGAAGTCTCTATAACAAATGGTGCCAGAATAACGATATCTACATTAAAAAGCAATCTAGACAGCCAGGCATGGTGGTGCAAGCCTATACCCCCGGCACTTGAGAGGCTGAGGCAGGATGACTGCCACAAGTTTGAGGCCAGCCTGGGCTACAGAGGAAGACCCTGTCTCCAAAATAAATCTAGACATAGACATAGATTTTTCATTTTTCATAAAATTCATCCAAAATGGGTCACAGATCTAAACATAAAGTTCAATAATGCAGAACTCCTAAAGATAATGAGAAAACTTAATGGTCTTGTGTTTGATAATGACTTCTTACATATAATACCAAGGCCTGATCTGTGAAAGAAAAAAATGGATGCAATGGATTTTACAAAAATTAAAACTACTCTGCAAAAGACATTGCCAAGAGAATGGGAGAGCAAGTGACAGAGTAGGAGAAAATATTTGCCAAAGACATATCTGATAGAAGACTTTTATCCAAAATACACACAGGCTTTCTAAGACCCAACAATAAGAAAACAAAAAGCCCAATGATAACATGAACAAAAGATACAAGTATTTCATCCAAGAAGGCACAAAGATGTCAAATAAACATATGAACAGATGCTCAATATCACACATCAATAAGGAATTGTAAATTAAAATAACAATGAAACACTATTACATACCCAAATGGCATTAATCCAAAATACAGGTCACACGGTGGTAGGATATAGAGCAACAGAAACTCTCATTCGTCACTGCTGGGGATGCAAAGTGATACAGCCACTATGGAAGATGGTCTGCCGGTTTCTTACAGAACTAAGCATGCTCTTACTGTAGGATCCAGCAGTTGAGCTCCTGGGTATTTATCCAAATGAACTGAAAGTGTATTGTCCCATGGTGTTGCTATGGTTTCAATGTTGCTTAAGTGTTGTTGTGTGGGAGGCTTTTCCCACAGAGGCAATATTGGGAGGTGCTGGGACCTTTAAGGGATGGGGCTGTAATGGTTTGTGTATAGATATCCTCTTAAAGCCTCGTGCAGTCATGGGGAGGGCTTCTAGAGGTTTTGATTGACTCATGGTCCATTGGGATTATGGGTGTGAGTGCTACACCCACCGGCACTGGGTGTAGCTGGGTGGGTAGAGTGCATATGATATAAAGGAAGGAAAGAGGCTTGCTTGCTGCTGCTCTTCCCTTTTAGCTCTTGTTGCTTTTGCTGTCTTCTGCCCCCATGAACTGTTGCCCTCTACCATGTGCCACCTTGCCTTGGAGCCAGCCAAGTATGGACTGAAACTTGCACAAACTGAGCTAAATGAACCTTTCCTTGCTTAATTTTGGGCACTGGGTATTCTCTCAGCAATGAGAGAAAAGTAACCAAGACATGAGGCCTAATGGGTGGTCCTTAGGTCATTGAGGTGCCCCCTTGAAGGTACTGTGAGGCACCAGTATCTCTTGCTTCCTGTTTTAAGATAGATTTCCCACAACAGGTGCTCTGTCATTTGTGGCAAGGCCCTTGCCAGAGCCCATGCCATGTATCTGAATTTCCAGTCTTCAAAGCTGTGAACTAGATAAATCTTTTTACTTTCCTTCCTTCCTTCCTTCCTTCCTTCCTTCCTTCCTTCCTTCCTTCCTTCCTTCCTTCCTTC
>NW_004955415.1:13463712-13492368 GCF_000276665.1 Chinchilla lanigera | reverse complement strand
TTCCTTTATTCCTGCCTCCCTTTCTTCCTTCTTCCTGCCCTCCCTTCTTTCCTTCTTTCCTCCCTCCCTTCCTCCCTTCCTCCTTGGCTCTCTTCCTTCCTACTTCTCTTTTTTTTCCCTCCCTCCTTTCCCTCCTCCCTCCCTCCCCTCCTCCTCTACCTCCCTCCTTCCCTCCCTCTCTCTTTCCCTCCCTCTCTCCTTTCCTTCCTTCTTTTTAAATGAACTTACTCCAGACATTTCATTGTACTAAAGCAAAATGGATGAATACAGATGTTTACAGCAGCTTTATTGTTTTTTTGGTTTTTTTTTTTTTTTGACTTTTTTTGAGACAAGGTCTCGCTATGCAGTTCAGGCTGGCCTTGAGCTCACTTTGTAGCCCAGGCTGGTCTTGAACTCAGAACGATCCTCTTGCCTCAGCCTCCTGAGTGTTGGGATTACAGGCGTGCACCACCATGCCCAGCAGCTTTATTGTTAATTGCCCCAAACTATAGGTAACCAAGAAAGATGTCCTTCAGTGGATGGACAAATATGTACACTGCAGCCCATTTACGGGAATACTGTTCAGTGAGCAAAAGAAGCGAGATATTAAAAGACAAAACAAAACTAAACATAGAGGACATGTAAGCATATATTGCTAAGGAGAAGAAACCAATCTGAGAAAGCTACCAACTGTATGATTCCAACTCTACAATTTTCTAGAAAAGATGAAACTAAAAAGACAGCAAAAAGATCAGTGGTTGCTGGGGACTCAGCGACAGGCAGGGATGAAAACATAAAGCACAGGGGAGTTTTAAGGCAGTGAAATGACTTTCTGTGATTCTTTAATAAAGGATATGTGCTATTATGCATTTTTAAATACTAAATTCAAGAGTGAGCCCTAATGTGAACTATGAACTTTAGTTAAAAATAAAGAGTCAACATTGATTTATCAATTGTCATGAATGTTCCACAGGCATGCAATACATTGATAAGTGGAGAGGAGGGGAGATGGGAACTCTCTGTACCCTCTACTCAATTTTATTTTGTAAACCTAAAACTTAAAAAATAAAGTCTATTAATTTATAAAATAAGTTATATTCTAAATACATTATAAGTCTAATAGTCATGCTTTGGCTCCAGAATTCCATTTTTGTGAATGTATTCTAACTAAATAGTCCAAAATCCGGAAGAAAAAAATGAAAATATTTTGTACCAATTTGTTTATGTACCCAACTTTAACACTGTTTTTAATAACAGTAAGATGATAACTATCCAAAGGAAAAGATAAATTATTATATACTTAAACAGTACACATTTATTAAAATGATATTTATGAAGTGCTTATAGAAATATTTAAATTATAATATAATATGAAAAGAGCAGAGCACTAATGAGTATTTGAAATATTTAATTAGAACTGTGGTTTTCAAAAAGCAAATAGGCAGTAAAAATTTGGAAGGAAAACCTGTTAACAGTTTGTAGGTGGGTGGTAAGATCACAGGCGATTTTTCTTGTTTGTTCTTAAAATCTTTAATGAATATGCATTACTTTTAATATGAAAAAAATTGCTAAAAGACAGGGGAAAGTGTATGCTAATTAATATTTCATTATGAAGTGTTATTTTGTGATTTAAATTTTGTGACAAAAAAGTGACAAAAAGAACTAAAAATGTGTGACACCTCCTTCATATGTTTTCATGCCCTGTCAAAATCTACAAGGTTCATTTGCCAGAAACTGGTCCAGAGAACAACTTCAATTAAACTTTGCTTAATTGACTCTTTGGAGGGGAGCAAGTGAGGGAGGCAAAGAGGGAGGGAAGTGAGTGAAGGAAGGAGGGAGGGGAAGAGGGAGGGAAGGAGGGAGGGGAGGAGCGAGGGGAGGAGGAAGGGAAGTGAGGGAGGGGAGGAGGGAGGGAGAGGGGGCACAGGGACAGAAGCAGAGACAATGAGACAAAGATAGGAGATAGCAAGGGGGAGAGACAGAGGTAGAGAGATGGAGAGAAAGGGAAGGAGAGACAGAGAGACACGCAAAGAGAAGGAAGTAAGAATAATCACATGGGATACGTTTAGTAACTCATCCATGAAGTGCTATGTGTCCAGGAACTGTGAGAGAAAAAGTCTTTGATATATTTTTTTAAAAAGGCAATTGGAATAAGCTCAGTTAAAATTATACAAAAACCTTCAAAAAGTCTGAAGCTATTCAGTGGCTTTGTGATGAAACACCAAGGTCACGTTTGAGGCAATTGTACTGTCAGGCACAGTTAGTGTCCCTGGCACACACTGACCTGCCCACCGCCCACAGTCCAGTCACTGAGACAGCTGCAACGGTGTGCCCTGGGGTCGAGCACTTCTGGCTTGGAACCCTGGCTTTGCTCTTTCCCGTCCTTGGTCAGGAGTGTCCTTACAGCCAGCTGCCTCTGAGTGGGTCTTGCCACTACTTGCACTAACTGTGTGACTTTGGCTCCAAGGAATGGTGCTCCCAGTAGCACCCTGCACCCGAGTTCTCAGGACAGCCTAGCACACAGACCCATATCTCTTACGGGTCCTCTCCTCTCCTGTAGCACCCCTGGAACAGGACGGACTCCAAGATATTTTTGAATTTTAGAAAACAACACAAGGCATACATCATACACTGTGAGCTGTGTTTCTTTGGACTATAATACTCATACCAATTGGGATGATTTGGGGACTACACATAACTTCACTATCAGGTCAGTTTGCTACCATTGATTGTGGACTTTTATTACTATTATCATTATTTAGTATTTTTATCTGTGAAGTGGGGACAAGAGACAAGGCACCACTCACAAAGCTTAGGAAAATCCCTTTCTTCCCTGGGAATGAACACAGATTCAGGACTCCCCACCCCCATCCCCAAACCTCACCTGCTTGGCCAGGTGCTACCAAGCCATGGGGTTCTCACCTTCTTGTGCATCCAGTTTCACTCTGTGGGACTCATGCAGGATTTCTGCCACTGGCTTGCGGGTGTAGAGAATGGTGGCACCGCTCAGATTGACCTGGACCTGCAGGGCCTGGGAGGTGAGGTTGGCCACATTCAGAGCCAGCTTCAGGTCATGGCCCAGCACTGGTGGCTCCAGGATCTTGAACTTGCCAGTGATGCTAGGCTTGGGGGGTGGCTCCAGGAGATCATCTCGCCGGAGGCTGCGCCTGCTGGCCCTGTGGATCCTTGATCTCGGCCCCCAGGCTTCCACGCTGAGCAGCTTCTTCATGGCCTTGTGGTACACCTGCCTCTCCTTCTGAGACCCTGCACAGCAGTGCCACCATCAGCGACAGGCACACTTCACAAGGCCCACCCCTCTGCTCTGGCCAAGGCTATCCCTCCATCATCACTACTACACATTTCTATGGCCCCCAACTGCAGAAGTCAGCCATCTGCCTGTATGAGGTTCTCTATTTAAATGAAGTTTTAATCAGTTGCTGGCAACTTCAAATCAGGAAATTTCACAGACAGATGCAGATTTTGGGCTTCTATGACAACCAGATAAGAAACTCACTGTCATCATGTAGCAGGGTGATGATTTCTCCTGAGGTGTGGCCAAAGCTCAGGACCAAAGCCCCTAAAGATCCTACATTCTAAGTTCCAGAAGTTTTCAGCAGAGGCCAGCCTGGGCTACATAGTGAGTTCAAGGCCAACTTGGACTACAGAGCGAGACTGTCTCAGAAAAAAAAGTTCTCAGCAGGTGAGACCAGCCACCAATCTGGAGGACCTGTGAGAGGGGTCTTGGTGCTGAGGAGGCCTCACCATCCCCACCCATCCATTACCCAGGCCAGAACAGAAGGGAGTTCACTGGCAGTCACTTAAGTGCCATATTCCTAGAGATAGGTAGGAAGGAATGCTGGTGGTGTGTGTGTGGGTGTGTGGCTATGTGTGGGGGTATTTAAAAGAATCAACACAGGGCTGGGGATTTAGCTCAGTGGCACAGTGCTTGCCTGGCAAGCATGAGGTCGTGAGTTTGATTTCCGGCACTGGAAAAATAAAAAAAAATAATAAAGAATCAACACAAAGAAAGGGCTGGCCAGTAAAGACCATACTACCTCCTGGAAGAGGAAGTTGGCATTTTATTTCCAGTAGGAGGTCTTCTCACCTGTCCTACTGAGCCATATATTACTTGAGCAGGGCAGAAGAGACCTGAAGGTGATGTCAAATGGAGACCTCTCTCCTCACCTGCAGTGGAGGTGGCTAGAGTAGACCAAGTCCCCCCCTCCAAGAAGTCTTTTCTTTCTTGGTAGTGGGTATTTAATCCTGGGCTACTCTACCACTGAGCTACATCCCCAGCCCTTTTCGTTTTTTAGTTTGAGACAGGATTTCACTAATTTGCTGAGGCTGGGCTTCAATTTGTGATCATTCTGCTTCTGATTCCCAAACGGCTGGGCTTACAGGCATGCACCACTTGGCCCGCTGAACTGGAAGTCTTAATTAGTTGTTAACATTATTTTAGCAAGTGGAAAAGGTGGGAATATATGGATCAGATCGTGTCCTTGTTCAGTATTCTTCCATGGGAAAAAATATGGTTGGAGGCAGCTACAAGAAAAAACACAACTGTCTTGTTTTTGTACAGGCTCTTCCATAAAGCAGTGCCCATAAACGAGTGACCATGGCAGAGGCTCTGGCAGATGAAAAACAGGAGCTGCTGTTGCTATTCTTCTGAACTGTGCCTCCCGCCACATTTCCTAGGTGTTCGGTGGGCAGTACCTGCTATGATCATCACTATTATTACTAGCAGTGATTATCACTATCATATGTGAATATACCTAAACACAGAGCCTGCCATATGGCAAGTGGTCAAGGAAATGAGGCTGTTGTCATTATATGAGAGAAATCCTCTAACACAGTGGAGGAACTTAGCAAACAGAGGAAGCAATTAATTTAGTTTAAATAAAGGCACTTGGCTCTAGCCCGAGACTGCTGTGTGGAAGTGCTGGTCACTGTCACAGTGCTTGGGACAGGATCTGGCCCTGGGCCACCCCTTTGCACTGTCTCTCTGCAGCCCACAGCCCATCCCCAGGAAGCTAATAAAAGCCACCACTGGCCCTTACCTTCTGGGTACTTGTAGAGGTTGGTAATGTCCACGCGGGAGTTGCTGCCTACTGCCTTGGTGCTGATGCATCTCCCAATCTTCTTGGTGTCTGAGTACACGCGCTCCTGGTTCTCATCCTCGTGCCACAGCCAGGTGATGTAGTCTGCATTTACCTCCGAGAAAACGAAGGGGCCATCGTGGGCCAGGTGTATGTCGCCCTCGCGGATGGCAGTGACTGAAGCTGGGCCGCACTGGAACACACCTGGGTGGGATGGGTGGGCGTGAACAGCGTGGGAGGGAAGACAGGGGTCTGGCACCCCCACTGGGCCCTACCTTCGCTCTCCTCCTGGGGAGTGGCATCCAGAACCTGCCAGCCATCATAAGAGGGTCCCAGATCCTGCCGGGCAAACCAGCTCTCGTTCCAGACATGGAAATTCCTGCCAAGGAAAGGATGGGCAAAGTGGCCTGTGTGAGCATATACACATACAAAGAGCCTGTTCTTCAGGGTACCACAAATACAACTGTAAATAAGACAGAATATCCTTGCCCTCATGCAGCAGCTTACAGTCTATCAAAGGGGCCAAATGAGAAGACATGAAGGATCAAGTTAGTAGATAAATAAAATAAATGCAAGCAACAATAAGTGCTGTGAAGAAAAGAGGGGCTTGAACAGAGAATAACTTCCCGAGACCTACTCTATGTAAATGATGCCTTAGGTGAGACCTAAATTAGAAAGAATTAGTCAGAGCAAGAGTGAAGGGAATGGTGTTCTAGACAGAAGGAAGAATAGCATGTGCAAAGTTTCTGAGACAAGAAAAAGTATCATGTGTCCAAGAAATAGGAAGTGTGCAAGTGTCTCTGGGACATGGGGAACACGAGGGTAGGTAGCTTTTAGATTATGCAGAACTCTGTAGGCCTTAGTAAGCAGTTCCTAGTTTATTCTCAACTTCCTGCATTCAGGATGAGGATATAGGACTAGGAAAGGTCACACAAGGTCACACAGGAAGGAGGGAGCAGAGGGAAACCCAGTTCCTGATTTGCCTGATTTGGCCTCTTTACAGCCGGCCTCAGCACTCCTCACAGGAAGATCGCTGTCTTTGGGAAAATATCTTGCTGAGCACCCAGGAGGAAGAGGGGTGACTCTGTCAAGCTGGGTGTGGTGGAGCCCCACCATCAGAAAGACACGTTGGTATGAAGAGAGGGGAGAAGAAAGTGAGTACTTGGAGCCGGGCTGGACAGGCCTTGGCCTGGGACCCACCACATGCTGTCTTCCGTCAGGTCCTCCAGGGTCCGCCCAAAGGAGTCCACGTATTTGTCCACACTCAGGTTCCTGTCGGTGTCGTGGGCTGAGTTGAAGTTGGACACCACCCGCGTCGGGATCCCCAGGCACCTAAGGACTGCAGAGCGGAGGGCCCAGAGGCTCCAGGGGCAGGCAGGACCCCGACCCTGGGAGGCGGGTGGGAGTCTGTGCCCCCCACTGCATCCTGGTCACTTCCTGTACTTTGGCAGGTGGGGTGGGTGGGACTCCTGCTCTCTCCACATTGCTCTCCTCAATGCTCTTTGAGGGAACTTTTGGAGACCTTACTGCCAGAGCCTCTCTGATCCTGGCAGACCCTTACAGCCACGTAAGTTTTTCTGAGGGGACCTGAGGTCCCAGAGGCCACAGAGCCCACCTAAGCCACTCATTGAGCTGGAGGCAGAGGGGAGACTCTTCTGCCAAATAAAACATCAATGTCAAGTAAAAGAGCTACAGTCTCTGGTCTCTCCCATCATTAACCAGACTTTATGTCCTCATCAAGGCAGACTGATTGGAGCACATGCAAATATATGTTAATGAATGCAAATGAGGGAGCAGGCTGATGAGAGGAGCTTTTCCCATACCTGTGCACATCACTCCTGCGAAGACCCAGCACTGGCCATACTTGACTGGCTTGTACTTGCCCCTGTACCACTTCTGCAGAATGGCCACGCTGCCGCTCCAGTGCAGTGGGCTGGTGCCGCCGCCGTACTTGCCCTGCCACTGGCCTTGTACCACGCCCCGGTCATTGTTGCTGTTCACCTGGAGGAAGGAGCTGTGTGTCCACCACTGCCTTCCCCTGGAGGAAACTTGCTGCTGTAAAATCTTCCCATTGTTGGACCATCAACTGGGATTATTCCTTGGTTTTAAAGTGAAAGCTAGGGGCTTTGCTGTCTTAAAATATCTGTAATGTAATTCAGTGGTAGAGTGTGTCCTTACTATACACAAGGCCCAGGGTTAGATCCCCAGCACCACACACACACACACACACACACACACAAGGAAGAAAATACCTACTCCTACTTTTGGTACTACTTAAAATTTCCAATTATCTTCGATTTGGATAATCTGTTCTTTAAAATCATGTATAATTTTAGAGTATTTCCTGTTTTAAATGATCTCTATTTTGGGGCTTTTAGTGGCACAAGAATTATAGAGACAGCTGACATTTTCAGAGAGCTGACTGTGGACCAGGAATGATGCTGAGGTCTTGGTGTGCTTTAGGTTAGCTTTAAGTCTATTTGTAGGTTCTTTTATTAGATGAGAAAACCTAACTTCAGAGAGGTTATGGGACTTACCCAAGTTATGCAACAAGCAGGGTAAAATGTGGCCCTGGACCTTAGGCCTGTGCTGTTGTGCTTTCCTCCCAGGGACAGGTGAGATCTAGGCCTCTCCCCTGAGTCTGAGACAGCCTGGGACTGCTTTGTCCACTGAATACTGTGCAAGGGATACTGGCCAGGCTCTAGGACCCAGCCTTGGCAGACTGGCAACTTCACTTCTTTTTTTCTTAAAACAGTTATGTATGAGGCTGCCCTGTGAGTTAGCTTTAGGGATAGGCTGCAGAGAGAGAAAGTTTGATGCCTGGCCAGGCTCCATTGCTCCTCAGTCCAGGGGCCTGGTGCAAGAGCAAGGAAGCCGCTGTGGAAAACCCAGCTACAGCAGACACGGCATGGGTGGGGGATGAGGAGGCCCTGACTACCAGAATCAAGGCTCCAGATAGATGGTCCCGCCAAATCATCCTGGCCACCTGTAGCCATTGAGACACCTCCAGCTGAAGCATCTTGGGGCAGAGACAAGCCGTTTGCACAGTGCCATGCTCAAATTCCTGGACTTCAGAGTTGCAATCATAACCCAGGATGCTTTATCCCTGGAGTTGAGGGTGATTGATTATGTAGCAATAGAGAACAGAAACAAGGGCCCTTCAGAAAAATCCCTGGCTGGGCCCCGGACTTGGTCTGGGGATTCTGTTCATGTTTTTTTTGTTGTTGTTTGTTTGTTTTTGTTTTTGTTTTTTGTTTTTTTCCTTTTCTTTTTGGTGGGTACCAGGAATTGAACCCAGGACCTTGCATATGCCAGGCAAGTGCTTATGCTGCTGAGCTATATCCCCGGCCTGGTCTGGGGATTCTGGAGGGAGCATACATCCTGGGAAGGGGAAAGCAAGGGCTACTCACCATGGCACTGATGACCCTCGTGACATAGACAGGGTTGTGGCGGCGGGACACATCAGTGGCTGGGTTGTCTTGGTAACTGGGGCTTCGGTCCAGGATGGAGAGGCAGATGTTCAGGATGTCCTCCTCAAACTGCTCCCCAGAGAGGCTGTTCTCAGAGGCTGGAACCTCACACACATTCTAGGGCCTTCCACAACCCTACCTGGTCACGGGGGTCTGCATGGGAATTTTCCCCACCTCGTCCGCAAGGACCTCACAGAGCCTCCCCAAGTGCCAGACACCCTTCCCTAAGCAATACCAGGGCAGCTGGAAGCTCAGATGTAGTCATGTCCCTTCCCTGCTCAATAACCTCCATGGCTCCCCCCACCCCCTGTAAAGAAATAAACCTGGTGGTTCTTGAGCCACATCTACCTCACTAATAGGCTCCTTTGGTCTCCATGGTGATTTCAATATCTTTGGATTAGTTGTAACACTTAAAACCTGAGAGATTTTTCATACATACGTTTAGATTTCTATTCTCTGAAAATTGGGAAAGTCTGGGAAAGTTAGGCTGTCTTTTCCCTTGGCAACAAGAGCTGGGTGCTGAGTAGGGGTTACTCCTTAGATGGGCCCCTCCACTATATCATCCTCACCCAGTCCCTGAGCCTCAGTATCTTTCACCTCCAGCCTGCAGCAGTGTAGGACTTTTCAGCCACATAGTCAAGCCTTTAACTTGCTTGTCCCACCTCATTCCTGGGTGGCACTGGATCCCAGACAGACAGAGCCATCTAGATGACTCTGGACTCCTTTACTTCCCACCTCCACACTGCTCTGTCTGCTCTTCTTCCTGCCTGTGCAGATCCTGCCCAGATTTGGAGACCCCATCCCGATATCAGGAAACCTCCCTCAGTTCTGAGATGAAGATTCCTTTCGTCCTCTCTGTGCTCCTCTGCTTCTGTCCTACCACTCTCATTTTCCTCCCTCCACTGCAACTGGCCCTGTAACTGTAGCCAGCCCTCCATATCCATGGGCTCCATGGCCTTAGGTTTAGCATCTAGGAATTCAACCAACTTTAGATTGAAAATATTTGGAAAAAAAAATTATCTCTATTGAATGTGTACAGACTTTCCTTGTCATTATTCCCTGAACAATACAGGTGAGCAAGTATTTAAGTAGTATTCCAATTGTGTTAGGTTTTGTAAGTAATCTAGAGATGATTTAAAGATACAAGAGGAAGAGATGCAAGCATCTTTAAGATCTGGTATGCACAGGAGGTTCTGAAATGGGGTACCTGTGGCTACTGAGAGATGAAAGTATTTATGTAGGCCAATGGCTCTCGAAGTCTGGTCCTAGCAGCATCAGCATCAGCATCAGCATCAGCATCAGCATCAGCATCAGCATCAGCATCAGCATCAGCTGGGACCTTGTTAAATTGCAGATTCTCAGCCTGGCCCTACACCAGCTCAATCAGCAGTGGTGGGGGAGGTGCCCCATCACCTATGGTTTAAGGGACCCTCTTGGATTCTGATGCATACTTAGGTTTCAGAACCACTGATTGAAGCTATTTATCCTTCCATACATAACTGATCTCTTTTATTTCCAAGTCGTATCCAAAGTATTACTCCTTTTCAAGGACCCAGCATAGACCATTGGACAATGAATAGCAGATGAATGAATTAATGAAAGGATTTGCTATTTAGACGAATGGATCAGCTCCTCTCTCCCCTCCTGGGAGGAAGTGAGCACCCAGCAGGGCTCCCAGGTTGGCCTTTCCCACACCTCAGCCCATGCCCCATCTGGCTGTGCCCCTGGAGACCTGCCCGTAGTTCCAGCCTTGGGCTCGGATGTGCTTCTCCACGCCTCGGAAGATGATGCCACTGTCGTTGAGCACGTACTCCTGTCTCTCCTCCTCTGAGGCCAGAAATACATCATCGTCTGAAAAGGAGTCATTGGGCCTAGCATGGGCTGAGGCTCTGGCCTTGCTGGCCTGCAGAAGGGGCTAGAGCAAGACAGATGGTGCCTGGAGGCTGACTGGGCCGGGCACCTCTCTGCGTCTCTCTCCCTCCTTGCCAAGCCCCATCCCTCCTGGGTGGTCCTTTACAGTGCAGGGACCAACCCTGTCCAGCCCAAGATGAAGGATTTTAGAAATCCTGGCACACGGGGTGGCCTACCTTGATACCCATGGCAAACTCTTATTTCTCAAACATGGAAAAGAATACTGATCCTGGGTGCCCCTTACCTTTGTGATGAACTTGTACCTTACAGCCTTAGCTCTATAAATTCCTACCAGATTCCAAGAACTAGTTATTATTTATTCCCATATTACGGGTGTGGGAATGGAGACTCATGGAGAGAAGTGACTTAGCAGAGCTGGAGCTAACGAGTCCACATCTCTGGCTTTTAGCCACGCCTGGGCCTCTCCTGCCTATCAGGCCCCACCCCTACCCACTGGCCTGATACCAGAACTTGTTAACTTCCTGCCCCTTGGGCACAGGCTAGGAGATTCCTCTGCCCAGTGTCTGCTGCTGCCCATGCCAAGCTCTTGGCGTTTACCTCCCTGCCAATTCATCTCTCCTCAATAGTTCCCCAGGGGCAGGCTGACCTCAGAGAATAGTTGTCGGGAGACCCTCCGCCTTGGGCTTGGCAGTTCCTACCTGGGCACCATGGATTGAAAAGCAGGACAAACTCGCCCAGCTTCCGGTCGCTGTGTTTGCGGCGGGAGGAAGCCCTCGCACTCAGCAGGTATCGGCCAATGACAGCATCTGGAGGGCTGGTGAGGCTGACAGTCACGGTGTTCCCTGTTTGTGCCTCCTTTGCTGCTGTCCAGGCATCACCCACCTCCAGCTCTGCCGTCTGGAACACAGCTTTGGTGTGGAGGGCCTCGGAAGCCTGGGGTCCTGGCAGAAGGAGAGGGCACTTGGTGATCCCATGTAGGAAACCCAGCTTTAGAGACGTGGAGAAGTCACAGGGCCAGGAGCCCAGATCTCACTGCTTGAGATGCTGCAGATGATTGGGGGAATCAAATGATCACAAGGTCAATGGCAAAGTGGGACACTGCAGCTGCCTTGACTCCCAGCCACTTCCTGGGCCAGGAAAGGAAGAGCTTGGGTCCAGAAGTGCCCAGTGATTTTCCATACCCTCCAGAGACCTGGATTCTTTGGCATGCACAGGGTTCCAGAGAGGTCACCTCACCCATCACACTGTCTGCAAGCAGCACCTTCCAACGGTCCCCAGGAAGCTGTTTCCAGAAGCCTCCAGGGTTGAAGGTTCAGTCCACCACAGGGACTTGTTTCCGCTAAATCCTGGGCTGCCCACCTCAGTGGCAAGTTACCAAGTCACTGGTCACCAAACACGTCTCTCCAACTATCGCCCAGCAGGGGGCGTGGGTGGGCCCGCTTACCTGTCTCCACTGTGAGGGTGAGGGTCTCCTCTCTATCCAGTACTCCCGTCAGATGCAGACTGATGCTGAACTGCTGGCCCCTGCGAACCACCAGCTCACCGCAAGAGTATTCCTGTGTTCGGTGAGCAGCGCCATTCTTTCTCTGCTGCCAGTCCACCTTGGTGACTCTGACTCCTGAGCAAGGAGAGGACAGGAAGATGAGGCTAAATCCTTGGCAGTTTCTCATCCACAGCTGGCCTGTTACCCACCTACTTCCTCCTGCCAGCAGAGCATCCAGCCAGCCACTATTACTGCATAAGCTCGATCCTTGTGATCCACTGCAGCTACACACTATAAAATTCCTGCAAATGCCGAATTAGGAAGTCCTGAACAGTTGCTGGTGAGAAAGATACAGGGCTAGGGTCCTGTGAACCCCTGCTCACAATTTGTTCATCAATCTGTAACTTTGTTTTATGTGTAGTTTTGTTTAAAGACACGTCAGTTAATTTATATTGCTGTTTTATTAACATTGAGCTCATTTTGTCAATAGCGTTGTAATTCATGCCTGAACGAAGTTTATTTCATGCATCTATTTTCTCTGTAAGGCAATGCAGTCTTCTTGCACTTAGAAACACTAAATAGCACTTCAGCACTATGCCATTCAAAACAGCAAAATCATCAACAAAAAGCACAAAAATGCAAAAAAGCCCCCCCCCATGGTTTTAAATGGATCGAGAAAGGACACTTGTATGAAAGCTGATACCAGAAGCCAGAGTGTCGTCTGTTCAACTTATGTCAGCCAGGAACATGAGTGTTAGATGCCTCCATTTTTTGCCATCCTATGCCTATCTGTGAATGACTACGTGAGTGCCAAGAAAACTGATTTTGGAGTTAAAAATAAATTTAGTGAGTAAGCCAATTCACAATGCACAATCCAGTGTTGAAGATGGACTGCATATTCTCCACGCCAGGCCGGGCTCTGGCACTGAGTATACATTGGCTAACAACTTAGATATGGTCTTAGTCTCAGCAGGGGGCTGGGGGAGGCCGTGTGGCTCAGTGGTTATGAGCAGGGCCTCTGGGGCACACATCCCGGCTTGGCCATCTACTGGCTGAGCTACCTTCTACTTGACTTCTGTACCTCTGTTTCCTCTTTGCAGAATGGGAATAATGACGCCTCTGGAGTGCGGGTGAGAACCACCACCTGTCCTTGGAGATAGCCAGGGTTTGTTATGTTCAGATGGGCAGGGGTGACACCCAGATGGATGAGTCTCCTTGTGACTAACTGTCAAGAAGGACAGGTGCTGAAAGGACACATGACAGAGTCGCCTGGTGTGTGAAGGTGACAAGCGAGGCTTCCTCGAGGGTGGCGCTGAGGCTGAGTCTTGCACGGATGGGGAGAGGATGCCGATGAATCTGGCCTCAGCCCAAACACTCTCTTTCCTCATCTATTCACACTCATTCATTCAGGTGTTGGGTGTGGTGCTGTGTGCCGGGGACCTGATAGTCATGAAATACACAGTTGACAGCCAAATGGAGGAGATCGGTATTATGCAAATCAGGCAGCAGCCAGAGGAACCTGTTAGAATCTAAGGTCACCTCCGTTCTTTCAACTCTCCTCTAGCTCCTGGCTTGCTCAGCAGAGTTGAGGTCCTGAGAATAAACCAGAAGTCCTTCATGATTGGGCCCTTTGGTATCCTGAGTCTTCTCTTTCTCTTCCCTTAACTCAACTTTTTAAATTGCACCAGCCACCTAACTGTTCCTTGGACCTGCTGCGCTTGCTCCTGGTTCAGGGCCTTTGCACACACTGTCCCCCCCCTATGCAAAGCACAGGAGAAAGACAGGGTTTTGCTTTCAAAGGGCCCAAAGTAACCCTTTTGATAAAGAGCCTTCCTCATTGGGGGTGGTTCTAGGGATGGTCCTGTCCTAGAATCTTTTTGGATATCTGTGTAAACTGTTTGATTGCTGTAGTGATGGAGAGAGTTCAGTGATGTCAGACTCTGAAACACGAAGGATAAGACAGTTGTTCCAAGTCCCACACAGTGTTCAACCGCCCTGACAGGCTTTCAGACAGAAGAAAATCTATTTATTATCAGAGCTCCAATCCAACTCTGTTTTACATGTTTATATCCATTGAGTTTTGCAATATTGTGAATTTTTTTTTCTGTGCTGGGAATCAGACTCAGAACCTTTTGCTTTCCAGGCAGGCGCTTGTGCCACTGAGCTAAATATTGTGAAATTTAATGAATCCTTAGGAATGTGACTATTATGTAAGTTGAAGACTGTTTTACGTCATTCGAGACTTTCCCAAATTTCCTATTTAAACTGTGAAAAGTAGTGTCACACATGGTAATGTTGCTTGTGAGTGGTTAAGTCTCCCAACACAGTCCACAAGAGTGAGTCTGCCTTTGTAGCTGATGGCTTCATACAGGATAGCATCTGACCACTTCATCATGTCTTCTGGGCAAGCTTTAATAAGCATTTACATACTAAGTACATTTAGCTAAAAACTGAGGTCCTCTTATTTAATATTGCAGTTGGGACATAATTTTAGAAGTGAGGTATAGAGGTCAGTTATATGTATTGATTTAATTATAGGATAGTGAAGGAGCATTATAAAATATTTGCTATAATGAGAAGCCAATGTTTTAGTTACCTTTTCCTATTTGACCGATTTGCTTAATTCAGAGTTTGACTCTCTCCTGGTTTCTGTGGGCCAGGAGTTGGGGTGGTGCTCAGCCGGCCGGTGTGCTCTTAGGACTCCTCACACAGGTGCAATCACATGGCAGCTGGGGCAGCACTCGTCTGGAAGCTTGACTGGGACAGGGGGACCCACTTCCAAGGTGGCTCGCTCCCATGGTTGGTGAGTTGGTGCTCTGTGTAGGCTGGTGGCCTTGGTTCCTTTGCACACGGTCTCTCCCTGGGACTGTGTGAGTGTCCTCACGGCATGGGGGCTGGCTTCCCCCAGGGAAATGAGCTAAGAGATCAAGGTAGATGCTGCAATGCCTTTTGTGGCCTGACTTCAGAAGTCACATGCCGTCACCTCTACCCTATTTTACTCATCAAAGTAGTGACAGAGGTCTGCCTAGATTCAGGAAAAAGAAAAATGCTCCATCTCATGCTGAAAATATATCAATGTCACATTATGAAGAGAATATAAGAGATATATATTGCCTTTTTTTTCTTTTTCTTTTTCTTTTTCTTTTTTGGCACCGGGAATTGAACTCAGGACCACATACTTGCCAGGCAGATGCTGCGCTGCTGAGCTATATCCCCAGTGCCTGAGATAGATATTGATATGACCACTGTGTGAAGTTGAGAAATACTGAAGAAGTGTCATTAAGTACTCACTCCCCTGCTGTGAGGCAAGTGCTTAGTAACCGTGGGCTGAACCACTGAATAGGTTTTATCTAATAAAACCTCCTACAAACCAAGCATTTTTCTAAATATTTAAAAAGTATTAGCTTCTTTAATCTTCATAAACCACTTAAAGGATATATTATGGTTATCCCAACTTCATAGATGAGGAAACTGAGGTGCAGAGTCACAAGGCCTTGCAAAGGGGGAGCTGGGAACTCCACTTCCAAGTCTGTGCTGCTATGGAACTCTAGGCGACGCTGCCTTTATCTTTGGTCTCACAAGAGTCACAGACCCCAAATTTTCAGACTCTAAAATACAACATGAGCTTTTGTCAAGGACATTACAACTGTGGCTCAGCCAGGCTAAGGTCTTGAGAGGTCTGTCCAAAATATTTAGCTTTTTAAGGAACCCAGTACTGTCAAAAAAATCTTTTAGATAAGGGAGTGTGGCAGATTGTAGTTTCTAAAGAGGGGTGCAATAATATCCCCACACACGCTCTTACAGGATGAAGTTGATACTCCTGTGACTGATAAATGGGATGTACAGTCCTGTCCCCAGAATTTGGAAGACTTGTAGCAAAACAGAACGACACTCTGTGACTTCCAAGGGCTAACTCATAAATGCTGATAGCTTCTTCCTGGCTCCTTTGAGTGTGTGTTCTTGGCAAGCAGCCACCATGCCATGAAGAAGCCCCTGTGGAGAACCAGGCCTCAGCCTCCAGCCTGCTGGCTCCTAGCTGACTGGCAGCACCAGCCTGGCAGTGATGGGAGTGAGCCAGCTTGTAAGCAGATCCTTCAACCTGTCAGGCTGCCCCAGCTGATACCAAACAAAGCACAGACCAGCTGTCTCTGCTGAGCTCTGCCCAAATTGTAGGTTCGAAGCAAGAGAATGACTGCTGTTGTCTTCCGCCCCCAAAGTGTTGGGGTAGCTTATCATACAGTGATAGATACTGGCCACACAGGGAGCTGTGTCTCTTGTCTAATCTGCAACAGCCTCCTACATGGTCTCCACTTGTCAGTTGTCTGGGAGGGTGCCATGCAAGATTCATGGAAAAGACCTGGCTTAGCCTGGAAGCCTCATCCTGGCATTGTGATTTGAGACCCCCAGCAGGGTCTCATATAGCTGAGATGCGTGTCCCAAGCTGTGTTGCTCCTGCACCCAGGGCTGTGTGGTGCACAGGGCCCGTGTTCAAAAGCAACCCTGTGTTCTAGGAAGCTGGAACAACAGTACTGGGGCTTCTCTGTTGCTTTACTAAACCTCTCCAGGGAAAGGGACTGATGGCCTTCACCCCAGTAATTTCTGGGTAGGCACATGCCTCGGAAGCCCCAGGACTTTGAGCGGAGGTGGCTTCTGTGTAGTCTGGAAACACAAGCAGGAACCCTACGTACCTCGTACACGGTCAGGTCTACCATCAGCAGAGCCGTTAGAATCCCAGGCCTGTTTACGTCCATGGAATGGGGATGGGAGGAAAGGGGCTTCTTGCCTGAGGACACTTGGCTCTCTGGCCCATGAGTCCTGTTGCCACTTGCTAAGCCCAGTGCCAGAGGGTACAGACCAGAGCAGGATGCTAGCGCTTTCTGGGTTTTTTTGAGATGAGTCAGGAGCAGGGGAGGAGGGTACTGGGTAGTAATTAGCTCAGTCTGGTGTGCCCTGGGGCTGCACACAGGGATTTTGGGGTTTGGTGAGGTTCCTGGACCCAGGGTCAGGTGCTTGAACCCTGGGAGGCTGCAGTGTTTTCCTCTTTCCCTGCCTCCTCCCAAACCAGCTCTGTCTCCCTCTGAGGCATCTGGTTTCTTATCACAGATGAGCAAGAAAGGGTGGGATGAGTCAGAACCATCTTTCCCATTATTCCTGAATCTTAGAGATTATCTTTCTTACAGCTTCCTGACAGGATCAAATTCCCTCAGCCGAATTCTTGGTGGAGACTTGATGATGGTCATAGTGGGCAACCTAGGAGAGGGAGTGTGTCCACTGCCCAGGGGTTAGGAAGACTTCCCTCCTGATGACACCAGTTCTTTTCTCTTGCAGCTTCTCCCCTATTTGTTTCTACTCTGATCCTTTGCTGCCCTCAAGCAGCTCACTTCTTTTTGCTCCTTGGTGGAGACATGATGTAGAATATCGACCTACTACCACCCACCCCAACTCTATACCTGCCCCATCACCCAGAACGTCACTGTCCAAGTCCCTGTGGGATTGTTTCTGGAGCTACTCCTTAGGCGATCTGAGTCATTTACACTCATCAGCACACACCCACGTGACCTGCCATTTGTGGAATGGATTCTAGGATTCTGCAGGAGAAAAGCAACTATTCTGGTGACTATGGCATAATTCTGTCATAATGTGCGCCCTTCATAGGCCCAGCCAGACCTGTGGGCACAGAGGAGGGATCCCACATATGGGGATAACCCCACATGAGGACACAGAGGAGCACCTGGGATGGTTTCCAGCCCCTTGTCAAAATAAGCTCAGTGTCACCTTCCCGTGTGCTGAGCTCAGATTCTGCTATCTGAGACTAAGTCTTCTGCCCCTGATCTGTGCTTGAAGATGCTGTTGTAATTGCTTGTTTCCACGTCTCTCTTCTCCCCGGGGCTGACAGTTTCATGCAGATGAGGCCTGGCTTTGTCATCTCTGGGTGTTTAGAGCCTGGTTTGGGGCCAAGACCTAGCAGCTACTCAGATGGATGGATGAATGCATGTTTTCTCCTATCCCTTGGCTGGGGCATGGTAAGGGAGCTGACATTCACCAGCGTCCTGGGCACAGCCCTACCCATCAACTGCCCACGCCCACCCACTCCATAATCCTTCTCTCTTAAACTGTCATGTTCCAAAACCTGCCCTGCCTTCCTAATTTCCTTCTGTCACAAAACCCTGGGGCCAAGAGGACGGGGCATATGTGGCCTCTGTTAAGGGAGGCAGATCTGCTGCTGACTCCTGGTGGGACCTGGAGTAAAACTCTTCCTCTCGCTGGCCCTCAGTTGTTCTATCTGTGAACTGACCCAGAGGGACCCTTATGGTTTGGAGAGTCTGGGGTTTGTCAAACCAAGTGCCTCTGATATCTCCAAGGATTCCACTTGGCCGCTCTCTCCAGAGGGTGCTGATGCGGGAACCGTCAAACAGTCCTTTGGCAGGCACAAGGGAGGGGCTGGCTGAGGCTGTATCTAATCTGGGACCCCTCTAGCTGCAAGTGAACCTGAGGCCTGAGGATAGAATGGGTGACATGTTGTCAGCCCTGGACCATCTCCCTGGGGGATGTGCAGGGTGAGCACCAAACCCTGGGCTCAAGGCCCACATACCCCAGGCTGAGGCAGTGTCCACCAGGCTCAGGGAGAGAAGGCTGCAATAAGACCACTTCTTCTACCACCTGTCACCCCAAGCCTCATGGCCCCTCCAGTTTTACCACCCTTCTTTCCCTCTTCCTCTCAGCGTCTTCTCTTGGTCTGAATTTCCACCCCACATAGCCACTTGAAGCCCCAGTTCAGGGGTTCACGCTTGAATTTCAGTGTAAGCTTTGGCATTTGTTGGCTGCGTGACCTGAGGCAACTGAGCGAACGTGTCTAAAACTCAGTCTCCTGGTAAAAAACGGGGGTGATCATAGTGTGGTGATGATTTAAAGAAATATTCATTCAGGGCAGTCAGAACAGTACCTGGCACATACTCGGTACTCCGTGAATGTGTTCTTAGCTATATTATGATCATCATCTGTACTGCGCAAGACCTTTTGGCCGCCAGTCCAGTGTTCTGCCAATTGCTGCTATTTGGAATCATCTCTTATTGGCTGTGAAGCCCTGGTAAGTTACTGGGCCTCTCTGAGGTTCAGATTTTCTTCCTTGGAGAAAGGCAATAATATCTTCCTTGTCAGTTTTCAAGGAGGATTAAGTGAGGTAATGATTATAAATCGAGTAATGAGAGAATGTACCACCCAAATCAGGAAATCTTGAGCACGAAAGGAGAAGCCATTCACAAACAAGACAACAGGCTCCACCTAGAAGCAGCAGTTTCCTGCATATAAGCTATAGCACAGTGCTGGGTCCGTGGTTATGACAAGCCCAGGAGGTGGGGGTTTTTATACTGTCACCTCCTTTCCCCAAGTCTCCCCATCTCTCTGGCCCTTTCACCCCAGCCCCCACACAAAGTGCTTGCCTCTTTACTCTCCCTTCTTTGCCTCTTGCTTGAGTCACTGCATGGCCCCAACAGCCTTGGAGCAAGTTGCAGCTCCTCCTGTTCAATCCATCCCGATGCTCTGGAGAAACTGAGGCTCAGGGGAAGCACTTTCCTGATTGCATGAGTGAGTGTCAGCACATCATTTCCCCTGCTCTGGAACCATGGAGTCCACAAACATCTTGCTGGCATCCTGGCTCCGGCCCCTCCTCTCCTCCCCCAGCCTCACTCTTCCTTTCCAGATCACTTGCTCATCAGCCTCAGCCATCAGCCTAAGAAACAGTGCTACTTGGAGGCAGGGGTCTGTGGGCAGAAGACCACACCTCCCCCACCTCCACCACCATCCTCACCTCGCCCCAGCTCAACACAGCTCTTCTGCCTCCTGCTCTCGGCTGACACAAAGGAAGTGAATAATATGGTGCTACCCTTCCTATTCTCTGTCCTACCTGGGCATCACACCCATGACACTGAGTCTAGGAAGCTTGCTGAAGCCAGCAATATCTCCCAGACCCTGGACTCTGTAATTGGTTTTTAATGGGTCCCATTATGACTCCATCCTAGTGTGCATCATGGGCGCCTGAGCTCTGTAGCTAAATGATTAATTGAGGAGTTGCCTGGAGCCTTCCTGGGACTATTGCTCAATCTTCCTTTCCTTCCTGGTCCTGTTGCAGCTGTTGGCTTTTCTCTTACTGGTAGACAGTGGCCCGTCAACTCCAACCAGTGTCCTATATGGAAGCAATTCACACAGAGTATTCCACTCAATAGTAGAGTTCTCAAGCTGAAATATTATTGCAATTCAGTAATGGTGAAAGAATCTTATCTCATTTGCTGATGTTGATCAAATGGTAGGGACTATTGAATAACTGTTGAGGAGAATTCTGGGACCCCATCCAACCACTGTAGTGTAGAACTCTAGGATCAATTAGTGATGTCTGCCATGAACAGAGTAAGGGAGAGGGAGAAGAGAAGTCAGGGATGATGGATGCATTGTCCATCAGGATCTTGTGTCTCCTGTATTCATGTACAAAGTATATAATAGACGCAGACTGCTCCTCTGAGGAGCAGATCCTCCAAGAAACCAGGAAACTCAGAAAACCGAGGGAATTGAATTCAAATCAACAGTTTATATGCAAGGTATGATGGGTCTGACCTCAACATCTTATAAATGGAGAAATTGAGGTTCACAGAAAGGAGTGCCCATCAGATTAGTTACAGACCTGACATGGGGTCCCCTACCACCAACTTTGCTCCTTCCTCAGCAATTAAGCTTGGTACTATTAAGTTTAGGGCTGATCCTTCATCATTGCCCAGGGAAGAGGTACTCTCTAGGTGAGTCCTGGAAATCAAATCCTAGTGAAACAAAGCCAACCCCCACTACACCAGGCCTGGACTAGGAGGTCTGGGGTATCCTTAGGGAAGCAGACCATCCCAGGAGCCCAGTGGAGCTGGAGGCCCAATAATGTTATCAAATACCAGGAAGAAATAGGAAGAGGAAATTAAAATAGAGCAAGGAAATGAAAATACCTGGTTTTGAAAGCCAAAAAATAACAAGAGTTGATTCACATAGTTGTCACCTAAAGATGAACAACTGAAAACAAGAGCTGCAGAAACAGAAACGTGCCTTAGAGACCTACGAGGGGCAGCGCCTGGTTCCTCACCAGACCCCAGCATCCAACATCAGGCACATTCCTGGGCCAGGTGGAGTGGGAGGGGGTTTGCTGCCCACTCTGTTGGGATAATGGGGACACAATTTTTGAGTCTACTATTCACAAGAAGCCATGTGAGATGCATGGCAGAAGACACCACACTACGTGTCCTCACAGTAGGCTTGTGAGATGATTTGTATTAGAATGCACATGTTATAGATGAGAAAGCAGAGGCACCAAGGGCAATTCTCCCACTGAAGGTCAACCACAGTTAGAGTTGCTTTTGCCTTCAAATGCTTGGGGCAGTCCTCTCTCTCCTTCCCATCCAGAAACAATCTCAACTACGCCCAGAAATGTCTCTGGGTCCATATACTCTGTGAAGAGAAGAGAAGCTCCAAGCTCTGCCTGAGCCCTTCTTTTCCTGCCTCCCCCAGTTCAAGGCCTGAGGGGAAGGCTCAGCCCAGCCCAGCCTCAGCCATGGACTTGCTATGGTCTGGAGCCAGCTCTTTCCATCTCTGATCCTGTTTTCTGATAGCTTTTGGACTGACCAACTCTAGAACCCAGGTCCACAGCAATGATCAACGTTTCATCCCACAGACGCCCTACGAATTCCCCTCTAGGCCCTCATGCCGGAAGTCTCCAGGCCCTGCCTGCTCACCTGCCATGCGACAGCTCGACAGAATCCTTGCTTCTGCACGGTGCTGTGTGGCCTTCAGCGCAGTGTGTCAGAGGAGCCAGCAAGAGCACATTAAGGAGGCAACCTCAGGAGGCTCCTGGACGAGGAAGGCAGAATTCACACAGGAGGCGTGGCCCTCCTCCCCGGCACCCACACTCAGGAGACGCATAATCACCCTGTAATTGCTTTGCTTTGTACCGAGGAGGTGTCCAGTGTGGGAGTGGCTCCCGCCAACAGGCCTTGGAACATGGGGTTGAGAACTGAACAGTGGGAGAAACTGAGGCTGCGAGTGGCCATAAGAATGATGAGAAGCAGAGTGGGGAAGGAGCAGGGGGGAGAACTGAGGTTTCCTGTCAGCTGTTCTTACCCCTCATGCCAGGTGCGAATGGAGAGTCCAGCGCCGGTGAAAAGCTGCAGAGCGGAGCCAGAGCCCAGGAACTGCAGCACCCAGTCCAGAGTTGTCTCCTCCCAGATGAGTTGAGAAGAGTCCTGGGAGTCCAGCTCCCCTCTCTTCTGCAGGCCCCACCAGCACCCGGCACCCTCCTCGCACCCCAAGGTAGACTCGATGTCTATGGAGGAGCCCAGCTGCGGAGGGGTCTCATTAGACTGCAGCCTGGTGCTGAGGCCCCGCCTCCTTCACGCTGTGATCTGGTTGGGTCCCAAGGCCTCCTGAGCCTTAGTAAAGTGGACAGTGTCTCATTACGTGGTAAATAAGGTAACTCCTGGACAGAGCCTCAACGCTCAGGGAGCCTGACTTACCTGTCCCTCCCCCAGTGGGCACGGCACACTCTCCGGTATCCGTATGGTACTCTCAGTCACTGGGAGTTGGACCGTTTCGTAGAGCACATTCACCTCCTCGGTAGACGTAAACACTCCCACTTGGGCATGTGGCCTTCAAGGTGAGGAGATGATAATGTTACGCTGTTTGACCTCTGAGGTATGTGGGCTCTGGAAATTGAGAGACTACCCTCCCCTGGCTTCTCCCGGGGTCTTCTGCCCTTTGGACATCTCTCAGGGTCCCCCATCACGACTCACCTGCTGGGGAAGCCGCGGGCTGGACTCTGGGGAGGAGGTAAAGAGGAAGAAGAGGAGAGCCAATGCTTTGATTCAGAGGCAAGGCTAGTCTGTCCTGACTTTGTGAGCTGGTTCCAGCTTGGAGCTCAGGGACATGGCAGCCAAGTGTGTCTGTGACCCTGGGCAGCCCCCTTCCCTGCTCTGAACCTCAGGGTCTCTGTCTGTAAGCCAAAGGGATGGGATTTTTCTAGTTCAAAGTCTAAGATTCTGGATTCAATGACTCAGGTGTTCAAGGCGGCTAAAGTCTTCTGCATACTTAAATAGAAGACATTTTATTTTCATGGAAGCTGGCGGGGAAGTTTCTCTTTGTTGGGGAAATGCTTTGATGGATGACCTGGGGCTCTCAGAGGTTGGGTGTAGGCTGAGCCAGGGGTGACAGGGTGGGGGTAGAATCTGTATGACAGGGTTAGGGAGAAGCAAGAGATGGCTATGTGCCAGTGCCATGTGACCATTGCCTCGGATCACCCAAGCAATCAGGAAAGTCTATAAAAACCCCAAAGTGCTTGATGTGGTTTGATTTCTTATAGAAAGTGGCAAAGAGGTTGAGTTCTGCTTGATGTAAAATAATCATTTAATAGGGTATTTGCAGGCCCGTGTTACCTTATAATTACTGACATCTGGCCCTAGCCCAAGGACGCTCCTTCCCTAAGGCCCTGCAGCCTGCTGCTGGGGGTAGGTAGACCCAGGCCCGGGTGAAGCTGCATTTCTGCCTGTGCAGGCTCAGGCTCCTCCCCACTAATGATAGTTTTATTTAGGGTGCTTTTATGGTTCATCTTGGGTCTGCCAGGACAGGGTCTCCCAGAAGACAGGGCATTCATGATCACTCTCCTCCCTTGCCCCAAAGATTCATACTCAGATTTAGGGGTGAGCAATGCTGCTTGGCAGGAGAGCCTGGGCTCTGCTACCTTGAGGTCAAACTGGCTGTGTGATCTTTAGTAGATCATTTGCCTTCCCTGGGCACTGGCACCCTCATCTGTGAAATAAGATATAAACTTTCCCAATGTTTTCTGACTCTAAATGACCAGGCAAGAGAGGGTAGACAGGAGCCAAAGACTGGGTAATTCAGAATACCCCAGTGTAAACTGGTGGACCAAAGCCCAGCATCCAGTGAGTGCACCATAAATTAAATCTATGCTTGTAATGCCTGTGGAATAATCAAACGCTTCAAAAGCAGTTAATTGTTTTTCTGACTATAAAGATAATACTCATGTAGAAAATTCAAGTGATGCAGAGAAAGAAGAAAGCATAATGCCCATCACTGCATCTATAAATAAATCCAACTGCAATAGAAGCTGTTTTGTAACCTGCCTCTTTTGCTTAAGTCAAAGATTATACTCTCCTTTCGAATCATAGAATATGGGTATGGATTATCATTATTAGTGTCAACGCTTGTGAATTCACATGATTTAGTTAACCCTTCTCAAATCAATGGAAATTTAGGTTGTTTCCAATTTTCTGGCCTTGTAAAGAAATGTAATAATTTTTTGCATATCTTTTTGTCTATTTCTTTAATGGAAGAATTTCTAAGGAGTAAGATTGTTGAGGCAAATCTATTCTTCAAGGTAGCAATTTCACATGTAGAAATTTGTCTGACTGATGGGTTCATTTATATCCAAGGACTTATGCACAGGAACTTATTATTACAACATTGATTGTAACAGAAAGGATGAAAACATTCATGTGTTCATCAGGAGGTTAAATAACAATATATCCATACAGTAAAACAGCAGTTCAGCTATTAGAAAAAAAGGAGATGGATTTGTACAGGGATAGAGGCACGAAATAGGGGAGAAACTTGATTTTTGACGTCTTAGGAATATTTTACTGTGGGTTTATATTGACTTTTCAAAAATATTATTTTAAAGAATGATACTATCACATATTTTCTATCACATATTTTCTAAGTTGCCCCATATGGACACACATAATTTTTAAAGTATCACTTTTCATGTAGCACTCCTGGTCCTTAATGCGCTGCCTAGAGTGTCAAGTTCAAATCTTTTATCATAACTTTTAATACCCTTTGCAACACAGCCATAATTTTCCTAAGTCTTTTGTTTCTGAGTGAATATGCTGCCTCATACAGGCTCAGCAGCACCCCCCAGGCCACTTGCTACCCCGCCGTGGTGTGGAGACAGAGAACAAGCTATTTCTAGAAATAAGGTGCTCATATCCTAGGTGCTCCGGTGGGAGATCACAGCCAAGAGTTCTACTCAAAAATCTGGAGTTTCGATAAGTACTCAGCACACAGTAGGTCTCAAGGTACAAATAATGTTTACAGAGATTACATATTTGGCTAAGATCTTGGCTCCGAAGTTGAATGGCTGGAGTCAAATTCCAGCCCCAATATTTAGTTCCCTATTGGAAAATAACTCAACTGCTCTGGGCCTCGGTTTCTTTATGTGTAAAGTAGAGGATAAATGTCAGGTGGTTCTGAAAAAGAAATGTCAGTAAATGTAAAGCACTTAGAACAATGCCTGGCATGTAACCAATGAGTAGTAGTTGTTATTACTTGCTTTTAATTTTCTGTGTCATTTGATTTTTCTACATCGGTTTATGTCATCTTTAATGTTAGAGATGGGCATTAAACAGCACTAAGCTTTTCATGCATTTATCTTGCTCATCGCCCCACGCACGCTGGCTCAGGCTGGTCCTCCAGCTGGAAAGACTCCTTTGTTCCTGCACCACAAACTGCCATCCTGCTGTGCTCCATGAGGGAAGCCCGGCTCACTAGCACAGCCCCTAGGGTCTCCCCCACCTAAGGGAGCTCCCTGTAGCATCTGTCTATGTGCGCGGTTTAGCAAAAGGTTGTTCCTACTCAGTTTCCTTGACCGAGCATGCTGAGAGAGTGTTCGACCTCATTGTTCTCCCACCTGCTCTCCAGCACAGAACTTTTGGTCTAGCGGAGCAGAAGTCCTACTAAGGCTCCTGGTCCTTTGGGGAGGAGTAGAATCAGGGGCCTCCAGGTGGGCAGCAGAGGATCGAAGAGGGGCCTCTCCAGCAAGCAAACAGGAGAAGCTTGTGTTGGCCCCTCCCTTGGAGCAGGGAGGGGTTCTTTACATGCTTAAGACAACAGCAAAGTGTGGACCCCAAACCTGTTTTTTTAAAAATAATTTAAAATAAGTAAATCTAATCACCTTGGGAAAAATAAGAATTTTGTTGAGTTTACTTAATTTTAAATTGTTTTAGTTACATGGATAGAGAGGGCCTCATGATTTTTCAGAGCTCAGAACTTCTGTCTAACCCCACCTTAGGGTATGCTGGAGGCGGAGCTGTGAATCTGTGAGTGTGTAGATCTCTAGGCAGCAGCCTTGGCCTTATGGGAAGAGGGGGTAGGGTAGGGGCCTGGTAGAAACAGACTGTCGGGCTCTACCTCAGACTCCCTGCGGTACTTTGGATCTTAAATATGCCCAAAAGCCATTGTGAAAGGTTTGGTCCACAGCTTGATATTATTGAGAACCATTTAACTTTAAGAGGTGGGGCCTAGTGGGGAGGTCTTCAGGTCATTAGGGGGGCATGCCCTTGAAGAGCATGGTAGGGCCCTAGCCATCCTTCCTGGGTTGTTTCACATCCTGGCCATGAGATGAGTGGTTTTGCTCTGTCACCTGCTCCTGCCATGTGCTGCCTTACCACAGGCCCATAGGAATGAGGCCCATCTGTCATGGACTGAAACCTCTCAAACTGTGGGCCAAGTAAACATTTTCTCCTTATATGTTTGTCTCAGGTTATTTGTTATAGTAACAGAAACCTGACTAACACATGCCACCAACCAGAAACTACATTTGAACAGTTCCTCAAATGACTCATGTGCATGTTAAAGTTCTAGAAACTATCTGCAGCAATTGTCCTCAAAGGGAGTTCCAGGGTCCCTGAGACTGTCTGGGGAGCTGTGTAACACTATTAAGGCATTTTGTTTGTTTGCCCATTTCACTCTCATTTTCTCATGAGTGTTCAGTAAAATTTTCCAGAGGCTACATGATATGAAATCACAAAAATTTGAATGCAGAAGCCCTATGAGAATCCAGCTGTTCTCTCTTAAGTCTTTCGCTGAAAAAGATTTGCAAAACCAAAACCAAAACCAAAACCCAAAACAACAAAAGACATGAAACAATGCTATTCTTATTATTTTTTTAGGGAGACATGTAGTTATTTTTTCATGAGCATATTTTTTTGTGTTAAGTTTCTCATTTGTGCAATGGGTTTATTATTTTTTAGATGATTTGATGAATAAATCTTTTATAAGTTTCTCAGTGCTAACTTCCAAATTAACTTTCATATAAGCAAGGGCTCCATGGGGTTCTCAATAATTTTAACATTGTAATTGTCTGAGAACTACTGCCTTAGAATATGCTTTCTATCTGGAGTTCCATTTCTGTCTCTTAAGAGAAGATTGCAGACTTACCCAAACAGTATAGAGGGGCCTGAGGCTAAAGATGAGGCTGCATATGGAAATGTCTATGACGGCTGCGTTCTGCAGGTGCACTCCAGACCCCCAGTAGCCAAAGGCCTGGTGCTGCCCGTGAGTGGACTCTAAGGTCTGAGCACCTGGGTAGACATGGGACTCCAGTCAGGAGTCACCAACACCATCCCAGGGATTCATCTTCATAAGGCAGTGAGTCAGAAGCACCCGTCAGAGCTACATCTGGCCTGGTTGGTTGGCAAGGTGTCTTTTCTCCTCTCTGGGCCTCTGTTAATCAAGCTGGAAAATTAAGATGACACTGCTCCCTCCCACCCTGGCAAAGTCACTGGGCAGCTAATAAAAGACAGTAAAGCTCTAACTCATCTCTGCATCACCTCATCCATGACTTAGGTAAGCCAGAGGTCAGACTCTCGAAGGGAGGTCCTCCCCTAGCCAAAAGGCAAGACACCATTGCACCATCCTCAGAAGACATTTTTCTTGCCCACTGTGTATGAGCCAGAAGCTGTGGGTCCTGCCAGGAGGAGAGCGAGGTGGCCTCACCTGCCCCCAGTTTCTCAGTAGCGTCTGTCCACCTGTCAGACACCATGGGACCTACAAGTTGTTATGAAGCTACAAAGATTCAGTGCCTATTGGTTTTCCTTTGGAAGCTCAAGAGTCTCCATCTTTACGATCTCCTGGTTCATGGATTCATTCATTCATTCTTTATTTAGTCACTCCTTACAAAATTCATTAGCAAAGATTTCCTCATGCCTATTAAAGGGTAAGTCATGATGGGTCCTACTGAGATATAAGTGCCTATTGAACTTTTTTCTGTCAATACTTAGATATTCTTTAATTCATATTGGCTCACTCATTCCTTAATGGTTTCTGGAAATATTTTCAGCTGTATTGCTTGTTAATTATGTCACCATGGAACTCTCCACACACAGAAGTCCAGTGTTTTAATAATTCTTGAATAGGGAAAGGGAACTAATTGCACTGGACTGTCATCCTGAGCTGACTGCCTCATAAAAGGTCTTGGTTTTTGTTTTTTGGTTCTTTTTTGTCTCTCTTAAGACAATATTGTCTTTAAAGCTAGGCTTTGTTAATGAAGTATCTAGTAAACTCTCTAAACTTCTTTCAACAATCAAGTGTCAGGCCTTAACTATCAAGGTTAAATTATAAGCCATAGCCAGAGGTCTCTAGCTATACCATCTAAGGGACGCTCTTTCCACCTAGAGAATGAGGGGAGCCATCTACTAGGGTGGGAAGGTGAAAGGAGGCCAAGGGAGGAGGAGCAGGTGAGATCTCTATCTGACCTTACCTCTCTGGATCAAATTTCCAATGGTGAGGGGCCAGTTGTAGCCACATAGATTCAAGGAAAAGCCAAAATTAAGAGGGCCTTTACCAATTTACAGTAGGAAAAATGCCAGATTAGTGGTTACCATTGGGGATGTGGAGATTGGGAAAGAGCATGAGGGAAATTTCTTTTTTTTTTTTTTTT
>NW_004955415.1:13411516-13462122 GCF_000276665.1 Chinchilla lanigera | reverse complement strand
TGGTTCCAGATGAATTTAAGGCATACTTTCTCAAGATCTGTGAGGTATGCTAATGGTAGTTGAATGGGAATTGCATTGAATCTGTACAGCATGAGGGAAATTTCTGGTGTGATACTTTATTCTCTATCTTGATTGGGATGTTAGCTGCATAAGTATTTGTTAAAATTCAGCAAGCATGCCATTAAGATTTGTATATTTAAATGCATGTGAATTTAACATCTAAGAAAAGAGCTGTAAACAAAATTTGACTTTTAGTTAATACTAGGCATGCTAAAATATTTAGAAGGAAGGGTACCAATGTCTACAGTTCACTTTGAAATGCATCAAAAAATAAGAATGTTGAGTGATTGGGTGGTTGGGTAGATGGACGATAAAATAAGTATAATAAAATGTTAATGGTGGAATCTTAGGTGATGGGTATATTAGTGTTCACTATTATGTTCTTTTAACATTGCTTTATATTTGAAAATTTTTCATACTAAAATGAGAAAAAGGCTTTTGCCCCATTTGGTGTCATGTTGTCAAGCTGGTCAGACTCTTTTGAATGTCCTTGATGTATGTTGTAAGTTTCCTGCCTAAAAATTCCCACCATCCGAAGTTAGAACACAGAAGTCTCAAAGCCGAGCCTCCCTGCAGGTAGGACCCTGGCTACGACCTGCTGTCCTCAGTCAGCCCTGCAGGCAGGACTCCAGCTCTGAAGTGTACAGTCTGTGACGCTGACTCTCCACACACCAGTGTTTGCTGGCTTGGGTGGGCAGAGACCAATTTCTATAAGATTATGTTTTCCCAGCCTTTGAGAGAAGCAGGACTGGCAAGGAAGGGATGACAGCATCAGTAACAGCTGCTGTTTCCTCTTTGGGCCAGTTCTGAGTTTCCGGTTAACACTCCTGGGAGCCGAGTGCTCCTGTTGACTCCGCCACTCCTCTTCATCTTTTTAATAAATTCAGACAGGCTTCGCTGGTCCAGTTACCACTTTGTTCAACATTCTGTACTTCATCCTGTCAACCACCAAACATTTGTGAATGCCTACTCTGGGCAAGTCATGGTGGAAGAGCAAGTAGTTAGACACATTCCAGCCACCAGTCATTACCTTGTTAAGAATCTCTCTGTCATTCATTCACTTATAAAGTGCTTATTAATATTTGCCCCTGGGATGTAAAAATAAATAAAACATGGTCCCTAGCCTGAAAGGAACTCAGTGTCTTAAGAAAGAAGAGCAAACACACATAATAAATATGACAACATAGGTAAAAATTGGTGATTTCTATGAAATGCATAAACAGACGGTCATGTTAGCTCAGAGCTGGGAGAGGACATTTCCAGCAATAGTTTCCTAGGAAACAGAATAAAAGTAATTTAATTCTGTTTGGAGAATGATGTTCTTCCTGTGACTCCTAAGTGCTTTTTTATTACATCTCAAGTGGAATCAGTTGGAAAAAAATATTCTTACAATCTAATTCCCAATATTTCCTGCCCCCAAAGAAACCTTCAAACTCTGAAGATAGATGAAAAAGGAACAAAAAATGGAGCAATTAGGTGTGAGTCTTCCGGCTATGATGTGTCCCAGCCAGCACAACCTGGATCATCTTCAGCCCACTCACTCCAGAAAGCAAGACAAGGATGCTGCCCGCCGAAACACAAGCATGCTCTGCTGAGAGCTTTGCAGGCCGGAGCGGTAAGGGGAAATAAGGTACAGATTTTGGAGTGGACACATGCAGCCGTTTCCTAGAACCTCACCAAAACGACAGGAAAATTCTAGTGTTCTGTGACATGGTAGGGTAATTTGAGTTAACAACAATTTATTGTCTATTCCAAAATAATTGAAATAAAGGGAGATGACTTTGAATAATAAATGTCTGAGAGGAGGGACATGCTAATTACCCCAATTTGATCATTACATAATATCACACTGTGCCCTGTTCATACTGTATGTACACTATGCATCAATTAAAAAGTGTCTATGCTAAAGTTATAAATGCACAAGGATGGCAGAATCAGAGAGAAGATAGTAGTAGCAAACTCTAGCAGTTGAAAAGCAAAAGGAAGACTGGCAAATAATTTAGCAGTTCTGAAAGAACCATTCCAAATGTGGCAATGGAGAAACTGCGGCCATGATGAAAACCAACCCAATATGCACTGCAGTATCTCTTCAAAGGCTCTGGAATTTGAAGGATACCTCCATAAATGGAAGATGGGGGGAGAGACTTATATAGTAGCAATAAAATAAAAAGGATTGGTTGGAAGTTTGCTGATGAAATAGTCAGTCCTGGGTACCTTCACCACTCTGAGCTGAGTGATTTTCTCTGGCACTGACCCAACAAGTCTGATGCTTTGTTCTTTGCAGAGGGTAAAGCAGAGGGTCTCTGACTAAAGCACAGCAGGTTTGTGGAGGGTTGGGGAGGTGTTGAGCATAGGGTATGCGGGGGCATTTACACACTGGATGCTGAGATGTTGGCTTACATGTCCCACCTATAATGCTGGCAGCCAGGAACAAACAACTTGTAGGAGTCTGACCAGCTCAACAAGAAAGACCTAAAAATATTGACACGAGGTGTCCCCAGTCAAACAGCCCCAGAGCAGTCACTCTGCAAGGACAACTTTGGTCAATAAGGACTTTCCTAGAAATTTGGGGGGCTGGAGATTTAGCTCAGTGGCACAGCTCCTGCCTGGCAAGCGCAAGGTCATAAGTTCCATTCTCGGTACTGGAAAAAAAGCCAAAAAAAAAAAAAAAAAAAAAAGAAATTTGGATCAACTTTGCAGTCTAGATCCTTAAGTATGCACAGACAAGAATTGCTAGCGATCTGAAGAAAACTTCTAACATGAAAGAGAAAGGAAGAAATAAATTTATTGAAATGTGAAGCTGGGAGAAAATAGCCTATTTGAGGAGGAAATTTGGGGAAATACACTATGCTTGATATTTTCAGAGCTTTGAAAAGACACTGTAACCACAAAACAAGAACAGGGTATGAGGTGCTGGGGATATAGCTCAGTGGTACAAGTGCTTGCCTAGCAAGTACAAGGACCTGAGTTAAATTCCCAGTACCCAAAAAAACTACACCAAGAAACAAAGAAAAAGAACAGAGTATGATAAAGAAACATCCAAACCAAAAAAGAGAAATTCCAAATAGGAGAGCAGAAATAAAAATCTCAATATAAAGATGATTGAATAAAGTTAAAGATATTTCTCAACAAGTAGTGTAAAAAAATAAAACAAAGAGGCATGAGAAAGATAAGATAATTAGAAAGCCTGTCCACAGGTTTAATATTTGAGCAATAAGAGTTTTAGAAGGAATGAGAGATAGAGATAATATGAGTAAGAGAATACAAGGGCAAATAGGGGAGAAAATTATAAATAAAATATTTTTAAATGTTTAGAAACAAAAAATACAATTTTCCCTTTTTTGGGGGGGGAGATGGGGTTTGCCTGTGTTGCTCAGGCTGTTCTCAAACTCTTAGGCTTGAGCAATTCTCCTGCCTCAGCCTCTTGTTAGCTGATCCTACAGGCACAACACGATGGCTGGCTCTGACTTTTCCAATGGAAAGGGATCACTGACTGCCAAACAGAATGGATAAGGATGAAAATGGATGCTCACCACACCTTGTGAAATCACAGACTACTCTGGGTGAAGAGATGAACCTGCAGGCTTCCTGAGGGAAATGATAAACCACTCATAAAAGACGAGACTTCAGTTTTCCCAACAGTGACACCAGAGTGCAGAAAATTTGGAGGGGAAATAATTTCCACTTTAGGATTCGCTGGCAAATGCTAAGCCAAATATGAAGAACAGGGTATGACAAAGGAACACCCAAACCAAAAAAAAGAAAGAAAGAGAGAAAGAAATTCCAAATATGAGAGCCAAAATAGAAATAAAGATATTTTAAACACATGGCTGGTGTCATCATTTCCAGAGACCCCTTCTTGGGAGTTGTAAGAAGATGCCACCACAGAGGAGGGTGGAGCCAGGTAGGTAGGAAATACATGTGTCACAGGAAATCAGAAACCCTGCAGAGGAGATTTGCTGGGTCAAAAAAGCCCAGCCTGTCACCTGGGAACCGGCAAAGGCCAATCAGTGCAGAGCAGGTCAGATGCCTCTGAAGGAAACTTGCCTAAGCTATTAAACCTGACAGAATACTTGGTGTGTCTGGAAGTCTTGCCAGGGTATTTTAACAACTGGTCAGTGCTTGGTGTTGAAATAGTAATAAAGATATAGAAAACTAGGCAAATGGAAAGCTGAGACTTTGAATCATTTAGTCCAAGGAAAATAAAACGTTCATCAGAAAAGGAAAGGAAAAGAAAGAAAAGAAAAGGAAAGGAAAGGGAAGGGAAGGGAAGGGAAGGGAAGGGAAGGGAAGGGAAGGGAAGGGAAGGGAAGGGAAATAGTTTAACTCAAGGGATCAACTGTGTGTGGATATAGAAGTGGAAATACTGATTAGTTATTTAACCAAAATTAGGACCCAACAGTCGGGAGGGGTGGGGCTGGAAGGCTGGACTTGGCTGTACTGAGCAGGGGGTTGGTGGAAGTGAAGAGGAGGGCTGAGCTGCATTTACTGTGTTGGGAAGTTACTGAGCACTTGCTACTATGTTTCAAATACGACAAGAAATAACAATTATATTCTTTACAGCATGTTATTTTGCACTATGAATATAAATTAAAAACCTATCAGATAAAAAGTGTGTATTTTTCTTGTAATTTTGTGTAACAAATTCCCACAAAGTTAGCAGCTAAAAACATCCTCCATGAGAAACGATGATGGTTCCTCAAGAGTTAGATATAGAATTACCAAGAAATTTCATATCCCCCCAAAATTCCACTTCCAGCTAAATAACACAGATTTAAATAAATATACGAGGTCATGGTAACATTATTTCTAATAGCTGAAAGACTGAAGCAGCTCCGATGTCCTTCAGTAGATGAATGGATAAACTAATTATGGGTTTCACGCACAGTGGAATATTATTCAACTATAAAAAGGAATGAAATACTGACATATAGTACAATGTGGATAAACCTTGAAACATTATAAGGAATGAAAGAAGCCAAAGAGTTATATATTGTATAACTCCTTCTATATAAAATGGGTAAAACCACAGAGACTAAAAGATGACGGTTCCCAGAGTCTGGGGGAAGGGAATGGAGAGGAACTGCTTAATGGATATGGGGTTCCCATTTGGAATGACAAAGACGCTTTATTTAGCGCTACATAGAGATAGCGGTTGTGCAACACCGTGAATGTGCCAAGCGCCATTGAATCGTTCACTTCAAAGTGGTTCATTTTATATTGTGTGAATTTCACCTCAGTAAAAACCTATGCAATCTAATTGTATGGGCATCATTCTGGGTTAGCAAGTATACTGCTTCACTACCTGATTAAGGGAAACTATAGGTAGAGTTATAACTTTATTTCCTTTCTTCTTCTTCTTTGTTTATTTTGACTATTTCCGTCTTTCCTTCCATTAATCCCATTCTAAAAATGTACTGTACAATTTCCTTTTTAAAAACCTTAAAAATGGAAGGAGGGACATGATAATTAGCATCTTTGGAAAACGTTTTGATCCTCTTCAATGTGAGCTATTCACTAAATATCACAAGTCTACACTCTCCAGCATTGTGGAGGGCAGTAGCTAGAGATGAAGACCTTGAGGAAATGAGTTAAAATTCTGTTTCTGAAAACAAAACAAAATCAAAGCCCCACCCACTCACTACTTCACAGTTTCTGAAGGCCCGGGCTCTGCTTAATTGGATTCGCAGCTGAGGGCACTGTGAGATGGAGACCAAGACACTGAGCAGGGCAGCTGTTGCCTGGGAGTGCAGCACTCGCCCACAGATTGTTGGTAAAACCTGAAACTTACAGGACTGAGGTCCTTGCTTTCTTGCTAGCTGCCAGCTAGACCCTGCTCTCAGCTCCTAGAAGCCATACAGTTTCCTCAAGTGGCTGCTGGAGGGACAGGGGTGCTTGCTGTTATCCAGGGCAACTGAAGCAGATCTCTCTGATTTCCTCTTCAGTGAACAGGCAGAGAAAATTCTTTGCTTTCAAAGCATTCACCTGGTTATGCCCTCACTTGTAACTCATACCTATGTGTGTATTTAGTTTTATGCAAATTTTTATCCTACATGATTTTGTGTATCCACCACCTCAGCCAATGTGCAGAATGGTTCATCACTAGAAGAATCCCTTAGTTGTTCCTTTACAGCTGCATTCATCTCCTTTCCTCACACCCCATCCCATCTCTGATAACTGGAAACCACTATACTGTTCTTCATTTCTATGATTTTTGGTATTTAAAGAATGTTGTATGGCGCATCCAGCACAGCTCTCAAAGTTCCCAGGGCAAAGGATGGCAAGAGGATGGAGAAATAAAGATAAAAGACAGAAAGCTGAGGTCAGGTGCAGCCCTCTCTCTGGGTGTGAAGAAAGGAACTGCTCAACCACGCAATGCGGTTATTTATGTCATGTGACACCATTACTCTGTCATGTGACACCTCTTTACTTAACTGCTTCTCTTAGCTCCTGTGTTCTAGGGCTGGAACAGCTGTTCGCCTGGGGCGCTCCATGCCCTCAGGGTGTTTCTTGGGTGCTCAGTGCTTTTGGCTCACACATGCGAATGACTAGCTCAGCCGCTTCCAACAGTTACATAAGTAGAAACATAATCTTTGTAGCAGAATTTAAAGCAGAATTTCCAGGAGGTTCTTCCAAGCATTGTATGTATCAGCAATGTCTTAGTCCATTTGTATACTATAACTAAATACCTGAGATTGTGTAATTTATAAATAATAGAAATTTATTTATTGTGATTCTGGAGCCTGTAAATCTAAGCATAAGGCACCAGCAGGACTGATGTCTGCTGAGTGCTGCTTTCTGCTTCCAAGAGTCCCCTTGATACTATACCCTCTGGAGGGACAAATGCTACATCCCCACATAGCAGAGGGGTGGATGGAAAGAGGGTGATCCCTTCAAATGCAAGCCCCAATAAAAGGGCTTTCAATCTCATCCGTGAAAGCTCTGCTCTCAGGGCTTAATCATTTCTTAAAGGTTCCGTCACTTAATGCCATCTCTATGGGTATTAAATTTCAAAACATGAATTGAGGAACATACATACCTCAGTAAATAGTTATTTCACAGCAAATAGAAACTGTCCCTGAAAAAATGGATTGACTGCAGGTCTGTTAGACAAACACGTTAGAATAATTGTCTTAAAGATGCTCAGAGAAGTAAAGGAAAATGTGGAGAAAGCCAAGAAAGCTTATGAATAAAACAGAAATGTCAGTAAGGAAGTAAAAGTCCTAAAGAGAAACCAAAAAGAAATGTTGGAGTTGTAAAGTACAAGAACTGAGATTAAAAATTCACTAGAGGGATTCAAAAGCAGATGTGAGCAGAAGAAAAAGGTCACAAACTTGAAGACAGGACAATAGAAATGATCAGCTATGAGCCACAGAAAGAGAAAGGTTGAAAAAAGCGCACAGAGCCTGAGGGACCTGTGAGAGGCCGTGAAATTGACCAGCAGATATTGTGAGAATCTCAGGAAAAGAAGAGAAAGAAAAAAGGAAGAGAGTATTTGAAGGATTATTAACCAAATATTTCTGAAATTTGATGAGAAACATGAATGTAAACATCCAAGAAATTCCACAAACTCCAGATAGGAGTTCAAAGAGAGACGCATCGTGGTAGTTCAAAGATATCTACACTAGAATACATTACAAGTATAAAGAAACTGTCAAGATTTAAAGAAGAGAGAGAATCTTGGAAATAGCAAGAGACATGCAACCCCATCATGTACAAGAGAATTTCAACATGAGATTGGGACTTGCGTTTGAAGGGATCACTCTCTTGCCCACCCATCCCTTCTGCCATGTGGGGACATAGCATCAGCAGATTTCTCATCAAAACCCTTGGAGGCCAGAAGGTAGCAGGCTGATACAGTCCAAGAGAAAATGAAAAAGAAAGAAAAGTACTGTCAACCATGAATGCTGTATTCAATAAAACTGTCCTGCAGAAGCAAAGGAGAAATGAAGACATTTCCAGATAACACAAGGTGGAGAAGTTCATTACCACTAGACCTGCCCTGCGTGAAACAGAATCTCACTAGACAGTAACTCAGAGTTCTATGAAGAAACAGAAGCCGGGCGTGGTGGGGCACACCTGTAACCCCAGCACTCAGGAGGCTGAGGCAGGAGGATTGCTGTGAGTTCGAGACCAGCTTGGGCTACAAAGTGAGCTCAAGGGCAGCCTGAACTGCATAGTGAGACCCTTTCTCAAAAAGACACACACACACACACACACACACACAAAGAAATAGAGGGCTCAGTGTAGGTAACTACACGGGCTATCACAAAAGCTGGTATCACTGCAACAATGGATTTTCACTCTAGTTTTGTTTTCTATACAATTTAAGGCATCAATAAATGAAAAAACGATTATTAGTCTGAAAACTAGTATTATAACTGCAGTTTGTAGCCACATATTTTGTTTTCTATGTATTTTATGAGACTAATGCTTTAAAAAGCATTATTAGCTTATGTTTCAAAACACCTAAGATGTAGAGATGTGATTTTGTGACATCAACAGCAGAAAAGGTGGAGATGGGGCTGCGAAGGAGCAGAGTGTCTGTGCGTGACTGAAGTTAAGATGGCATAAATTCCAATTAGAGTGCTATCACTTTAGAATGTTAAATGTAATTCCCATGGTAACCACCAAACAAATAGCTATAGAATGATTCCATTTATATGAGGTACTTAGAGTAGTCAAATTTGCAGAGACAGAAAATAGAATGGTGATTGCCAGGAGGTGGGGGAGGAGGTGACACAGAGTTATTGTTGAGTATAGAGTTTTAGTTTTGCAAGATGAGAAGAATTTTGGAGACAGATGGTGGCAATGGTTGAACAACAGTATGAATGTATTTAATATCACTGAACTGTGTTTAAAAATGGCTTGAATGGTAAATTTTATGTTATGTTCATTCCCATAATAAAAAAGCTAGAAAAAATTAAAAACCATCTTTTGTGAAGAAGATGGGAATGCTCTACATCTTGATTTGGATGGTAACTGCATGGAAAATCAGGAAAATGGCTCACAATGGGCAGAACTTAGGTTCCATGGATGGACGACATCAGCCTCATTCTTGCTGAAGTTTTGTGTATATTTGTGCTTAAGAAGAAGCCATTGCTGGTGATAGGTTAGAGCGATAGAACCAATCTCTTGTCAGTGTGTTCAGTACATTATAATTTACATAAAACCTTAAATATGTCATCCCATATGATTTTGCTCACAGAAGCTGAAAAGCATGTGTAATTATTCCCATTTTACAGGTAAGGAAACTGAGGCTTACAAAGGGAGAGTGTTGGCCCAAGGACTGCACCTGTGAGTTGTCTCTACCATTCTCACTCTGACCTTGACCTCCCCTTTTTTGTACTCTGGCTCCAGCTCCCCACTAGGATCACACATGAGGATTCTTTCCCAGACCTTGGGAGCTTGGGGTAGACAGAGCTTTGGTGAGCTGCTGTCTCATGCTGAGTTTTATGGATGGTACTCTTCAGTAGGAGCTCAGGCTGATGCCTATCTAGGGGCACTGCCCTCTGAAACAGCCCAAAGGGACTTGGCAGAGGTGGGTAGTGACTACATAGAACAAGCAAACACTGCTTGCCTCTCTCAACAAATCTCATGACGTGCGGTGTCTGTAGTGCTGGCCAGGCCTGGCATAATTAATGTCAAGAGGATGCAATAAGCCCACCCACTGGGCTGGGCCAGGTGTTAGGGGTTGATTCTTTTCCTGAAAATATGTCAGGAGATGCATCCAGTGGGTGCATCACAGGAAGTCTCTATGACCCTGCCTTTCATTTTCTTCTCTGGCTTTTAACAGATCAATACGTTTAAAACCACAAGCCAACATTGTTTAAAATTAAAATAACAGTTCCTTCATTCTACTGCTGTCAAAAGCTTAGCCCTCAGAAGTCATTATGTTTAAGCTGTAAAACAGTGGTTATTAAATTCTTTTTCCGCTCTAAACATTTACATAGGTGATCTCATTCATGCCCATGACTTTGAATATCACTTATAGTTTGATATCTTTCAAATATATATCTCCTAAGCTTCAGAAACCAATAACTGGTGTCTATTGGAAACTCTATGAGGATGTCCTCAGGTACCAAAAACATATGGCCCAAAGCAGTATCCCCTCTCTGCAGCCAGCTCTGACAGCCTCACTTCCATCCTATAACCAGCCTGGATCTCTTATACTCCTCCTACCGTGGCCTCCTGCACCCAGTCACCAGGACCCATTTATCTTATTATGCTACCTGAAGAAGTCTGTACAGTGCATGAGGTCAACAGTGTTGCTATTTCCATTTGGCTATTTTTTTTTCCTGAGTCCAGGTGGCTTCTTGGAGGTGATGTGGGAAAGGCTAAGGTCACAGAGAAGCCTGAGTGTGGGAAGTTTGGGGCAGTGGTTGTTACACATATTCCATGGAGGAGTTGCATCAGGTGCCTTGGGAGGCAAGTTCCAGGTCTTAGTTGATCTTCCCTGGAAGGAAAATTTAAGAAAATTGTAGTGCATGTAAGCAATTTGGGAGGTGATTCAAGAAAGCTGTCGTGAGGGAGCTTTCAGAGTTACAGGAAAGGGAAGAATGTCAATAAAGTATGTGTTGAACTGTGGATTATTTTGGACAACTGGAGCTTGGTCCCACCAGGTACTCTCTGAAGAATGTATGGCATATGTCTTAGAACTACCCCTCCAAAAGATGGTGTCATCAATCCATTAAGGATTCTTTTGCTTGATTCAGAAATCATGAACAGCAAAACTCAGGTCTGTTCACAGGCCTGGGCTTTGAGTGCCAATGTCTGGCCCTCAGCTCTTAGTGTTACAGCTATTGGCCCTGCTGCCACTGGTCAAGCCCATTTGATGCCAATCATTGTTGGTCCTCTCTGCCAGTTGCTGGACTCTGTCCCTGATCTTTGTGGGCTGTTGGGCTCTGAAGCTCTGCAGGGCTAACAATCCCAAAGGTTTATAGCATTTTTAAAGTGACCTGTCTACCCTCACTACTCAGGATCAGAATCCCAAGTAGAGCCCACACTACCAGAGAAAACAAATCAGAAGTAGATTAATAAGACCACCAAAGCAAGTCTTTATTTGAACAAGGTCTGCTGTGGCCAAGAGGACAGATGCACAAGAGAGAGCTCCGTGGACCAAGGGTGTGAGAAGAGTGCTCATATAGCAGCAGCAGCAGACCTGTGATTGGCCCAGATTCAAACCTGATGAATGGCCTGAATTTGTGTCTGTGATTGATACAAATTTGAGGCTGCTGATTGGTTCAAATTGGTCTAAATTCAAGCCCTCTGATTTGAGCTTGCTAATTGGTCCAAATCCAGTTCTACTTCTTAATTCAACCAAACCAGCTGCCCTCATGGTAGACAACTCCTGGAGCAGTGTAGTCATCCAGGTCAGTCACAGTGGTCATGAGGCAGTTCAGTAGAACATCTGGAACATCAGGAGATGAGGCTGCTTGATTGACAGCTGTCATGTCAGATTTTGTTTCTTTTTTTTTTTTTTTACGGTACTGGGGATCAAACTCAGGACCTTGCACTTGCCAGGCAGGCGCTTATGCCACTGAGCTATATCCCCAGCCCCGACAGCTGTCATGTTTTGTGAAAATGGCAGGGTGCGGAACCTTCAGGAGGGCGAGCTATGTTAATCACAGTTTATTGATCCTTAGAGAGGCTGGGGATGTTAACAATGGGCTTGGATGTATCCCTGATCACTGCCACTTTAGGGCAGTTTCCTGCCGCTTCTTCAGGGGCTGCAGTAGTATCTGGTGGGTGAGAGTGGGGCAGGGGCACCCCCTGGCAGCCAAGCCACATCTCCTATCAGAGTGGCCTGGAGAGTTGCCATGAAGTAACCTGAGGGTTGGAGGGATGACACTGAGGTGAGCTGTTCCTGATCCTGTTCTTCAGGAACTGAGTGTGTGTGTGTGTGTGTGTGGGGGGGGGTGAGATCAAAGTGGGCCAAACCCTGACCACTCCTGAGATCACCGGAGAAGGCAGAGAGGCAGTACTTCTTATTTGTCTCAAGGGTAAGGCTGATACCGGAGTCCACCATCTGGGGATCACCTCCAGAGATGTTAAACCTCCCATCCCCCACCTTTTGGATGCACCTGCATGGCTGAACAGCCTTAGAACAGAGAGACGCCCTGGCACGCACTCGTATGGAGCCCCGGAGCCCTGCGGGGCTTGTGGGACTCTGCACCCCAGCTGTCCTGAGAGGAAAACGGTGTATAATGCAGGGTTGCTTATAAGGGAGGGGTGCAGTGGGCATAGTCCCTGGCCCCCACCCTCAAAAACACATGGAACTTCCCTGATTACTTTATATACATAAAAGTCCCATTACTTGTTTGATTTGAAGAAAGTGTTTTGCAGCTGGAATCACTTGAAAAACACTTCTCTTTACAGTCTGATTTCAGTGCTCTGTGATGGTACATCCGGATTCCCAGGCAGGTTCCTGACATTCCAGAAACTCATACTGGATCTCTGCTAAGAAACAAGTATCCGTGGAGGACCCTCCTTGATTTGCTATTGACATTTAATGTAATTACTATGAGATGGATTTGCGTCTTGCCATTTTACTGCTTGTTTTCTAACTAGTGTCTGTTCCTCTATTCATCTGCCACTGAATTCCTTTATGTAAAAAATGCTCTTGTGTCCCATTTTTACTTTCTTGCATTTCCTTCACTACTATTTTAGTTATTTTCTTAGTAGTTGGTTAAAAACTATCTAGTTAGCATTAATACTTGCCGGGGATTTAGCTCAGCATCACAAACACCTGCCTGGCAAGCACAAGGTCCTGAGTTTGATTCCCGGTACCAAAAAACAAAAAGGATTAATACTAACTTAATATCCATTGTACCCACAGACTTCCTTCCAATGCAGCTCAATCCCTTGCCCCTCATTGTATAGTTATTGCTGTAAAGCATATCTTTATACATGATGAGTTAATCAACCCTTATGTTGTTTTTAAAAATGGATATATGTAACATAAAATTTACTGTCTTCATCATTTGTAAGCATACAGCTCAGAGGCGTTGAGTACATTCACACTGTTGTGCTACAATCACCACAATCTCCAGAATTCTTTTCATCTTGTAAAATGAAATCTGTGTGATTGTAGCAATAACTGCTCATCCCCCTCTCACAAGTCTCTTGCACCTGTAACTGTACTTTTCTCTATGAAATCGACCTCCTCGCATGAGTGGAATATTTGTCCTTTTGTGACTGACTTGTTTCACTTAGTATGATGTCTTCAAATTTTGTTCATGTTGTGGCATGTGCCAGAACTTCTTTCGTTTTTAAGACTGAATAATACTCAGTGTGTGAGTGTGTTTATCCATGCATCCACTGATAGATATTTGAGTTGTTTCCATCTGTTGTCTATTTTTGATAATGCAGAAATGAATATGGGTGTATTTCTTAGAAACCTGTTTTCAATCCATTTGGGTGTATACACAGAAGTGTAATTGCTGGGTCTTATGGTAATTCTACCCCTAAGTTTTTGAAGAAGTATTATAATGTTTTCTGTAAAAGCTGTACTATCTTACATCCTTGCTAACACAAGGATTTTACATTCCCACCAACATAAGGATATTAATTTCTCCACATTCTTGTCAACTCTAGCTATTTTCTGAAACAGTAATCATCTTAATGGGTGTGAGGTAGCATCTCATAATGTTTTGATTTTGTATTTCCTTGATGATTAATAACATTGAGCATCTTTTCATGTACTTATTGGCTATTTGTATATCTTCTTTGGAGAAATGTATATTCAAATCCTGTGTCTATTTTACAGTTTGGAATTGTGTTTTGTTTTTGAACTTTAAGGGTTTTCTGTATAATCTGGATGTCAATTCCTGGTCAGATATGTGGTTTGCAGATAATTTTTCCCATTCGGTAGGTTGCTTTTTGACTCTCTTGTTAGTGTCATAAAAGTTTTTAATTTTAGCGAAACTCGATTTATTTATTTTTTCCCTTTGTAGCTTGTGGCTTTCATGTCATAGCCAGATAGCTCCAAATCCAATGCCATGAAGCTTTCCCCCTATGTTTTCTTTTAAGAATTTTATAGTTTTAGCTCTTACATTTAAGCCCTTGATTTATTTTCAGTTTATCTTTATATATGATATTAGTTAAGGGACCAATTTTATTTTTTTGCATGAGGATATGTAACTTTCTCAGGACCAATAGTTGCAAAGATTGTCCTTTTCCTCACTGAACGGTTTGGGTAACCTTGTCAAAAATCATTTGCCCCAATATGTGTTCACATATTATCTCATATTTACTTTTGAGCTCTCTGTTCTACACCATTGATCCATACGTCGGTCTTTAATGTCAGCACCATACCATTTGGATTACTATAGCTTTTTGGGTAAGTTTTGAAGAATCAAATAGAAAAAAGTTATAAAAAGCAATCTTTAACTTTGTAGTTAAATTTCCAGTGGTCTTTATTTCTTCACAGGGATTTATGCCATGTCTAGTGTATTTTCATTTCAGTGTGAAGAACTCTACTTAGTATTTATTGTAGAGCAGATTGGCTAGTGTTGATTCCATTTTTGTTTATTTGGGAGTGTCTTACTGTCTCCTTCAGTTTTGAAGGGTAATCTTGATGGTTATAAAATTTTTAGCTTACAGTCTTTTTGTTTCAACATTTTGAATATGCCATCCCACTAACTCCTGACTCCATGGTTTCTGATGAGAAGTGAGATTTTAGTCTTACTGAATATATCCTACTTGGAGTTTACTGATTTCATAGATTTTCAAGTTAATATTTTTCATCAAATTTGGAAATTTTTATTCATATTTTCTCAACTGTGTTTCCATTCATTTCTTTCCCTTATCTCCTTCTGAAATTTCCACTGGGTATATGCTGGTGTCTCTCAAGTTAATTTTTTTTTTTTAATTCTTTTCTCATCACTCAAGGAGATATCAATGGACTTATCATGGAGGTCATTATTTCTTTTTTTCTGGCATCTAAAATCTACTGTTTGGCCTCTGTAGTCAAATTTTTATCTTATATTTACGAAACGTCATCATAATTTTCAACTCCAGAATTTGTATTTATAAATTCTGTGCCTTTGTTGATATTTTCTATTTGGTTAGACATTGTCTTCATACTTTTCTTTAATTCTTTAGACACCCTTTCCCAAAATCCTTGCCTGATAGGTCCCATATCTGGTCTACTTTGTGACCAGCTTTTATGAAAGCTTTATTTCCCAGTGTGGGGCATATTTTTCTTTTTCACGTGTGTCTTATAATTTTTGTTGAAATTATATTATCCACTGGACATTGTGGATAATATAATATATCATTTTGAGAAATCTGATTTCCACCATTTTTTTCTGTGTTGTTTTGTGTCTCTGCTCAGTTGGCTTGGTTGTCAGCTAATGATCAGCCAGTGATTTCTTTAAATTCATTGGCCAGTAAGCTTTTCACCCTTTGCTGACAGGCACTGTGTGTGGATATTGAGGAAAGCCTGTGTCGCTCAGTTTTACAACTCTGTTTTAGCCTTCACGTCCTGCTTGCTTGGGGCCTCAAGTCCAGCCGGGATCTCCTCAGTTTTTCTTAACCATGTCACACCTCTGCACATGACACGGTCTTCTAGATCCTCAGCAGTATGTCAGACCTTTTCTGTGTGTACTCCCGGGGACTTCAATTTTCTGCCAGGCTCCCGTTTGACCTAATTAATATCACTGCCTCAGGCAATTGGGAGGTTAAACATTTGTTACTGATGGATTTGATAGCCACCCTGAGGATAGGGCTTTTCCTGCAGAGCAAGCTTCAGGTCAGGTCAGATACCGGCAACATCATCCTGTGAATGGAAATTTTCCAGGAGACCAAGCAGATCAAATTGCAGCAATGCTCTGGTTTGGTTTTTCTCCGGTACCGGGAACCAAACTCACGACCTTGCGCTTGCCAGGCAGGCACTTTGCCGCTGAGCTAAATCCCCAGCCCCTTGCAGCAATGCTCTGTGAGTGAACTTTTTTGAAGAGCTCCAAACCTGCTCTCCCCTCTCTTTTTGTTTATAAATATATTGACTTCTGTGTCTTGAGCTTACCTCAGAGAAAGGAAGAGAAAAAGGAAACAGTCAAGTCATTAAGCTACAAATCCTAGTGCTGTTTTTGAGACTCAGGACATTTCTTGAATGAATGCTCCTCAGATGGCTGTTAATGTGGTACTTTCAAGAGTTCTGTAAAAGTAAATTCTGACAATTTTTGTCAGTATTTTCATTGCTTTGTGGAGGTCTTCTCTCCGGAGTTCTCATTTCCAGAACATTCATTTTTAAGTATGTATTATTTTTTATTATGAAAAATTTCTAGCATGTATCAAAATAGAGAGAACAGAATAACGAAGTGCCATGTACCCATCAAGCCAGGTTCAACAGGCATCAGCCATGACTGATTCTGTTTCATTTTGCCCTCTTCTGTTTCCTGAGAAAGCGGAGCCTGAGGCCAAGACATGTGGACACCTTACCAAAGGGAGCTTTGCCACAGCGAGAGCCAGGTGACCATGTGATAGTGGGGTACCCACTGCAAAGTGCAACTGATTGTGCACAAGAAACCAGTGCATGCCACTTTTCAGGACCATGCAGCTGGTGAGAAGAGTGGAAGGATTTATCCACGGAGCCCTGTGTCCTTTTGATGGCGGGAGCATCAGGCTGGCGCGGGGGCACTGCACTTCCTGTTGTACATTTGTGGATGCTGAGCTGGATGCTGAGCTGGATGCTGAGCACCGGAAGGAACATCTGGAACAGGTAACAAGAGTCCAAAGCACAGGTGCAAGGGGAGAGCTTGTTGGGTGCCAGAGCCAGAGATGGGGACAGGTGGGAGCCTGAGAATTTGGAGCGTCTGATACACATCTGTATTCTACCCCAGGGCCCTGTTTCCCCTCCCATGGTGGATCAGGACATGCATTTTTAACAAGCTTTGCAGGGGCTTTCAACGCACTGTAGAGGGCAATGGTTGTCACTCTTGGTTGACAACTGACTTGTTTCCAGTCTGGGACTGGCAAGTTGTGAAATTCTGCAGGTCGGTCTAGTCTAGGTCTCCCTCTGCTGGTTATCGTTAACATTACAGCAGGCTTCTCCAGTGCTAGGTCTCCTTGGGTCCTAAGATTCTGGCCACAGCTATTTGTATGTGTCCCTCTGACTCTCTGCGTCCCTGTGACTCTCAGGAGAAGGAGGGCTCTGCCATGCTCCAGGCAAACCCTCACAGTCTGGGGATGAGCTTCAGCCTGAGTTAGACCAAAGAGGCACTCAAATCTCCTATCTTCTGCTTTTCCTATTACCTGCAGATGGAATCAATTGTGTTCTCCCTGGTTCTCTCAAATGCTAGTGCTGTGAGGCAGGGGGTGGGGAACCATGCTGATTAAGTTGATGCTTTGCCCAATCAATGCCTGGCCCAGGTGGTAATGACTAAAGCTGACCTTTACTCTCTGCCAGGCCATATGCTAAATGTGTAACATTATTAACTCGCTCATCAAGCCCGGTGTGGTAGCATATGCCTGTCATCCCAGCACTCAGGAGGCTGAGGCAGGAGGAGCATTGTGAGTTCAAGGTCAGCCTGGGCTACATAGTGAGTTCAAGGCAAGCCTGAACTATACCCTGCAAGACCCTGTATCATAAACAAAAACTCACTCATCATCACAATTCTGTGAGGTGGGCACCATTATTATCTTCATTATACAAATGAGGAAACTGAGGCACAGAGCGTTCAAATAAATCATACATCAGTTAAGAGGCAGAGCATCCCAGGCAGGCTGGGGCAGCAAATGTTACTGTGATTCCTGTTACTGTACCTGGGCACTGGTAGCTACTTGACATCGATGATCACATCTCATTTGCAGGTGAGATGCTGAGACTGAAGGGACTAAGAAAGTGCAGCGGTTGCTGCCTGGCCCATGGTTCCCTTAGCCGGGGCCCCTGTCAGTAGAGCTGGGGAGTCTGCTTGGTGGCACCTGCATCAGATGCCTGGTGCCAAAGCACCTCCCGGTGAGCCAGTACATTCGGGGAGAGAGTATGAGAATCCGTATTTTAATAGGCACTTCAAGTTGATGCTGATTCATGCAAAAGTTTGAGAAATCTTATTTCCCAGCCTTTCACCCAGTACAGCCCATCCTACTCATGACTTTTAAAAATTACTTGAGAATGGGTCTCTTCCCCTCTCTAATGGTTAAAAATTCATTCTCCTCAAGCAATGGACTCCTTGGCAACAGTGGTTTAAAACCCTAAAGTCCTTTCTTTTATTCTTTTTAGTCTTTTTTTATTTAATAAAATATCCAGAATTAGACACTCTCCAGCCTGGTGGAAGAGTTCAGCAGTGCCAGGAAGGACTTAGTTCTTTTGACATCTCAATTGTCCTTGACTGCTGCTATTCTTCATCCATGTTGCTTCACTACCACAAGATGGCTACTGCAGATCCAGACATCTTGTTCACACGATTACTCTCCCAGGCTTTGTTGAAATAAGAGGATATTTACATGACAGGCTCAGCCCAGCAGATATTCTCATCTGAAACTTTTAATTGGCTGATGTGGCAAGAAGAAGAGAGTATGCTGTAAAGGACAGTGATCGCGGTTTTTGTGGCCAAGTGGATTCTCATACCACATTATTTTTAGTCAAGCTAATGAGGTCATCCCCTGGTGGGTTTGTGACACAGATCGGACTATAGCGCTGGCTGTGTGGGTACCCTTTGTTCCTGCCTGTTTTCTAACCCTGATTCTCTAATTTTGTCAGCTAGTCTATGAGTTCTTTGAGTCCTTCAAATATTTCCTGCTGTCCATTCAGCCAGATTACGTGTCCTCGGCTTATAGATGAGTCTACCGCACTTGGCTCCTTCTCATCTTAGCTGAAATAGAATTCTGCAGACAGATCTTGCCTGGCCAGAGGACAGGGTTGCCTGTCTTTCCTAGGATAAAACTAGTTTTCCCTGTATCATACTCAGCACAATCTGTCTGCATTTTATTTGTTTGCTTGCTCTGTCTGGCTCCCCAGTGGGGTACAAACTCCACGAGGCCATGGACCACAGTGTTCAGAGTGGCTGCATTTGACTTCATGGATGAATGGACATTTAAAGAATCTTGTTTGTGATGGGGCTGACTTGGAACAGGTGGATAAACCCCTTATTGCTGTCATATTCCCTCTTCAGAGTCACCTGGAGACTCCAGTGCTGCTCCCACGGGATGAGAGGGCCCCTCACTGTCTGTTATTAAACAGAGTCACAAGGGTTGTCTCTGCCCTGGGTGGGGAGGTTCCCTGCATCCTCAGCAAACAGGTCTCAGTCAGGCACAACAGGAAACAATAATAAAACAATATTTAGAGTAAAGGCTATAATTGGCTTTATGCCTATCCACAATGCCTACTTGTTAGACATTGATAACCCTGGAAATAACAGGAGATGTTTGTGACACTGGGGTGTGTTGTCCACAGGCTGCAGTGTACTGGGGCTTATTCCAGTCACTATAGCTGCATGACGAACCATTTTCAAACTTAGTGGTGGAGAAGCTTCACTGCTGCCTGTGGGTGAGGCTGTTGGGGATGCCTGCTCTGTTTCACAATGTCTGGGGCCTCGCATTGAAGACACAAGGACTGAGGGTAACTCAATGCCCTGAAATCACACTGTGTCCTTTCCACTGTATTCCAGTAGTTCAGGCAGTCCTAAAGAACAACACAGATCAGAGGGCAAAACTGGACTCCACCTTTAGACAGACCATGTTTAGAAGTGGGTATGGAGTTAGAAATATTACTGTGATGACTTTTAGAAAGTATAATCTGCTATCAAGCCCCTCCTCAGCTCCACCTGATCAGATTGAAATAAACCCTGGGTCAGACTTTTCCCAGTCTTGGCCCTCCTGCCTTTAGCCTCTGACTGGTCTGGTTTATCAGCATGTCTGTCCTCTTCAAGTCTCTGTGCAGGGCCCAGGCCCTGCTGCCTGAACTTGAGCTCATCAGGCCAGCTCATATGAGAAGTCTTCCCTGATTGCCCAGATTCCTAGCTGGACTTCAAATGTTTTTCCTCTTGAAACTGCTCCTCCTCCCAGGACTAGTGTGGAGCTCTGAGCCACACAGCAAAAAGGTGCACCTTTGGTTCTCTGGGCGTGAGCCAGGGTCTCAGCACAGGGATGAGGGAGGCAGGTGCAGAGAAGGGGCAGAGGGAGGACAGAAAGAAAGGAGCCTCCCACAGAGCAGAGCTGTTCTCCTGGAGACGTGGAATCACTGAGTTGCTCAGGCCAGAAGACGTGGGTGCCAGTTGCATGCCTTTCCCCTCATGTCTTGCATGCAGTCCCTTGGTGTATCTCTTGGGCCTCACGTCTCAGTCCACTCATGGTCCATGCCACCATCACACATCCTAGATGGTGATAGTCACTTCTCCATGGATTCCCTGTGGCTGCTAACGTGTTTCTTTTAAAACATGGGTTGGATCCTGTTTTAAAACATGGTTGGATACAGAGAACTTACTCTAATAATAACAGTAAAATAAGAACTTTAATAACAGTAAAATAAGAGGAGGTCATGTGTTGCAGTCATTTCTCTATTCAAAACTCCTGGGTTCCCCATCTCATTTGTAATAGAAGCCAAGATCTTCACAGACATCTATAATGTCCTTCCCGACACCTCTCTGTCTCCTCTGCCACTCCAGGGCCATCAGTTCCTTTCTGTTCCACACACATGCTAAGTTCACGCCACCTTAGGGTGTTGCCCCTGTGCCTGGAACTCACTCTTTTAGATTTACATGTGGCACCTGCATAGTTCCTGTTAGGTTTCCACTGAAGTATCACCTGTTAGAGGGGCTGCCCTGTCCAGTTAGCTCCTCCTCGTACACATCTCCACTCTCAGTCATCAGTATGCTTATCATTACTTGGCTTTGTATTTTGTACTTATTTGATTATTCACTGTTTTGTCTCCCACCTGCAAGCAGCCAGAAAGCACAAATTCTCACTGCTGAGTCCCCACAACTGATCAGAGTAGGAACCCATTAATCATTTGTGATGCCGTGGAATCTTGGCCATGGAATTTAATGGCCTGGTGACTCTAGGAGGTCATGTGTTGCAGGATGAAGTGAATTAGATTGTCACTGTTGCACACAAAAATCCTGAAATCTTTCTGTGAACCTCACAGGATTTTATTACTAAACAAAAGGCTGAAGCATTGGCCATCCCCTTAACTTTATAAATGCCTGTAATTCTCCCATGTACCAGTAGGAGGTGCGCCACTCTCATCCCAAGTGTTTAGAAATATTGGGAAAGGCACAATACAACCTGGCACTAGGTGTGTCCTCTAGGAGAAGGTGTGGGGAAGGTGGAGACATCTGTTTTTTAACTTGCTTATATATTTGATAGATTCTTGTGTTTTGAAAATGTTTTCATGTGTCTGCATATATTGAAAGGTTTTCATTTTATTAGAGGGAAAGCTAATGTACTACAGAGAATACTCAGATTTTAAGTAACAACAAGTAATATAAACAGTAAAATAAGAGTAACATTCATTTAAGAAATCAGTAGTATTTTATTTTGTTCCAGGTTGAATTCCCTTGACTATGTCTTCTTAAGCATGCTAAAGATGCAGGTCTACTCGGAGAAAATCAGAGAAACGCATCACCCAAGGAGTGTGCACCGTTGACGGAATTCCCGTTAACAGTCCAGTTTCATTGCAGTTTTGCATAGCACAAGTTATGCTTTGCAGAGGGACAACGCATTGAACATATGTAATGCCACTGAACATGTTATGTTGCTGTAATTGGATCTGAAGTATCTCTCAAAGGTCTATGTATTAAAGGCTTGGACCTCAGCTTGTGGCATTCCTGGGGAGTGGTCCAACCTTCTAGAGGTGGGGCCTAATGGGAGGTGTTTGGTCTTTGGGTGATGCACCCTTGAAGGCAGTAGTGTGACCCTGGCCTCCTTCCTTGCTCCCTCTTTGACATCCTGGCCATCAGATGACTAATTTTCCTTCATCTTGTACTCCTGACTGATGAATTGCCTTCCCACATACTCAAAAGCAATGGGGCCAACTTGTAATGGACCTAAACTTCTAAACTGTGAGCCTAAATAAATTTTTATAAGTGGATTATCTCAGGTATTTCATTAGAGTAAACAAAAGCTGATTGACGTGTATTATAACATGATACAATTAAATCATTTTTACATAATTTATTTATTTATTTATTTATTTTTTTGGTTTTTCTCCGGTACCGGGAACTGAACTCACAACCTTGCACTTGCCAGGCAGGCGCTTTTGCCGCTGAGCTAAATCCCCAGCCCCCCATTTTTACATAATTTATTTATATCTCCACCGTGTAGGTTGGCAACTATCAACAGATAAACAAATGATTGCAATAAAAGTACTGTGGGTGCTAAGAAATGTATAGGAAGGCTATTATGGACTAAGACATACAGAGAACTTACTCTAATACTGTTTCCTCTTAGTACCAGGGCATAATAATGTTTACTTGTGAAGGATGCTAGGAGGAAAAATGACATAATGGCAGAGGACATTTTGATGCTGGGCAGGAACCAGGTTGAATCCAGCTGCCTGAGACTGGCTTCCCAAACAATTGTGACCAAGGATGGGAAGACATCTGGCATAGAGCCAGAAGCAGACAAGCGAAAAGGTTGATTCTGGGAAGAAGGACTCCTGAGTCCTTTGCCACTGATACTTCCTCAGTGTAGGAATGAGGGAGCAAGTATCGTAGCAGTTACAGGAAAGGAAGCTGGGAGGAGACATCCAGGAATACCTCCACTGGGCCGGGTGCCATGGCAGAGACACACTTCCTTGAGTTTTTGCATCCTTTGCCTCCCTGTCTCTTTGGAAACTTTTGATGGCATTTATCACTGGATACCTTTTTCACATTTGCATGGGTAGTACTGCATAGAATACAGATTAGGCACCAGAGTCAATCCTCCTGGATCTGAACCCCAGCTCTGACACATGCTGGCCCCGTAACTGGTGACCTCAGAGACTCTAAGTCTCAGCTCCCACATGGGTAAAACGGGAAGAGTGTTATGCTTTCCTTAAAGGATCGCTGGATTAAATAAATACTGTAAAATATTTAGAACGTGACTACCACAGTGTACGCTTCCAATGAATGTTAAATATGACAATTTTTAGTCACTCCAGTCCTTTACTTCATTCATTTATTCATTCATCTACAGTCTTATTTACATCTTTGGCTCTCTCGTGAATATGTATGGCTGCTTAATCTACAGCAGACAGTATGCAAATATGGAGGAGCCACAGATATGAGAAAGAAAGGACTCTTGCTCAGGACGTGCACATAGTCTATAAAGGGGAGAGAATAGACATAGTTCTGATGAGATTAAGCTAAATGGTGTACAAAGACTGCACAGTGATGGGAAGCTTAGAGAAGGAAGGGATCATGTGTGCTTGGGACACAGCCACGCAGAAGAATGTTGGAAAAGTTTCCCACAGCAGGGATATTTAAGCTGTTTTCATAGAGGGGGAATAATAGTAGTTTATATATTCTTTGCAGCATAACAAGCCACATGAAAATGTAGTGAGAAAACAACCAACTCTGTGGCTGGCCATCTGGGTTAGGTCCAGCTTGTCCTTACTCCATATTCAGTTTTATTAGTAGCTGTAGGGATAGTCTGCACGTGTATTTCTTCTCCAATGGTTTTGATAGTTGTGTCTTCTAAGGAACTTGCCCACTTCATCTGCATAAAGTTGCTCATAGCCTTACTTTATTATTCTTCAAATGACTATAGGGGGTTCTTATTTCTGATGTTAGTAATTTATATCTTTTTTCTCTGATCAGTCTGGCTAGAGATTTGTCAATGTTATTCATCCTCTCAAAAATCCATTTTTAATTTCACCAATTTATTACTTGCTTATTGTATTTTCTATTTTATTGACTTGTGCTCTTTGCTAGTTATTTTCCTCTGCTTGGGTTTAATTCCACTTCTTTCTTTTTTGACTTTCTAAGGAGGAAGCTGAGTTCATTGACTTTTTTTTTTTTTTCATTGACTTCTTTCTGTGTTTCTAATACAGATTCTCCTCAACTCAGGCTGTAGTTGTGTCCTTCTTGATGAGCCAGTCGCAAGTTGAAAAATATCATAAATTAAAAATGCATTTAATGCAGGGAGCCTGGGGAACATCACAGCCCAGCAATGGCAGGGTAGGAGTTGTTGACCACTATGCTCATGTGGCTGACTGGTAGCTGTAGATCACTGCTGCTGCTTAGGATTCTGAAAGAGTGTTGTACTGCATATCACAACTCCAGGAAAAGATCAAAAGTCAAAATTTGAAGTATGGCTTCTACTAAATATGTTTAGTTTTCACACTATGATAAACCATAAAAATCACAAGTTGAACTATTGTGAACTGAGGACCATCTATATAGAGGCTGATTGCTGTGAATTTCCTTCAAACTACTGAAGTAGCAGCTGCAGCCTTCCATTTTGATGTTTTGTGTTTTAGATTAAAATACTTTCTAAAGCATTTAAATTTCAATTTTTTTTTTGGTCCATGGGTCATTCAGAAGCTTTTCTTCAGTTTCCAAATATTTGGGCACTTTCCAGATACACTGATGTTATTGTCTTCTAATTTAATTTCATTGTGATTCATGAACACTGAAACTGTAATTTTTATCTTTCTTGATGGATTGGACCTTTTGTCCTTAGAAAATATTATTCTTTTTCTCTGGTAACAATTGTTGTCTATTTTGTTTGATATTTTTATAGCCACTGAACCTTTCTTTTACCTACTATTTGAATGTTATATAAATTTCCATCCCTTTACATTTAACCCATTTAATTTTATATTTGAAGTGAATTTTTTGTAGCAGCATGTTGTTAGATCATGCTTTTAAACTTCAATATGACAATAGTTGCCTTTTAACTGCTGTGTTCAGTTATTTACATTTAATGTGTGATAATTGACATGCTGAGTTTATTATTAATTAATTAACTTAGAGGGAGCATTTTGTTATGTAGCCTATGTGTCTTAATTACTTCTCTTATTGCTGAGACAAAATTCCCAACAACCAAAGTTAAAGGAAGAAAGGTTTATTTTGGCTCACAGTTTGTAGGGGTTCAGTTCATAGTTGTCTGCCTCCAAGTCGGGGTTGGGTAGCAGAAGGGCATCGCAGAGGAGAAACAGTTCATGGTGTGCCAAGCAGAAGGCAGAAGTGACAAGGAGTAATAGCAGCTTCTTTCCATCCCTTTTGTATTCTGTCCATGCTACCTGCCCAGAACTATCCCCAACCAACTAGTGGACTAATTTAGTACTCACACACCCTTAATCCCAACATCACACACTCTAGATCCAGCCACCTCTGACAAGCCCCACCTATGATTGCATGAGGCTTTGGGGGAACATCTAGACACAAGCCATGACACCATGCTAGTCTCAAACTTGCTACATAGCCCAGGCAGGCCTCAGCGTTCAGCATCCCAAGTGCTAGAATTATAGATGTGTGTTGCTGTGTCCAGCAAGTGTGTTTGGTTTCAATCTGCCATATTAATACTTACTTTTTCCCTTTTTCTATTGTCTCCTGTTTTCTCTTTTTCTACCTCATTTTCTACTAATTGAGTATATCATTATTACATGGTATTTATTTTCTTGTCTTATTAACTATAACTAGATTTTAGAAGAGAGAGTAGAGGAGAGGACGGGGTGCATAGGCCTTCAGTAAAGAGGACAAGGGATGGGTATGCCTGTAGTAGAAAGGACAGGGTATGTGTGTGCCAGCGTGATTGCTTTAGTTTTATAGTATATATCTTTAACTTCTCACAATCTATTTTCAGATAGTATCTTGCCACTTCATGTGTTATATAAGAAATTTATGTCAATATATTTCAATTTGTCCCTTCCTGGTTATTGTGCAAGTTTTTTCATGCTCTTTATTTCTCTAATGCTGCTATTATTTTGTTTTAAATGCAGAGGAAGCCACTGCTGCACTTTTTAGCCAGGTTGATGCCTCTGTTGTGGGCTCATTCTTGACCTTGATAAACTGTGGTGTGGCTACTGGGGCTTCCAGTGGGAAATAATCCTCTGGTGGGTTGGGTGGTGCATGTCCTGGCCCCAAATAAGATGTCAATGGATGCTCCCTTCCTTGAACATTTTAGAGTTCCTTCTTCTACTATCCCTCACAATAATTCAGCATTTCAACTTCACACAGCAGAAGCTATCCCGTTTTCCAGATGTTTGGAGCCACTTAACTGTAGTGTCCTCACCAGAGTGTTAAATCCCGTACCACAAAAAGAAGAGCCTGGTCAAGAAACACTAGCTCATTCAGGCTGAAGTCACAGGCCCCTTGATGGAGTACTCTCTTCCTTAGTAGAAAGGGACTCAGCCAACTCTGTGGGCAATGGAAATTGGACCAATACAGCTGGAGAAAACCCAGTGTGGAGCAGAGGTTTGGGCACCACCAGCAGTTTGCTCTGTCACAGAGTTCCGGTATAGACTTGGATGACTTCTCACTCTAATACACTCTTTCGTACTTTTGAAAGGCCCTGAAAAAGTTTGCCCAACATGCAGAGTGCTTGGACCCTGTCCTGATGAGCTTCCCCCATGCAGCCTTGTTTATTTCTGGACATTGTATTAGCAGATATTCCATAAGTTGGCTGGTAAGGTGTCCTTATGTTTTGTACTCTATGGCACACAGAGTGATGTCTACTCTCTGTGGACACTGGGACATGGAGATGGAGCTTCCCTAAGGTCATCCCTTCTCCAGGAGGAAGACTCCCACCCTCTCCTCCATCACCTTAAGAAAAACATCAGTCTGCCAGGGTGGTGCTTTGTGTTCACACTTATTTAACATTTATTCGAGTGTAAGGATATGAAGATCATGGTAGATGATGAACCATTCCCTGCCCTTTATGGTGATCTGAGGGAGGAGCAGGAATGTCCCAACTGCAGGCTGGAGAGCAGCAAACAGTCTAGACCAGCTTCTCCATATCCATCTGGAGAGTGCCTGGGTCAGGTGCCGCTCCATCCTGAAGTTTTGATGGTTCATGGGGTTAGTGGGGCAGTGGGGCTCATAGAGCAGGTAGCCAGGGAGCAGCAGCCAGGGAACATGCAGAGATGATCAAGTTTCAGGTCCCAGACTGGGAGCTGAGAGGAGGCAGGGGTGTGTGTGCTGGAGGTCCACATCTTGCAGCCTTCAGCTTCCCAGGCTGGGCAGCATGGGTAGGGGTCCTACTTCACTGGCACGCTTTTCCTACTCTGTGGTACCCAAGTTTGTATGAGGGGCCACTGGGACCCTTCACTCAGTCACGTCGATGGACAGCATGGCCTTGATTGCTGGGAACTTGTTGCAAGAGAAGTCAGCAATCAGCTGCTTGGTGCCACTCCGGGTGGGCATGATCTCAAATCGGACCCGGGACCGCTCCTTGGGGCGCAGGGTTGGCACCCTGAGGGAAAAGACATGGATCAGTATTGTGAGATACACAAGGATTGGCTGCACTGCCTTTGGTGGCCCCATTCCTGCTGGTGGGGAGTGGGCAACATCACCTCTTCTTCAACTCCTTGTGTCACCTTGTCCCTCTAGGCCTATGACCCTTCAGCAGGGGGTATATATTAAGGTCTCCTTGACATCCTTAGCTCTTAGTTCTTGAGACCAGGACTTCCCAGGAGTTCAAGTTTGGTAAACCCCTAAGCCAAAGTAAATGCATATTCTTGAGCTCCGAGACCCCCAAAAGAGTAAAGATCCTATGACCAGTGGAAGCTCTGTCTGCCCAATCCAGGGACTCTAGGCAGGCCTTCCTGTCCCCTCCTGCCATTTCCTCACTGCCTGCCCAGGTTGAAGACTCACTCAATCTTGAGGTTGCCCCGAAGCAGGCCGCTGCCCTCCACCATGAGCACGCAGTCCCTCACAGGCTCATCCAGGGGGTTGGAGAAGAGCATCTGCACGTTCACAGGCTTCTGCACTCGGGCACGGTCCAGTACCTGTGGAGCACAGGGACTGCTGAGTCAGGATGCTGGCTGCATGGCCCTGCCTGCTGCTGGTGAGCGCTAGGCCCATGGCGTGGTCATGGGGAAGAGGTCGCTGAGGACTACGGAAAGGAGGGTCATTTATCTAGTTCTCCTCAGTGCAGGGGCCTCCCACCATCCATACAAGGGGCTCCAAAATGTTATTGTTGTCCCCATGCTACAGATGGGGGGCCTAGACTCAGGGGAGAAAGGGCACCTTGCAGAGGCTGACAGAGTAATAATGTCCCTGCCAAGGTCACAAGCCCTTGGGGAAGGGCAAGGTCACATCCGGGGAAGGGCAGCCCCTATTTCCCAGGTCAGCCCAGTCCCACCACCAGTTCTCAGAGGGTTAGAGGATTTTTCATGCTGAATTAAGTAGCATTAATTTCCTTGAATCCCTTGCTCGTTCGTCCTGTTTTTCCCCTTAAATCCTAAGCATCCCTTCCTGAGAGGCCCCATAGGTACTGAAGATGGTGACCACTGAGCTGGCTCACAGCCCCTTCTACTTCTTCTCACAGGTGTTGGGTCCTCCCACCTCCATGCAGGCCTCTTCTTTGATGACACCCCAGGCTACTGATTTCCTGCTAAGCTTCTAAACCACAGCAGTTTGCTTGTGTGTCACGTTCTGGTCTGTGGGCCTTTAATACCGACCATATGGGGCCAGAGAAGGTGAAGCCAGGGCGTGTGGTCAGGGAAGGAGGCTGGGTGATTTATTCACCACTAAAGACAAAAGCTGTTGTGCTTCTGCAAATACCATCTATGACTGCGGGCAGACAGGAGCCTTGAAAATGGATAATTGCCCCTCCCTTCCTCCAAGGGACCAAATGAGATCATGGATGAGGTGAAAGAGTTTTGAGGAAGTAGAAATAGATATTGTGTGGCTGGTGGATTTCTGTTCTTCTACTTTTGAAGATCACTGGGGGTGCTGGTTTTTGTTAGTTTGTTTTTTGTTTTTCTTGTCATTAGTCCTCACAGGAACCGCTTTACAGTGACAAAGCTAAAGTCCAGACGGATTCAGTAACCTGGGAAATTCACACACCAGGAAACTATAGGACCCAGCGGCTTGCAAAGCCTTACTAATAATTTGTGAATAATTGAAGCATTTTAGAGTCCATGATATGTACTATAATCTCTCCCGTGGAACTCACTTAAGTGCATAGTGTAATTTGTAGAGTAAACAACAGTGTCGTGCTATTGGGATATAATAAAGCTGCATAAATGATGCCATGTCTTTTGTGTTGGTATTTGAGAATTCCATGTATTTGTTTCTATTCTCTGTTGCTGCTTATTGCTCCCTTCTATGGACCATCCATAAATGTACCCAAAGGAGAGGGTGAGAATCACAGGTCATGGATTTAAAGGACATCACCCTTTAGAGCAATGTTCATGTGTTAACTCTAGTTCCATCGTCTGAGGTCCACAATGTTGCCTTCCAGTCAGTGCCAGATGAGACAACAGGATTTTACCCCATTTTTTGTTTTGTTTTCTATTCTTCCAGATCACCTTCATGAGTCTAAAAATCTGTGCCCTGCTCTGAGGGAGCTATGCATGGATTCATTCAATCAAGACAAGAATGTCTCAGTTCTTCAGAGGCTTAAGTAGAAAAGAGAAGGTGCCTGAAAGAAGGGAGATCAGGTGCATTTTATAAAGATTAAGCAAGAAATTTCAAAGTAGCCCCTTTCTAGTCTGTATGTGCTCTGATTTCCTTTCTAAAAGTATTATGATATCTTTAGAAATTAAGTAGGCTTGATAGGGAAATCCAAAAGATGTGGTACAAAAATGCTGAGTAAAAGATAATGGGATAAGGAGGTTTGAGATTATTAGATAAGGAAATATAACAGGGGGAAAATTAACTTCATTGAAACACTGATCATTTTTGTAATTGAACTGGCCACTACCCAGCATCATTTTCTAGCTTCAGGTGTTGGAGCAGACACTCAGCTGCCCATTGCATCCTCAGAGATAGGGAGTGTTCTTGGGAATGCCTGGTGGAGGGGGAGATGGTGTACCTGAGGGGGCACGGAGGCAATGACAATGACAAGCTCCTCCAAGAGAGCCGATAGCTCTGTTCCAGTCATGACCCATGGGGTGCCCCATGGCTACCTACTATGGTACAGTGCAGGGGAGACAGTGAGGAGCCCACAGCAAGGGCAGCAGCTGCCCTCCTGATGTGTGTAGCCAGGAGGGACCAAACCATATCCAAATCATTTCTCAGCTGGGAAGATGCCATGAAGGAAGAGCAGAGAAAGTTCAGGGTATATAAGGGGACTAGCCCTGATTGGGGTGTCAGGAAATGTGACACCCTGCAAGGGAAGCACCTTATTATTCCATGACAGAAATGGAGCAGCTGACACTCAGTTAAAGAGCTTGCTCAGTGTCAGCACTGATAAATTCTGGCTTGCAGATCCAAGGTCATGTCCCTCTGGCTGTGCTGCCCAGGATCAGAGTGACCATCCTTCTCTGCTGTCCCTGCACTGGCTCTCCAGGCCCTGGGTAGGACCACCCCTATCCTGAAGCACAGTCTGGACTAACCAGCATGGTGAAAGGGCTGATCGAAGGCCAGCTGTAGGGGAGAACAGGACACCGCATCAGAGTGGGCACCCTGGGTTCCCTGACCTCTGAACCAGGAATCCTGGCAGCTATGGTGTGGTAATTGCTCTGCTCCTCTAGTAGTGGTGCACTTGGGAAGCCAGCCGCGTGACTGGACAGGAACAGCTGGTGGGGGCAGGTGGTAGACATGGCAGATGGGAAAGGCATGGCCATGGGACTTTTGGGAAGGGGAGACATCATCTTGTCTGCCCACACCTGCCTGCCCTTGTCCAGTCCTTCCCCCTCAGGACTGTACTGCCTGGCCCTGGGCTGGTGGATAGGGCCCAGACACTAGAGGGTAAAGGACAGGCTTGGAGTCACATGGGTGCTCCTATTTGGTACTGAGGAAGGGACAGAGTGGCACCTGGGGCCTGCAGACTTATAAACCCCTGTGTACATGGGTGGGAGTCTGGGAGAGGAGACTTTAGACCCCACCACTTTGTGATGCTGTGGCAGGTGACTTAGAAAAGGCATGGCTGGGGTGCTGGGGCCTGAGGTCCAGCCCTGGCTCTGGCAGTATCAGGCTATTCCCATATCTCTGGGTTTGAAAGGCCTGGGATTAGGCTCCCAGGAGGCCACAATTCTGCATTCCTGAGTTCCAGAGAGTGGGGAGGTACAGGCAAGTGCTGCCCACTTCTGATCAGTTCTATGAATGGTGGCTGAGGCCACATGAGCTCCCCATGGACCCCAGCCTGTGCTGGCCAGAGTGCAGTGTGTGCTCAGCAGCTAAGTGAGTGGGTGAGTGGGACCGGACAGAGTCCCTCCTTCTAGCCTGGCCCCAGTGGGTCTAGAATGGGAGTCAAAGAAGCTGCCAGGCAAATGTGCCCATTTGTCTCACCAGACAGGGAGCAAGAGCTCTGGTTTGAGCAGATCCACTTGGTTGATGCTGGGCCCAAGCTGAGCCCAGGCCTCTGCCCTCCCAGCAGGAAAAGACCTCCTCTGCGGTCCACAGAGGTGCCAGGTCATGGAGTGAGTTCAGTGAGTTCTTGGGGACTGAGCCCGCTAGGGGAGGCCCCCTTGGAAACCCTTACCTCCAGGGTCAAGGTGGGGTTGTCCAGGATGATGTCCCGCTCCACCACCACCTCGGCCTCGTTGTACACCTTGCATATGGCTGTGGTCCGAATCATGTTGTCCGCTTTCAGGTACTTCTCGTACTGGGCATATGTGATCTTCACAGGATATGGCACTTCTGGAAGGGAAGCCAGGGGATGGAGAGAGTGAGGAAATGCTCATTCTTTCTTCAGAGCTGATGTCAAGCCAGAGTGACCCGGCAGGAGCACTGGCAGCCTAGGGGCCTAACTGAGTGGGTTCTTGGGCTAGATCCTGTTGTGGGTGGACTCCAGAGCAGGGACTGAGGGAGAGACCAGGACATAAGCTGGCTGGGGAAACTCCTCAAAGTATAGTCTTACAGGGGCTGTGGTAAGCAACAATTCCCAGTTTGGGAAAAATTGCCTAATGGCACTCACAATAACAATGTCGGCATGGTAATGACTAGGAAGGGAAGCCAGGGTACTGGCTAAATAAAAGTCTGGAATCTTCCCAGCCATTGAATGTGCTATTGCGACAGTGCCTCCAAGTACCTTCCCACCTCAGGGCTCTGCTGTTTCCGACTCATCCACACACCAGTGGATAAAGCTTCATACAACGCATTTCTCTAAATTATGTCTTCCCTACTCCGAGTCATGACAAAATCTTTTCACAGCTCCTCATTGCCTTAGGGATGAAGTGCGCCCTGCCCACCTGTCCCTTAAAGAACTGTGTGGACAACCCACACGGCACTGCCTCCCTCAGTTTCTCTCCCCATGCCTAGCTCCTCTCCAGGTTTTGTGGCCTCTCATCTTCTGATGCGAAGGCCACAGGGCCCGGTCCTGGTTGTGCTGAGTGGACTGGGAGGAGGAAGCTGCCTCTGCTGGAGGCACTTGTCATGGAAAAGACAGACTCTTGCTCCAGCCTGCCCTGCCCTCCTGGTGGTTGGACCCTCTCAGCTCAGCCCTGACTCTCAAAAGGGGAAGGAGAAACCTCCAGGGTCAATATAAGAAGCACAGTATGTGATCGTGTCAGGACCCAGGACCACTTCACCTGCTCCTCCCCTGCTTTCCATTTCGCTCTGCTGTTTCCTTCACATGGATTGGTTCTGACCTGCAGAAATGAGCGCTTGCTTGGGTGGGGAGGAACAGGGGCCATACTCAGTGTAGAGCATTTGCGGGGCATGTGCAAGGCCCTGGGTTTGATCCCCAGCACTGGGGTGGGGGGAAGACAGCTCTTTCTTTGAGCTTCATAAGTAAATAGTAAGCAGGCAGTTGCTTCTTATACTGAGACTTCTGCCAAAATTCTGCCAGAAGGCAGACTGCTAGGGGAATGCTGCCTTCCGACAGGTGCAACACATCTCAATTTCTCCGGCAGACAGAATTCTTTCAAGATGGGCTGTGTAATTAATCGGTTTCAATTTGTTCCTTCATGTTAAGCAAACAGTTGCCCCACCCTTGTTAATCTGCTTCTAAGTCCAAACTTTTCGTAACAGCTTGAAGGATTTTGCAGTGTGGGCACACCTGCATTCTAATCCCACGGCATCCATCTTCCTCTGTTCCACCTCCTTCCCTTCCCTTCTTTGCTACCCTGGGGCAAGGATTTGCTGTTCCTCCCAAGGGCTCAGACCTTCAAGAAAATCCACCTCTGCTGTCAAGAGTTAAGAAATCCCACTCACATCCTGGCAGCTGTGGGGAGACCCTGGGCCAGGAGTCACGGCCCACCCAGGGCCGAACCCGAAGTGGTCTATGGGGGTGGGGGTGAGGGAGGTGCGAGTGGGGTGGCAATACAAACAACAGACATGGGGTGGCGCTGGATTTAGGATCAGGAAACAAAGACCTGGGCATTCCGGATCACCAGTTATGACAGTTAATCTCTGAAGCAAGTTACAAATCTCTCTAAGCCTCATTTCTGCTTCTGTACCGTGGATCCTGAAATCCAGCCTTTTTTAGCAGGCCAACTGAGATAGTTTATGAGAGCTGCTGGGCGGTGTATAGCTGTAAGGAATACCTTGCCATGCCAAAGCCTCCCTCCTTTCTTGCCTAGGGGGATTTTGGTTGGAGCCACCATGACTTTTGCTATCCATAGAGACAACATCTTCTGGAATATAAAACCCAACGCTTAACTGTTGAGGCTGTCACTACTCTGACCCTCATCATCGGGTGGCCTGGAGTCTGCCAGGAGCCCTCCAGTCCCAACACGCTGTGAACCACCTCATACACATGGACCCAGCAACTGTAGTACCTTCTTCAGGGTCCAGGGATATTGTGGCAGAGTCCTTCCACACCTCGTGTACAAGTGTGCCGTTGTAGACAATGGTCCATGCTGTCATGTTCACTGTCAGTGTCTTCCTGTCACCTGTTAGGTTTTTGAGCAGCAGGTTTAGGTTGACTTCTTGGCCCACTGCCAATATGCCGTTCACCTTGAACCTTCCAGAGACGCTAGGTGTCTGCTCCTCTCCTGCAAAATTCTGCGCAGAGGTTGGGCTAAATGACGCATTTGGTTTAAGTTTGCTCAAGGCCTTTTGTTGCACTCGTCTTTCCTCGCTGGAACCTTTATGTTGGGAAGAGAAAAAAAGCATCTCAGGCATATGGCAGTAATTTGGGTAAAGGACAGTGCCCTGCCTGGAAGGGTGACCTGGGGCTAACGTTGGCCTTACGGTCACCAAGACTGCTCTAGGCAAGGGACTGAGTCATTGTTTTTTATTTTTAATCTTTGATGACGGGTCTTTGTGAGACATAAGGAACACCAAGATCATTTGAAAACAAATAACAAAAACTGAGCTGATAAAAATTTTAGGTGAATTCATAAGCAAAAGCAAGGTTTGATTTAAAACTGACTTTGTTAAAAAATAAATTCAAAACACTTCCCTGCCTTTCCCCTGCCTTTGTCTAGAGGCATTATGAGACTTAGCCAGGGACCAAGGCCTCCCACGGCAGGGATAGCTCCATGTTATGATTAGTTTGAATTGTCAAGAGAGTTTAGGTTTCAAAAATACAAGGACTGAATTAAAGCCTGAGTTTTTGGACTTGGACTCGGGTTGCAGGTGCTGCAAAGGTGAGGTGTGGGGAGCCCACGAAAAGCTCTGGCAGTGGTTCCCGAAAAGCCTGCACGGTGCTGACTGCTGAGTAACTGACCGCAAGCTTGGTTCCAGGCTGACAAAGCAGTCACACAAGGCTCTTGGTCTTGACCTGAAGACAGACCTGAGTGACAAAGGAGGTGCTTGGGCCAAATGCCCAAGAACCTGGAGGAAGAACCATATTTACATCTGAGGCCTTATGGATGGTCCCTTGGCTTCCCCAGCCAACTTGTGAATTTTCCAAGGCATCAGACAACTTATGATAAGCCTTTACAGTTCAGTAAGCCCTTCCCCATACATTGGGTGCCCGGCTGAGACTTCAGGGGCCAAGTCCATCAGGCTCGAGAAGAAGCTACTGGTGCAGGATTAAATGCAAGGAGGGGAGGGGCCAGTCCCTAGGTCCCTGGAGCCTAGTGTAGGGTTCCTCCCCACTCCCTACTACAAGGAGGCAGCCAGGTTACCCAAGCTGAGAGCTCCTGGTAGGCTGGGTTCCTCCAGGTGCTCTTCCATTCTCTGGCTGAGGTGTAAGTCCACACCCAGGGCTGCAGGTTGAGCAGGGATCTGAGACTCCAGTGCTCAGGACCTCGGTGCAGTGTGTTTGCACAATGAGGCTCAGAGCCTTGATGCCTATATAGGTCATCTGCGGTGCTTACTCAAGACTAAACTTCCTGCTGCTGTTTTCAACCACGATGTTGCTATTGCATAAAGGCTGAGCAACCCATTTTATGAGCTTTTCCTCCCTGGGGCCTTCTGAGACAAGCTGGTATAATTAAGTAAGAAGGGCTGGGCACCATCGGCAGGGTGACTTCTCCAGCCATCATGCAGGGGTTGAGGCATTACCAGGGGACCACCCCATACCCTCTCCCCTCTGCATCACTCAGGAGGTGTGGCTAGGATGGCCAGCGCTCCCTAGAAGCAGAATCAATGTGTGAGAGTGACAGGGAAACTCACAGGCTCATATATCCAAGTACATGGGGCCTGCAATATAGGGCATTAGTCCAGGCATGCTGCAGGTGTTCAAATGGATACAGACCACTCTGCTATTCATTAAGTCCTTGCTATATGCCAGACCTTGCACTTGGCACTTTGTGTGCATTTGCGCATTGAAATCCAACTGAAGACAGGCATTGCTAGTCAGGTTTCACAGGCAAGGAAATGAGGGATCAGAGATTATAAGAAACCTGCTTGGGGTCGCACAGTTCTAAGTGGTAGCGCTGGTGTTCCCCTTCTGTGCTGGGTTATTTGTTCCCTGCACCTTATGCTTTTAGCTGGACATACTTGTCCTACATCTGCCTCCCCTAAGGCCACATCTGCAGTGTTCTCTGCTGCATCCCCAGGCCCAGCCTGGAGCAGGCACTTGGGTGAAGTTTGTGAAAGTTACGAGAGCTAAATGGAGTCACTTGTGTCAACCTTAATAAAAATAGATAAGTAAATAAAGCCGGGAGGTTAGAACAATGGGTTCTTATGTATGATTGCTCAATGATAGGTATTCCAAAGACTCTGCCAGAACCACAAACTTGCACAGAGGCTACCACAACCTTACACAAAAAGTACTTCTACAAGGACATCTGCCCGGCAACTGGTTGTTCAACCTTGGACTGATGTTACCCTGGCTATTAATCACTGTGGCCAAAGATTACTGTCTCAAAATAGCTGGTGTAATCTTCATTTTTGCCTTTAGAACTGCGTCAATCTCTGCTTCCAGCTCTGCAAATGCCTGTAGTTTACTAGTGCATGTTCATTTCCATTGCAGTGTTCTGCTGCTTCCAAATAAATACAGTTATTTTTTGGAGACTCTCATTTTGATTACTTTTTTAGGTTGACAGGCTCAACATTTGTTTATTGATTAAGACAAGGTCCATGTGACTTCAACCCTGGAATCAGCCCCCGGAGACAGAAGGGGCTTAAACTGAGGCCGCTGATCTCATTACCCAAGGATTCTGCCTCAAAAGGTCCATAAATACCAGACCCAGTGGGACCGGCCCCTTGGCCTTGGAGTCAGAACCCCAACTGTTACACTTAGCTTTCTTCTTTTGAAAGCTCTGGCCAACACCAACAGCCAGAAGTTGCTCAAAGATTTGGAGCTTATTCTAGGGGGTAATGTGGGCACATGTTCAGGAGTATTTTTCTTGACTTTGTGGAATTGACTGTGAGGAGAAAATAAATCAATGATTTCCAAGCATTTTGGAAACAGTGAACTATTGACCCCATTAAGGAGTGACCACATCCTGCTAGAGCGAGTGCTGAATTATTTTGGGCTATTTCTAAAATTGAATTTCACCTTCAAATGAAGGACTTTTGTCACCATTGAGGACCACTGTGTGGCTGGATCCCAAAACAACTTCTGAGCAATAAATGATGTAATTAGAGTAAAGGCAGCTTAGCTCCTGGCCTTCCAAGGTGAGCCTGCTTGACCAGTGCTGGTGAGACTTGGGAATTTGCCTTCCTATGTAATCACAACTCACCTGGCTTCTTGGGAGGCCCAGAATGTGGCACAAGCCCTCATTTCTGGGTCTCTTTGTCCTTTTCCTTGTTCAAATGGCATTTTCTGCCTCTGTTTCGTGTAGGCTAAGAAAACAGACTGATTGAGAAATATCTCCCAACACCTTTGGAACTTCCCATGGGGGCCACATCTCTCTCTATGATGTCCAATCATGCTGCTGTTACCCCTTTTTGTGACTGAGGCGAGCTGGGCTTGCGGCTCTCTGTCCCCTGCTGCAAGTTGCCGCTGGTATGGCAGCTGCCCTTGCTCTTTCTTCTTCTTCTTCTTCTTCTTCTTCTTCTTCTTCTTCTTCTTCTTCTTCTTCTTCTTCTTCTTCTTCTTCTTCTTTTTTTTTTAGAGTTTTGTGCATTTTTTTGAACAAATTTGTCATAAAAATTTAAATCTCTTTGATACACTGTGTTCATGTATCTCAGCCTAAAGTAAATGTTTGCTGAGGAGTTTGTGCCTTGACCTTTCTGTACCCACTGAAAACAGAGCGGTTGGGTGTTTGATGCCAGGGAGCCATCCTCCCATTTGGGCAGAACTAGCTCAGAACTTAGGGGTCTGAGAGGGTGGAGATGAAGCCTTTTCTTCTTCCCACCCTCAAATCCACCCACCCACCACTAAGCTTCATGGGGCTCTGCCGGTCAGCACCCCTCTTACCTTCTGGGTACTTGTACTTGTCTGTGACATCCATGCGTGAGCGGCTGCCCACGGCCTTCGTGCTCATGTACCTGCCAACCGACCGAGTGTCTACAAAGTTCTGCTTTTTGCTATCGTCGGAGGCCGAATAGATCCAGGTGATGCGATCAGCATTGACCTCCGAGTAGATGAAGGGCATGTCATAATTCAGGTCCACATCCCCCTCTCGGACTGCGATGACTGAAGCTGGGCCACACTGGAATACTCCTGCGGGCAGATGCAGAGGTGGGATGCGTGTATGCCAGGGCTAGGCCCACGAGAAAAAGCCTGTTCATGGCCTACTTCTCTGAGGGCTGTCCACCAAGCCTCAGCCCCTGCCTCCATCCTGGCCAGGCTGTCTCATCTGGCATTCAGCAGACACTTTCCCATGCCATCTTTCTGCATGGCACCCATGTCCAGCTCAATTTCCACCTAAAACTGGCTCCATTTTGCTTCTCAGGGCTGCCTAATCTGAGCTGACCCACGAATCTGCTTCTTAAAGAGCAAAGGCTTGCTGTCTGTATTCAGAATGGCTTCCCTTTTTCTACCTGTGCAAATCATTCTACCCTAGAAGGTCCTTGGCCTCCTCTTCCTGGAAGACCTCTCTGAATACCCAGCTCACAGGACCTCTTGCTCCTCTTCGACCCGAGGCCTGACCTTTACCTCCCTCTTCCAGCACTCAGCATAGGTAGTTTAGATCAATAGATAGATAGATAGATAGATAGAGTTTCACACAGGAAATGTCCAGCTGAAAGAAAAATAAGGTGTAGCAGAATAGAAAGAAAAATATTATTCTATTTGTTTACAAAACAAATAAACTGTCTTTGTTTAAACACACACTTTTTTTTTTTTTGTCATTTTGAGACAGGGTTTTGCTATGCAGTTCAGGCTGGGTTTGAGCTCACTTTGTAGCCCAGGCTGGTCTCAAACTTGCAACAATCCTCCTGCCTCAGCCTCCCGAGTGCTGGGATTACAGGTGTGTGCCATCACGCCTGGCTTCAACACACACAATTTTTTACATGTTTAAACAGTGACTTTTTGGGGGGTCATGATCCCTAGAAATAAATATATTTGCTGTCCTGGCACAAATGTAACACTGAAACAAAAGTTTCACAAGATGATACTTAGTTTCATTTGGTCTAATGCACTCTAATAATTTATTGTTTTCCTTTCCATTCTATTTCATTTTGACTTCTTACAACAACAGTCACAACCTGTGAACTTGATTTATAATCACCTAATGGGTTGCAATGGAAAGTTTAAAACAGTGGGTTAGAAAGCATCTGAAGGTGGCCTCCAATCCTAAATCGAATACTGCACTTTGCTTTTGGTAGAGGGGCTGGGGGCTATGGGATGAGGTGAGACTTAAGTTTCATTGTTAGGTCCTTTTAGAATTGAGTGAACTTTTAAAACTATGTGTACATATTCATAAATCTGTGTGTGCGAGTGTGTGTGAGTGAGTGTGAGTGTGTTTGAAAGAAACAACGCAAAGTGAAGGTGACAGACCAGACATGCTCTAGGGACAGCGGGGGAGAGGAACGGCTCGCTGAGAGCCAGAGACCCCATCCTACTAGAAGAGGAGGGGGACAGAGGCAAGGCGGCCTACCGGAGGAGAGCTTGGCTTGGCAGAGGACACTCAGGAAGGGAGGAGCCACTGTGGATCACAATTACAGGCCTGTGCAGAGCGGCCACTGTGGACAAAAGCCTGAGGGCCAAGGGGGGTCACCAGGTAGAAACTGCCCACAAGGGCAGCTGCTGGAGGCAGTGCTGGGAGGTGCTAGGGAAAGGCTTCTTTCCACCGCCTGGCACGAGCTGGACCTCTGTGGCACAGCAGCAGTCAGTGGGTGCAAGGAAGGCCCCATGTGAGTAGCAGCTGGAGCCAAACCAAACCAAAGGGAAATCTATTTTTAATACATTTTTGGTTTTAACCCCGCAGTATATTGCAGCGATGGGGAGGGTCTGGGATAGCGCCTTGTGCTGCTGTCCTACTGTAAAGAACACAGAGGCTCATGACTTGGAGCCAAACTAGAGGCAAGCCCTGCGGAGGCTTACCTTGGCTCCTCTCCTGGGGGGTGGCATCCAACACTTGCCATCCGTTGTATGAGCGGCCCAGGTCAGTCCGCACAAACCAGCCTTCGTTCCAGACGTGGAAATTCCTGCAGATAGAGCCAGAGACAGCGGAGCTGGTCCAAGGCCACACAACAAGGGAGTGGCTGACCGGACCATACAGCGCTTTGGTCCTGTGGGGTGAGGTGACCCTGAGCCAGCTATTGTGCTATGTGCTGGAGAGCACTGTCTCATGGAAATCCTCACAAGACTGTGAATGGTGACTATGTTTGGGTCCACTTCATTAAAGGGAAAACAGGCTCAGAGACAGTAAGCATCTTATAACAGCAGAGTCAAACTTTGGACCCAGGTACGCCTAACTCCAAAGCCAAGGCTTTGCCCACAGTCTACTCTCTTTCTGAGAGGCAAAACAATTCTAGGTCAGCATCAGCCACCCAGCTCTTACTTTGGGCTATGTGTCTCCCCAGCGGACAAGTCTGCACTTGGTGGGGGCTAAGAATGGATGGGGTTGCAGCAGGCTAAGAGGCACACAGCCTCTCGGTTGGGGACGAATGGATGTATAATCGACCCTTTCACATGTAGCAATAAACTCTGAAAGAAAAATAGAGAAGACAGCTAGCTGAGAGTGAATAAAGCAGCAAGACTTTAGACATGAGTCAGAACTGGAGGAAGCACCCAGCAGGGAGTGAGCTGCTCTTTTTGGCTTTGCCCCAAGCATAGGGTGCAGTCAGAGGGCAGCTGTGTCTTTCTGACCTGAGGCCAGGAAATAGATCCTGGGTCCACTAGGATTACTGAAGAGTGAGGGGGATGTTCTGGAAAGAGAGTTGGGGAAGAGGAGCCCCAAATATGTCTATACACTCTGCCCAAACCTCTGGGTGATGCCTGAGCCATGCATGTAACAAGGAACTACAAGGAGGCCAGCTGGAGATGAAAGAGCTGAGCTGAGATTGAAGCTACTGTGGTTTGTAGTGTGAGTCTACCCGAGGCCAACTGCTAAAACAAAACAACAGGACGAGGACTTATCCCTTCCCCGAGGTACAATCACTCCATACACAAAGAACTAGAAAAATGTGACATGTCCTCAAGGGGAAGGATAATCAACAGAGATGAACCTTAAAACAATTCAGATGTTGGAATTATTGGACAAGAACTTTAAAGCAGCAACTGTAACTATACTCAGTGAAGTAAAGGGAATTACGTTCAAAATGAATGAAGAGACAAATTCTTGGCAAAGGAATAAAAAATACTTAAAAAGAACTAGATAAAAATTTTTAATTGGCAGTGGATGCACCTTAAAACCGTAATGTAAAGTGGAATAAATCAGACAACAAAGCTTAATTTTTTTTGACTTTTTGAGACAGGATTTCACTATGTAATCCAGCCTGACCTTGAATTCACTTTATAACTCAGGCTGGCCTTGAACTCACAGCAATCCTCCTCTCCGCCTCTTGAGTGCTGGAATTACAGGTATGTCCCATGCCTGGCTTAAAAGTTTAAATATTGCCTGGTGTGGTAGTGCCCACCTGTCATCCCAGCACCGGGGAAGCTGAGGCAGGAGGATTCTTGCAAGTTCAAGACCAGCCTGGGCTACAAAGTGAGCTTAAAGCCAGCCTGAACTGCATAATGAGACCCTATCTTAAAAAAAAAAAGCTTACATACTGCATACCTTCTCTTATGTGAGAAACCCAAAGTATAAATAAATTAAAGAGCAAAATAAAAGATAGATAAAGGGAAATAGGGAAATAGCTCTTTTGTAAAAGGAAAAGGGATCAAGAAAAGGGGAGAGGGGAGACGGGGCAGGGAGAGGAGGAGAAGAGGTTGGAAACAAACACATACCAGCTCTCCACAATGAATGTAATCATTATGTACTGCAAATATGTACTAATAAAAAAATTTTAAAATAACAAAAATAACATTAAAACTAAAAAACCACCTGAAGTTAAATAATTCAGTGGGTGGACATATCAGGAGAGATGACAGAGGAAAGAATGCATAACCTTGAAGATAGATTAGTGGAAATCACCCAGTCTAAAAAGGAGCAAGATAAAAGACTGGAAAAAAAATCAATGCAGTGAAAAATAGGGGCAACATACACGCTAGACAGGTTTATTATATTAATATGGTAAAGTGCTTACAAATCAATTTTCAAAAAAGAAAGAAAAAGAAAAAGAAAAACATCACAATAAAAGGCAGTGAGCAGGAGGTGATTTCATAAGAAACATAAATGATCACTGAACATAAGAAAATGGTTTTAACCTCACTCATAGTCAAAGAAAATCAAGATGACAAAGAGATACCATTACAACTGCACACAGATCATATCTCTTAGACTGACAGAGATTAAAGTGCTGGGTGATATGCATTGTTGTCCTCCTTCCAGGTGGGAAAACACGTGCTGTCACACACCACGGGTGGGAGTTTAAATTGGCCTGACCTTTGTGTAGGCACCTGGCAATGAGTACAGTGTACAGTAAAATCCTTTAAAGATCTGCATCCTCACCCAGCTAGTATTTCCACTCTAGGAATTTCTATAGAAAGGCTCTCATGAGTACACACAGAGGCACAGGTAACTATGCTCACTGTAGCATTGTCTGACATAGCAAAAATGTTGAAAGAAAACTTCATCAGTAACAGGAATGATCAGACAAATCATGGCGTAGTCATGCAGTAGAATATTCAGCCACCAAAAAGAACAAAGCAAAAATCAAGCTAGTATTCGCAGGGAGACTCATCTAAAATACATCATGCAGAAAATCAAATTCCAAAATAGTATGTCTATAAACACACATGAACATACATATATCTACATATGGTGAATCTTTGTGAGTTAAAAAATTATATATATTGGGGCTGGGGATGTAGCTCAGAAGCACAAGCACCTGCCTGGCAAGTGCAAGGTCTTGAGTTTGATTCCTGGTACCAAGAAAAAAAAAAAAGACAACAAAAACGGAAAAAAAATTATATATAAAAATTGGAGAAATTCATCTCTAGTAATTCTATTGTCTTATCCATGATTAACAGTTTGGTTTATATATTATGTATATGGTGCATATGAAATAAGTTTTATGTTCTTAAATTTCTATTGTTTTCCTTTTTTATAACGAGAGTTACTGATCAAGTTCTATAATTAAAACATAAATGAATATTTAAAATTTTTTATGTTATCTAAATGATAATAGCTAACATAATGTTATGGAAAATTAAATGTCTAACTGCCTTAGTCTTACTCTATAAGTACTGCAGGGTTTGTCCCTGTATAAATTGTAGTTGAATATTGTTATTTTCATCCTGGGATAGAAACCAGGGCCTCATTCCTGCTAAGTACGTGTTCTACCATTGCTAGTCCCTTAGCCCCTATGTAAGCTCCTTTAATCCTTATAATACCCATAAATTGAAAATAATTATTATCTCCATTTGCTGATTTTGTAAACTGTGGAACAGAGAAGTCACATAATGTTGAAATGAATTTGAATTTGAGGAGAAGGAAGAGAAAAGGGAAATAAATATGAGAAATAGTAGGGAAAGAAATCATAGTTCAAACATATAATGGCTTATGTTGTATTTAAAATAATCCTATTTTTGAAGATCAATGACATGGAAATGCTTATAATATAATATTTAGCTAGGAACACACGAGTACATCTGTGAAATGGTTGGTTTCCAGGTACGGGGAAGAGTAGGGTGTATTTATTATAAGTTCTGTCTTGCACTCAAACCTTAAAAAATGTATAATTCCAATTATACTGTATAATTAATACAAATGTTAAAAATTTGTGAACAGTAATATCATTATGATTTTTACTTCTATCTTGAAACTTCCTATAGTTGTGAAAAAAATCATCACGAAAATGATCTCCAGGAAGACCCAGAAAGTGTCCTTTTACACGGGCCTTTATGACTGTTAGAATTCACCAAGGGGAAGGCAAGGGAAATTTGAGCAGGTGACCTCGGGCGGGTCAGAGGGACTGGAGCGGGAGAGGGAGGTGGAAAGTCTCACAATCACTTTATTTCTGACAGAAGCCTAGGGGTAGGGCAGGTAGGTTAAAAAAACGTGCTGAGTAGAGTGTATTTTAATACTTATTTGCAAGGTGGGAATTTCAGACAGAACAGATAACAAATATATCCCGGTTCCTCCCTTACATAGAAGACTGCTGCTCTAGTCACGCATGCTGGGGATGCGCGCGCTTTCAGGAGCACTTGGCACTGTCATGGGAAGTCTGGTTCGGGTTTCTCACATGCAGCTCTCTCCTCCATCAGCCTTAGGCTCTGTTCCTGCCTCCAGGCACTGCTGGACAGGAGCTCAGGGAAAGTACACAGCCTGTCACTGAAGTGTTCATTAAGACCATCTCCTCCAGCCATGCTAATTCTAACACAAGCTTAGAAGGACATAAGCCCCTGCAGGTCTGGGTGGCCAAGAGTTGGGGGTGCAGATGTTCAGAGACAGAGCTGTGTGAGGAGAGGCTGCGCCAGGAGCCAGGCTCTCGGCCCAGGCGTAGTGCGCACAGCCCTTCTTTGGAGGAGCTGCCCAGCTCCACCTCCTGGCAGGGCTCAGCAATCTTCTCCTGCCTCCTTCCTCAGAGCTCTGCAGAGTCCACAAGTACAGTCAGGTTTGTGTCTGTAGAAATGGGGAGCTAGAGTCAACTGAGTTAAGAAAACAAGCCACAAATAGCAAGATATTTTTGGCCAAATGTCAAAATCATTTGGTTGCTGCCTCAATGACTACGCAGGCTCTGGAGACCTCCTTCATGGTGGCCCAGCAGGGAATCGCATCAAAGAAGCAAAGCAGGACTCCTGAAAAGGGTCCTACTGCCTCTGAGAAAGGGAAGACTCTGGAGATTTGCCTCTTAAGCCAAAACATTGGCGTGAGCAAAGTGACTTAGAAAAAAATGTACCTTACTGGGTGCTCTGGAGGGTGTTAAAAGAGACATCTGGAAGGACCACAGAGGATTCCTGATCTAGCCCTTGATTTAGAGGTGGGAAATCAAAGCGAGGAAAAGAGTTTAAAAAATTTCACAAAACTGGGCATAGAGGTGCACACCTGTAATCCCAGCACTCAGGAGGCTGAGGCAGGAGGATCACTGGGAGTTCAAGACTAGCTTGTGCTACAAAGTGAGTTCAAGGCCAACCTGAACTGTGTAATGAAACCCTGTCTCAAAAAGATTAAAAAAAAAAAAAAAAGAAATTTCACATGTGCTGAGCATGATGGCACACACCTGTAATCCCAGCCCTCAGGAGGCTGAGGCAGGAGCCTTCTAGGCCAGCCTTGAACTACATAGTGAGACCTTGTCTCAAAAAAAATTAAAAAATGAAGAAGAAGAAGAAGAAGGAAGAAGAGGAAGAGGAGGAACAGGAGGAGGAGGAGGAGGAGGAAGAGGTGGAGGAAATAAATGATGGGGCCATAGGGGCTGTAATTTGTATGTCTTGCTGTTGGGCGGCTCTGATTTGAATTTGATGGTTCCTGCAAGCTTGAGCCACTGGTGGTGCATGCATGACTGTCCCATTGGGCCTTGGACCACTTCTCAAGGGGTTTTTGATTACAGTAATGCAAAGAAAGGTATTGATTTACCAAACCAGATGTCATCATACTACAGTTCCTTAAGAAAAACACTAAAATGGTATACAAAATAGTAATACAAATAATTTGTGTGGTACAGTAGTTATTTTTTTAATTAATTAATTAATTATTTATTTATTTTTACATGGGTACTGGGAATTGAACTCATGACTTTGCACTTTGCCAGGCAGGCACTTGTACCACTGAGCTATATCCCCAGCCTGGTGCAGTAGTTATAAGTGTATATTATACACACTACAATGGGGTATTGTGATATTCCCATGTTAAACTTTAGAGATTTAATTCTTGATAAACTATCCATGAACATAATTACATTTCTTTTAAATTTAATGAAATAAACTTGATTATTATAATAATTTTTAATTGATATGAGTAGTATTAATATTTATATTTGGACAGTAATTATTCAAATTTAAGCAACTAACTAGATTTGGTCCATTTATATACTTTTTACTAGTAAAAAGACAGACAAAAGTGACTAGATTTGTTTGTCCCATCAGTGGTTCAGGCTGGTAGGAACACGTTTAATATAATATCATGCATTTATGTAGAATGCCTAAATGTCTCAAACTGCTTACTGTTAGACAAGTAAAAGTTGTCCCTTAGCATCTGTGGAAGACTGGTTCCATGACATCCTACAACACCAAAATTCATGGATGTGTAAGTCCCTTGTGTAAATGGGGAGAGCATTTGCATACAATCTGCAAACATCCCCTATACTTTAAATCATCTCTAGATTACTTATAATACCTGTTATGAAGTAACTGTGTTATTTAGGAAATAATGGCAAGAGAAAAGAAGTTTGTATATCTCAGTACATACTCAGTGTCCTGCAGACCTAACTACATTTTGATCGGCATTTGGTTGCATCTGTGGATGTGGAGCTCATAGACTGTAAGGGCTTACTGCACTTTTCTTTGGGCCTTTGTTTTTTCATCTATAACATGAGCAGTTTCCTCTCTAAGGTCTCTTTCAGCCAGGTGTGGTGGTGCAGGTCTCTAATCCCAGCACTCAGGAGGCTGAGGCAGGAGGATCACTGAAAATCACTATAATCACTATAGTAATCACTGAATCACTATAAAGTGATTTCAAGGCAGTCTGCATTGCATAATGAAACACTGTCTCAAAAAAAAAAAAAAGACAAAAAAACAACAGACTGCTACATCTGTTACTCCATTGATCACCAGGATTGATTCAGCTGATCTGGCTGGCTAGGTGGATGTCCTCTCCTCCCTCAATGCTCCGTGAGTGTCCTTCCCAAAGGTGCACTCTCGGTCAGAGAGGATGACCCCCACATCCATATAGGAGGACCCTTCCTCAGTCAAGGGTATGAGAGTAGCTGCGCTCCCCTGGTAGAATCTCCAGACAGGCTCTAGAGGTCCCTTTCAATCCTAATGCCCTTTGGCTTCATAGAGCCCTATTTGAATCCCACCCCTCACTACTTCACAAGATGACTTTAGGCAAATCATTTTTCTTCACAGAGCCCTGGAGACATGTTTAATCTTACAAAGAAGTAGAGAAGTACCAGTTTCTCCACTCCAATGGGAGCGACAGTATCCAACTCAATCAGAGCCACTGAAAATTTCAAGGAATTTTGGAAAATCTCCAGGTTGGAGAGATCAGCCAGGAATAGTAACATTTTGTGGCACCCTTCTGATGTTTTATAGTTTACAAATCTACCTGAGTTCGTATCTCCTCTCTAGCACCCCTAGTTATGCGTCATTGGGTAAATTTATTCAATCTCTATGCCTCAGTTCCCTCAACCATAAGACAGGGATGCTAATAACATGGCCAAACTTAAGTGTGAAGAACAAATGTAAGTAAGCACTGGATCAGTACCTGGCACACAACAGTGGCTCAGTAAATTACCAGTTGCCGCTGTATTACTACTAAGCTTTTTCAGATGATCAACCTCACTGATGCTCATTCTATTACTAGACAAGGTTCTAATGCTCCCGATATTTATAAGATACAAAGAGTAAGACTAAAGGTTGGCTGTCCAAATACAGGTTGTCTATATAATAATAGGTCAGTAATCCACCCCAGGTGGAAAATGACTCTTTGTTCAGCTCTACCCCGGGTGGATTTAATTTACAAAGGGAAGTATGTATGGCTCCCTTGGGATGGGTAGCTAGGTGGGTTGGAGATGCAGAGGATAAAAGTAGTCAGGTTGCTAAGAGACCTAAATGATCATCAGTGCTGGGATAACTCCCTTACGTTTCACTGATGGAGAAACCTGGGGCCAGAAGGGTGAAGTGGCTTGCGCAAGTCCCACAGCTACTTGGTAGCAGGGCTGGAACTAGGGCTCAGGACTCCTTGTCCTAATACCATGCAGGGTTGGTTCTCCACCCACTGCTGGTAGGGAGCAGGGTGGGGAGTGGCCACGAGCTCCACTGCTTTCTGAGAAGAGGTTAGAAAAGCCGGTGAGAGAGCAAGGGGTGACAGGACCTTCTGGAACAATCAGAACCCTTGGCGCCCTTCCTCGAGGCCAATAGAAATGACAGTGGAGACATAGAAATGACAGACATCTCCATGGGCCCCTACTTGTCCTAAAAGTGATTATATTTGGTTGTGTTATTAAGCTGATTTGGAATGGCCATGTGAGCCAGTAGCCAAGATACCTAGGTTCTAATTCCACATTCAGTTTAGAAGTGCTACCTTTGTTACCAGTAAGGCTGTCTGAGAATTCCTTCCCCCGGTTCCCACAGTACTGTCTGAATCCCTGCCGGGACACCACGTACCATGCTGTGTTGCTATACAACTTCTAATAAAGTGTTCCTACCCCTGTCTCCTAAAAGCATTTTGAGTGCTTTCAGCTGAGGGATAGTCTTAAGCTTTCTGGTCTCCCTACAGTTCCAGGGTGTAGGATCATTACAACAGGGTTATACCGAAGGGAGTCTTCTTGCAAAAGACTGGGCATCTTGTTTAACCAGTCATTGTCTTTTGTATAGGAAGCTAAGGCTACGCATGGCAGTGTCGCAGCACTCAGAAATGGTTTAATGGGATTTCAGACACAATAGCACAAGAAATAAGTCAGGAAGAAAAAAGACACTTATTAATGAGAATCTGGAAAACAAAACCTTTCACAAGTAGTGATGTCATTAGAGAGAAAATGGCGTATGCACTAATCAAGAAAGTAAATCCTAAAATAAGCTGTCTCTCCCCAACAAAACCCCAGTCTCCATCAGAGGTGAATTACAGGAGACTCACTCTCCCACAGAGGGGAGGTGACACTTATATTAGTTCAGTTGTTGGCACAAGATAGCTGTTTGTGTTAATGGCTTTTTCCATTATTTTGTATATTTCATTTTGCTTTATTCCACTGTTACACTGTTACTGTGCACATTTCAGAAAAGTTGGATCTTCTTATTCTGAGAATAATAAAGAATGAAGAATATTTTATATAGCCCTTATCAAGGTTGAACATCTGGAAATAAGACAGCTTCAGCTATGAGGCTATTAAGCCATGTGTGTGCTTGTGAGCAATTGTATGTGTACGTATCCTTTAAAATGGATTAAAACAATAGATTATTGAAACACGCATGGTGCTTTATGCAGAGAGACACATAGATATAGATCATCATTTTCAATTGCCATCTGGTAATAAGGTGGCATATGGAATATCCTTAAATAGAACAGTGGAGTTATAGATATAAGTCTATAATTTTATATAACCTATTTCTAGTTGGCTTCTATTATAAAGTGTGTGTGTATAGATAACATGTGTATGTGGGATATTTATGGTTAGAAATATATACCTAAATACATACAAAATTTCTTATTTTCATCTAAAATCCACAATAACTATAATGTCTCATCGTGTTGACTATAGTGTATAATAAGTATATGTACATTAACAGAAAATGTTGTTTTTCTTACTCTCTTAAAAAAAACCCTTATGTCATATGGGCTGCCTGAAATAAATTCAGATCCTTACTGGAGAAAGTTGAATCCACAGCTTCAACTTTTATCTTTCAAAGGTCTAATAGATCCCATAAACTCAGCGTGATTTTGCGGAGCCCGAGATTATGTCTCTCACTGGAATCAGACCTTCTTCTGAGGGCAGCAAGATAGAATCGACGTCAGATTCTATGGAGGAGAGAAGTATTCTCCGTCACTGGAGGTGTGAAATCAGCTTTGCAGCATTTCCATCCTAAACCGTGGCCTGGCACGTTACTTCCCTCGACACATGAGCTCGCTCCAAGGAAAGGGGAGGGCAAGGAGCTGTTCAGACGCAGTGCTCAGCAGGGAGGGGAAGGGCCAGGCACTCACCACACGCTGTCACTGCCCCTGTCCAGCGGGTTTCCCATGGGGTCATAGTACACATCCACACTGAGGTTCCGGTCCGTGTCGTGAGCGGAGTTAAAGTTGGTGATCACCCGGGAGGGAATCCCGAAGCACCGCAGCACTGCAAGTCAAGGTCCGAGTGAGGACTGGGGCGGTGCTGGAGGTGGCACCGTGGGACACCCCATCGCAGTCCACTGACCCAGCAAAGGCACAGCACACCCATGGTACCTGTGTTGAGTGTCCCTGCAAAGACCCAGCACTGGCCAAATCGGACTGGCCTGAAGCCTGACTTTTTCCACTCCTTCAGGATCTCCACACTGCCGTTCCAGGTCCTTGGGTCCACGCCACCTGTGTAACTGCCACTCCAGTTCCCAGCGATCACACCGTTGTCATCATTGCTATTGACCTGGGCAGACCCCCCACCCCCAGTGAATTAACACCATACTTTCCCAGTGAGGTGGGCAGATGAAGAAGGAAGCCAAGGACTTTTGAGTAGACTTTTCTGTCTGTTGAGGTGACTTGGGGATGATAACTGTAGTGAATTCCTTTGGGGTATTGAGTGATTTACGAGTTTAGAGGGGTTTTGCCTAACAAGTTAGGTTTGACTGGCTTTGATCCATTGATGAATCCTGTGCCGCAGGCTGACAAGGAAAATAGAGATTCCACAGTTTGTCAGTGGCAAGACAGGGTCAGAAATTATATGGCAGAGAACTTAAAAAGAATAACTCAGGGGTTATCACAGATGTCTGTCTGCTTGGCGGTCCGTGATGTGAAAATCTTTCTGTGTCTTACTGTTTTAAAAAGACCATTTTAAGCCAGTGTGGTTGTGCATGCCTGTAATCCCAGCACTTGAGAGTCTGAGGCA
>NW_004955415.1:13395016-13411416 GCF_000276665.1 Chinchilla lanigera | reverse complement strand
ATGTCTGTCTTTTCCCTTGCTATATATTGGTTATTAAGTTTGGGCTTACAGTTTGGAGTCAATAGTGTTATAAAAATAATAGCAAAGAATTCTGGGCTTTTTTTTTTTTTTTTTAAATATTGACAAGGCTGCTTGTTGCCTCTATCAAATTCAACTGTAGCATTGTCAAAGAAAGTATAAGAATATATGTGTCTGAAAAATGAATGTTAAATCCCACAGAAAAGGGGCTGGGGATTTAGCTCAGCGGCACAGCTCCTAGCTGGCAAGCTTGAGGTCATGATAGGAAGACCCTGTTCTGAAAAAAAAAACAAAAACAAACCTCAAAAAAAAAAAAAAAAAAAAAAAAAAAAAAACCCAAATAAACAAACAAACAAAAAACCATTTTAGAACTTTAGCAGCTAACTTCTCAGAAAGAGTAAAAATGGACTATGCTATCCATTCAGTCATTCATTCATTTATTCATTCGTCTATTTATTTGTGACATCATTTAACTTAGAATATGGCTCCAGTATAAAGAACCATGCCAGAGTGGGAAAAGAACACTGGCTTAGGGCTTGTGAGACCCAAGCTCTACTACCTTTTAGAGATACATGTAGAAATATTTATGAGTGAAACGGTGTCAGAGGAGGCAAAGTCTGGGCTTTATCAAATGATCTGTGGAGGGGAAAGTAAGAGATGAGATAAAACCAGTCTTGAGGAGGCCACTGCTGAGGGGGGTGAAGAGGACATAGGAATTTACTATATTTTGCTCTCTCCTTTTGTGTAGACCTAAACTTTTCCATAATAAAAAATTAAGAGAGGAAAGAAGAAAGCCAGGCTATAGGCTTTGCCTTTGCACTTGTCAGCTTGGTGACCATGAGGAAGTCAATTTTCCTCCCCTGGGATGTAAGTCTTCCCCTCCAACATAAGGAAAGTGAGAAAGCAATGAGCTCAAGGGCAGTGAAGTTTTCGGTCTATGAGGCACTGTCATTTATCCCAGCTGCACAGTGAGAGGCAGAACCAGGTCTCTGAGGGCTGCCCTGGCCTGTGAGTCCCATCCCATTGGGGTGACTCTAAGTGGTGAGGCCTGTGAGAGTGGGCAGTCTGGACAGGTTGGGCTCAGCCTACTCCAGCCCCTCTGTCCAGTGGGGAGCTGTGCACCCTTCCAGGATGCCTAGGCTGAATCCCAGGAGCAGGCAAGATGGTGGCCTCCTCTGGTGACTTAATCAGCAAGATCACCTCTGGCAGAAAGCTGAACATTTCAAAGCTGCCTGGGCCATAATTAGCTCCAGGCCCAGCCCAACAGGGAGGTCTGGACAGCGCATCAGCAGTTGCACCAAGGGAATTGCTCCAAGATAAAGTGGTTTGGCCCCAGGCTGAGAATGAGTCAGCAGTACAGGAGCCCAGCTTCTCCAGTCTCTGCTGGGTAGAAGAGGCTCACCTTCCCAAGTGGCCTTGAACGCCAGCCAGCTTGGCTTGGACTCAGCCTCAGTTTAATGCCTCTTCTTGAAACTTAGTTTCCATAGCTAAGCCCAAATCCATTTCTTCTCTGTCCCCTTTTTTGGCTGCTCTGGTCCTCACTGATCTCAGGGACCCAGAAGTCTCTGGGCCCACCCTATTCCTCTCCTGAAAGGCTTGGTTCCAGACTCAAATTTCTCAAAAAGCCCTCTGATGAACCTCAGATATTTATCATGCAAATGAATGTTGTTGGAATTTTTAACCAAGTAACTAGCTCGTTAGCTTGGAAATGATCCATTTCAAAACTGAAGAGACCAAGACATGCTTAAACCATTGCCCAAAATAAAATGAAGTTAAAGATATTTCTGGGTAATTATTTAAAGTTCTTAAAAGTTAAAATGAAAGGACTTGTTTTGTCTTTCAGCTTTTAACTTGTAGCTTTTGAGAAGTTTGATTTTCTGGTCACTTTTGGTAGAGACACTCTACACACTGAGTGCAGAGCCATAGTTTCCTCCAGGATCGAGCTTGTGTGTGTGTGTGTGTGTGTGTGTGTGTGTGTGTCCTGGGGCAGGACAGTTCTCTTGTGTGGAAGTTCGCGTGAGCTAGTCACAAGTCAAGTTTTCTTTCTGAGTTTCTTGTTTGCACAAGGAACAGAACAGCCTGCTGCCTTCCCATCCCGATGCTCCAGTGCTGTATGCTGTGGAAGAGCTGGACTACAGCATGGCGGTTAACACTTCAATCTTACTAGGGGACACGTCCTTCTTCCCAGGAGGCCCCACCATAACAGAGTCCTCACTTTGTACCCTTCCTTCCTCCTATCCCACCCTTAAAAGGCGAGTTCCCCTCTCATTCGAGAAGGGCCTCACTGCACAGCAGAGATGTCTTTGAAACCTACCAGATGTGCGTTCAGTTCTGCCTCTACCTGCCACCCACCCTCTGTGTCTTGGGAAAGCCCTTGAACTCAAAGAATTCTCTTGTTCTGCACTGGCAAAATGGAATGGTCATAGCCACCAACTGTATTTGGTGAGGTTCCCTTGAGATGACATTGCAGATTGCATGTAACCCAGAGTTTGTGGTCAGCACATGGTAATAACATCATTATCCCTTTCCTGTCACTCACCATGGCGCTCAGCACCCTGCCAACATATTTGGGATCGTTTCTGCGGGCCACATCAGTGGCAGGGTCACGTCGGAAATTCAGACTCTTATCCAAGATGGAGAGGCAGATGTTCAGAATGTCTTCTTCATACTGTGGAAAATGGGATCATAGGTTATGATGAAAGAAATGAAAAGTATCACCTAATTAAGGGAACAGGAGCTACAATGCTGAGAACCACAGGACCTGTCAGGCTCATTCACTCTGTGGCCTCTAGAACCCGGGGAAGAGCCACTGTGCCTAGCCTTCAGCCTACAGACTCATCCCGAGTCCTCACTGACCATGAGACCCGTGCCCCTACCCCAAACTGAGCAGGAGGAAGCTGGACTCAGTCCAGTCCCTTGCTGCCATAGGAGCACAGCTCGTCCAGCTTTGATTTCTGCACATGGATAATGAGGGGCAGACCAACCTCATCTCAAAGGCTCTGTCTTCCTTTGATTGTGATCTTGAGCATATTATGTAGATTCCTGGGAAACTGGTACTAAACGTAAATATGTTACTAAGAGACGTATCTGAAGCAACCATCACAAAATAAGACCTATGGTAAGGAATTGTTTCTCACACTGGCTCCTCCTGCCTTAAAGTCTTTGCATTTGGTTTTCCTTCTGCATGGAATCCTCCTCAACTTGCCTCTTTCTGGTAGTGGATAAAAAACTCCTTCGCCAACCATGTCACCAGAAACAGCCTCCCTTCATCAGATAGATGCACTGTATAGTCTTACCTGTCTTTTCCTTTTCTTCCTTCTAAGGAAATTGGTTACAAAACCCAACACAGAGAAGGCAAAGCAGGTTTGCTCTGGTTGACCATAGAATGGGCCAGGGATAGTGGAGCAGATCCCTGTTTGCACCCTCCTGGACATCTCAGGCACCCCACCCTTCGTTCTAATATCTTTATCTTCTGGGAGAAAAGGAAAAGGTAGAAAGGCATCCCTGAACCTTTCTAAGCTGAGCAAACCTGGAAATGCTCTGGACTGAGATGTAGATCAAGGTAATACAGGACAGAGATGCTATGGCTTTGAAAGCCAAGTGCACATGGCAAGGAGATCTCATCACATTTTTTTTTTTTACACAGAATGAATAATAGAAGCTATGTTATTGTCCCAAGGGTCTTTCCTGTGCCTTACAATTATTTATGTATCAGGGCACCAGTAGTATTTTATTTTAATTTAATTTAATTTAATTTTTTACCAGCAGTATTTCATAGCATTGATTGAGTTACACATCTGTCTCACCCACTGGGCTGTGATTCCCCTGTGAAAGCAGAAAATCTTATTCTTTCCTATTCCTTCAGTGTGCAGCTTGGGTTCTGGCACATAGTAAGTGGTCAGTGAATGTCTTCAGAATGAATGAATGAATGAATGACAAATGGACAGATACAGGGCTAATCTGTGGGGCAAGCTGCTGAGCTTCTTGCATAACAGGATTATTATTCTTAGCCTCCTTATGACCCTTTTACCTGTCCAAAGTTCCAGCCAATCATGCCAATTCGATTTATGCTGCCCACGAAGATGTTGCCAGAATCTTCCTCAACGTATTCTTGTCTCTCAGCCTGGTTACTCATAAAGACATCATCCGCTGTTTGACACAAAGAGTAGATACCAGGGACCAGAATCTCACAGAAGATGAACTAGCTCAGGCCTCTTCCCACTCCTAGTGCGAAGCTGGAACAGCCCACCTTCTGCCGTCTCCCCACCTCCACTCAGGAAGGAAGTCCTAGGCTTTAATGCTCTCATCTTTCACAGTGGGAACTCTGGGCTGGGAAGAGAAGCTAGGCCATCCTGGGGACTGGAAATGAGACCTCCGGGATGAGACCCTTGCTCTTTCAGGCAAGAAGCTATTGCGATACTGCAGTATTGTAGGGTAGTCGTTGTCCCCTATAATTAACCATGCTCGTCCGTGTGTAAAAAGCTCAGGGGTGTTCACTTGAGCAGCACAGGAAAAACCAGAATGTCCATATATAGGGAGGAATTTGAGGATCAGAGAGATAGAGTGACTGTTCAGATACACACAGCTGGTTAATGGCAGAGCTGACCTCTAGCTTCTCTGAGCTTTCCATGGTCCACAAACTTTCCCCTATCAAACCTGAGCCCGTGAACAGTGTTTCCCGATCTCCTTTCCATACTCATTTCTTAGATCAGAGCTGGTAGCGTGGGTGGATAGAGACCTACCTTGTAACCAAGGGTTAAAGAGCAGTGCGAACGTCCCAAGTTTCACAGAGGAGACCCTGCCCTTGGAGGAGATCTGAAGGCTCATTGTGTACCATCCGATGGGGGCACTGGCAGGACTAGAAATGGCAACAGTCAGAGCATTGCCATTATTTTCCCTGACCTCTGCAGCCCAGCCGCCGCCTGTGTTTCTCCCCCTGGAGACTGGAAATGTGGCCTTTGTCCTGGCCGACGCGGAGGGGTTAGGACCTGCAGGAAACCAAGGAGTGCTGGTCAGACCACAGAGACAGATTAGGCTCCCGTACAACTGCAGGGGCTTTCTGGGGCTCCTCACCCAATGAAGCACCCTGTTAAAACTACCCGCTAGAAGTAACTAGAGAGGCCTTGGGCCACATCCCTCTTTATTTGAGGATGACAACTCTCAGGCTCAAGATGGGAAGCCACTTGTCCAAGGCCACACCAAATCCATGCCAAAGCTGGGCTGGATCCCAGAGCCTGGTGACCTAGTTGCCACCCCCCTCAGGTGGCACCAAGGACTACTCAAGTGGCTGTGTGGGTGAGAGGGGAGGTGAGCAGGTACCTGTTTCAGCTGTGAGATTCAGACCTTCTTCAGAGTCAAGAGTACGGTTAAAGTTCATTATAATACTAAATATTTGGCCTCTGCGCAAGATGATGTCCCGGGTGGAGAACTGTCCCGTGTGATGTTCACGCCGGTTGTTGGCCACCTGCCAGTTGACATTCTGGAGTTCTAAAGCTGTGAGACAGAAAGCAGAGCCTGAAGTCCCGGGAGGCAGGGGGCAGAGGTGTGGGGAGTGAGTACAAGATGCCAAACAGGAAGGTGTGGATGAGCCATGCGGGCAGAGCCTAACTTCTGGAAGGAATCGAGATAAAACCCAAAGACTTTTGAGCCTATGTAGCAAGAACATCACAGTTGATTCTCATTCAACCTTTTCAGGTGCAGATGCCCCAAGTCTCGTGACTCAAAATAACAGAAATGCCCTGACCCTCTCCCCTCCAGCCTCTCTCTCTACCTCAGCCTCTCTCTCATGGGATCTCTCTAGGTAGCCTAGGTTGTCCTTGAACTTGGGATCCTCCTGCCTCAGCCTTCTGAGTCACTGGGATTATAGTCTTACATCACCACACCTTATTCAGTGGAAGCTCTCCACACGCTGTACTCTCTGCTGGCAGGGTCTTTCCCCTGACATGGTGACCTTGAGGCCTCCAGGAATAAGCCACTCAGGAAAGCTTCTCCCAGCCAGCCAGGACTATGACACTAGAGAACCTTGTCCTGTCTGCTTTCAGATTTTCTCATTGCTTTGGGGATGGAAGCTGTGACAGAACTGGAGAAGAGGACATATCAAATTCACGAGCTGGGCTTGCTTTTCTGTCCCATCATACAAGACCCTGAGGACCCACGTCTTAAAATTCTCAGCCTCTTCTTCCCATGTGATTGTGGAGGCAGCTGAGCTGCCATGATGCACAAGGAGTTTGGCTCATACAACTATTGAGAAATCTCTTCCTTTGAGCTGTGTCTGAGATGTTATGTCACCTCTCCTCTGCAAACCAAACTGGCCTCTGTTTTCACCATGAGGTCACAAGTGCAGGGGGTATGATGCGCACTCAGGGTCAGACCCCTGCTGTCTTATGTGTCAATCTCCCCATCAGAATGTGCTTCCTGAGCTCTGTTCTGATGCCTAGCACACTGCTTGCCTGTATTAAGATAACCAGACACATACATGAAGGAACGTGTGAACAAAGGAAGAAAAAACCTGACTACAGTGGAGTGTAAGTGGTAATGGATACAGATTGGGGTGAACCCACCTCACCCAGATGAGAGACACAGGGAGGAGAAAACCACTCCTTCCAAAAGGTGTAGGGGTCTAAAAAAGCTGCACTGAAATGCTGGGCCTTAAAAAGAATACATACAAGTGGCCAACGTTTATATGAAAAAGTACTCAAAAGACAAAAGGCAAGAGATGGTGTTCAGGAGGTGGAAGAAGGGAGCCCTTGGACACTGTGGGTGGGGATGTGAATTAGTGCAGTCATTGTGGAAAACAAGATGGAGAGGCTGGAGATAAAGCTCAGCGGTACAAGCGCCTACCTGGCAAGCTCAAAGTCCTGAGTTCGATTCCCGATACCAAAAAAAAAAAAAAAAAAAAAGAAAACAAGATGGAAGTCCTCCCAAAATAAAACTAAGCCAAATATGGTGGCCCATGCCTGAAATCCCAGCAGACCGGCAAGCTGAGTTTGGAGGATTGCAAGTTAGGAGTCAGCTTTGGCAATTTATTGAGACTGTTTCAAAAATTAAAAAAAAAAAAATAAAGAGCTGGGGAGATAGCTTGGTGTGAAGACCCTGGGTTCAATTCCCCAGTACTGCAAAAAAGAGAAGGAAAAAGGAAAAGAAAAAATTAAAACTAGCACTAGCACATGATCAGCAACTCCACTACTGGCTTTACGGCCAACGGAAATGAAATTGGTATGTCAAAGAGACATTTGCACTCCTGTGTTTAATGAAACACTATTTGCAATAGCCAAGAAATGGAAACAATCAAAGTGTACATTAGTTAATAAATAGATGAAGAAAATGTGATACTGTAGCTATACACATGGAATACTACCCTGTCATCAAAAGAATGAAATCCTGTCTCTTGTGACAGCATAGAACTGGAGATCATTATGTTAAGTGAAATAAACCAGACACAGAAACAGATACTGCGTGACCTCACTCATGTGAAACATGAAAAAGTTGATTTCATCGAAACTGAGGGTGTAGATTTGTGATGGGGAGGAAGGACAGATAAGAAAGGTTGATCAATGATTAAATTATAGTTAGAAGCTAGGCATGGTGGTGCACGCCTGTAATCCCAGCACTCGGGAGGCTGAGGCAGGAGGATCACTGTGAATTTGAGGCTAGCCTGGGCTACAAAGTGAGCTCAAGGCCAGCCTGAACTTCATCGTGAGACCCTATCTCAAAAAGACAAAAAAAATAAAATAAAATAAAAAATAAAGTAAATAAAGAAATTATAGTTAAAGAGGAGCAAGAAATTCTTTGAAGCTGGGTGTGCTGGCACACACCTATAATCCCTGCCCTCTGGGAGGCTAAGGCAGGAAGATTGCAAGTTTGAACCAAGTCTGGGCAAATTTAGACCCTGTCTCAAAAATAAATAAATAAATACAGATGAGATGTAGCTCTGTGTGAAGGCCCTGGGTTCACTTCCGCAGTAACCATCCCCCTCAAGAAGGTTTTTTGAATGTTTTCACCAAGAAGAGTTGGTAAATGTTTGAGGAGATAGATATATTTAACCTGATTTAAATATTACAAAATGTTTGCATGTATCAGAATATCATACGGTATCCCATAATATCTACAATTTTTATGTTTTTATTTATCAACTAAACAATACATTTAAATTTAAGGAGGAAGAACCTACACCCTGGGCCATCAAAGAGAATGTTTTGTCAGTGGCAGGAGAGCAGCTGCATTTCCAGGCAAGGGGAGGAGACACCCTGAAGGCCCAGCAGGGTGAGGTGTGCTATTTGGCTAGAACAGAGGCCTGGCAGTGAGGAGAGCAGAAGCGGATGGGATGGAGCAGAGGGCCAGGGTGGAACAGGAGCGGCTCCCCCCGAAGCAGCTATGGAGACCACGCAGAAGCTCTCTGTCTCTCTGGGGTCGTGGGTCACACACTGCTACTGGAAAGGATGCTCAAGAGGTGGTCAGACCACCAGCTCAGGGAACAACTGACACATTTGTTCATTGACTGCTGAGAAAAGGGAGGACAAGAACGACAGAGGGAGGGAGAAAAGATAAGTGTTCCTGTTTGTGAATGTCTAATGGAGCCAGCTCACATCCGAGACCCTGTGTGGCACACACTGAGCTCCACTCAACTAGAGAGCCAGGCTGCTGGGTGCTGTGTATCTCTAGGGCAATGGTCTCAACTTGTAAGCCTGTGCCTGTTACCTTCTGTGCATTCCAGCAGTTGAGATTTGATAGAGCTTTACTCTTGGTCTTGCTTTAGAACAAAGAAGGGCTCTATGGAGCATGGTTTCACCCCCTTTCCAAACCTAAAGAGTTATATGTCCTTCTCCAGGGGAGGCTGGCTCTTCTAGAGCATCAGGCCTCTTACAGCAGAGCGCATGCCCCTGGGTGGCCCTCTGCCCAGCACAGTGGGGAGGAAATGGAGTAGGAGGAAGTCTGCATCTACAGCTGGCACCTCCTTCCCCTCCAAAGGGCCCTTGCACTTCTTGGCTCTACCAAAGATTATGCACTCTTTGCTCTGGCTGTGATGGGTAGCAGAGGCCTCCTCCATTCATCCCAGAGACCAGTGGCTTGTCCTTCAGGAGAATGGCCAAGACAAGCCTGAGCTCCAGCGTGCTTAGGCTGCAGAGACACTCTCTCCAAGGGACAACCAGCAGCAAGGAGACAGGTGCACTTTGCATGACCTGCTAGGTCAGACCTGCAGTGATGGTGGTGGCGATGATCAGAGCATTGGCAGATGTTTACTGGGCATCTGTGTGCCAGTCATCATCCCAGGGGTTTACACGCCCATTAACCTGTGAGTGGGGCATGTGCAATCCTCTGTTTTACAGAGGAGGAAGTCAAAGTGAAGAGCAGCCTCGGTCCTGGTCAACCGCTGTTTAGAGGAGGACTGCAGCCATGCAGCCTGGGAGTCTGGCCCCAGCCCACACTCTGTCCCTGTAATCCAGACACCAGGTGTGAGAGTCAGTGGCAAGGAGCTCCTTTCCCATGAGGGTGTTGTGGGCTATTCATGGCTTCTCTGAGCTGGAGGAGGATAAGGAGCACTCCCATTTGTTACCAGCCTATAGTGTGTATGAAAAATAGCCTATGTATATTATTGATGAAAACTTACAAGTAGAAATTGAGGCTCAGACAGACAAAGGACTTTATTTGAAGTCCTGTACCTAGGAGCTGGCAGAGCCAAGACTCAGAACCCAGGTGTGACACCATAAGAAACACATTTCTGGTCTCTGCCTGAAAAGACCTAGAGCACAGTTCCTAAAACCCTTGGAATCTTGGAAATGATGATTATCTTTTTATGCTAATGAGATGAGTGATGGCTGCCAGGCAACCATGTAATTGGAGGGTTGGAACTTTCACCCCTAGGCCCCTCAGCTTCAAGGAAGAGGGAGGGACTGGAGACAAACTTCACCAATGAGCAGTGATTCATTCGATCATGCCTATGTCATGATCCTCCATAAAGACCCCAAAGGTTGGGTTTCCATGGGTGAAACACAAAGGGCTGGGAGGATGCACCTTGTCCCACGCACCTTGCTCTTTCTGAGTTGTAGCTTTTTATAACCAAGTGGTGAGCTAGTCAACAAACTGCTTTCCTGAGTTGTGAGGAGTTCTGGCAAATCTTTAAACCCTAAGCATTTTATGTCCAGTTCCTCGGAAATACAGGTAATGACCTGGCTTTTTTTTTTTTTAATGTGGGGACTGAGCATAGGGCCTTCCAAGTGATTTATATCCCCACTCCTTGTGTTAAAAAAATTTTTTTTTGAGGGAGTGTCTTGTTAAGTCTGTAAGTTTCCTGGGCTGGGTTTGTGCTTGCAATCCTCCTGCCTCAGGCTCCTAAAGTGCTGGGATTAAGGCTGGTGCCACCAACACCTGCACTTTTGATTGGCAAGTAAAGGGAGGGGAGTTTTGTGGGGCTGAGCCCTTACCCCACGGGGTCTGTGCTGACTCCAGACAGTGTCATAACTGAACCAAATTGCAGGGTACTGAGTTGGTGCCCACTGTTAGCCAGAGAACTGCGTGGTATGGAGGGAAAAAAAATTCCACGCCTTTGATGGCTTGAAGTATTGAGAGTAGATCAGAAGTTTTTACTGACCCTACCCTGTCACTGGGCCCCTGATGACTCATCATCTACCCTCAGGTATCTGTATCCCAACAAACAGGAGAAAATGGGCATCTGGAGGATATGAACGGCGTTGCCGGGTGGCAGTCTTCAGAGGAGATGTGAAAAGGGGGCTGGTTGCCTTGGCATCCCCAAGGTTGGAGGGGGACAGGTGGGACTCATGTGCATAGTACCACCTGGGCAACTTCTAAAATGTTGTTGTCCTCCCACTGGCTGCTTCTTTAGTCCTTGTACCACTCCAGAGCCAGAGAATTGGCTCTGCCAGTCCCCAGATTAAGGATCTGGTGATCCTGTGTACCCAAGGTCTATTGCCCCCGACCCCTTGGACCATTCTGCCGAAAGTGCGGGAAGGGAAAGGAGGGACGGTACCAGCCATCCAAACTTTTTCTCAAGTTTGCCATTTATATAAATCCTTGAGTCTCACGGTTGTTTTTTGCACCATGCTGGGAGATTCCTTAACTTTCTTAGTTTCCTTTTAATATCAGACAAAGTATTTTGCAAGTATAGCTCATCTGTTATTAAGTCTCTCAAAATAATTTATCCCTTTTAAATTAAGGATGAGAATGTGGTGAGCAATTTACCGGGAAGTACAGACTGAAAGATAAACTACCAGAGGATGTAAATCCAGAACGGCAAGACAATACAGAAGCGAAGAAGGGAGAAAGGAGGGCAGCGTTCCATTGTTTCTACAACTGACTCACCAGCTCTTACACTCAGCAACTGTCAGAAGGAAAGGAGGGCTGAGGTGCGGCTCAATGGCATGGTTCTTGCCTAGTGCACACAGGGCCTGGGTTTGATCTCCAGCACCCTCCACCAACAAACAAACAAAAAATCCAAAAAACAAAAATAAAAAAACAAACAAACAAAACCCCCCAGAGAGAATTGCTCCTAATTCTTATTCCTGGCTCAAGGACCTGGGGCCTGGAGGGGCGATTTGCCTGAGAGAGACCCTCTCTAGACTCCTGTTCTGGTGCTCATCTCACAATTCTGTGTCACCTCCTAAGTTATTGCTTAACTTCAGTGTCAGCCCTGGGCAATCGCTCGGATTTTGTTTCTTTCCGAGGATATCAGTCCTGCTGTGTCAGAGCCTGCTAAATTCTAAGCCAGTACTCACTGGCCCCTTCTTCCCTGGTAATAAATCTCCCACTTAACAGGCTGTGTTTCCTGGGCTCCACTGCACTTCAGGGGTTGTGTCACTCAGGTCTCACCAGCGACCTGGATGCAGAGCTTCTGTGTATTAACTTCCAGGGAATCTTTTTTTTTTTTTACTTCTTTAAAAATTGTAGTAAAAGGCATGTAACAAGAAAATCATCATTTCAAACCATTTCTTTTTTCTTGGTGGTACTCATGGGGATTGAACTCGGTGCCTTTGTACTAAGCTACATCTCCAGCCCCTGCTGCCTTTTTAATTTTTTATATTGAGACAGGAGCTTTTTAAATTGCTAAGTTGCCCAGGCTGGGCTCAAACTTTGGATTCTGTTATGTCAGCCTCAGAGAGTGCTGGAATTATAGGAACATGCCAACATGCCTGGCTCTGTTTGAGCCATTTTAAATTGTAATTCAGGGGCTTCTGGTACATTCGCAGTGTTCTATAACCATCACTACTGCCTGGTTCCCCACACAGAACTATTCCTTAGCACTCACTCCCCATTCCCTATTGTTTCCAGATCCCAATAGCTGCTAATCTACTTTCTTCCTCTATGGATTTGCCTGTTCTGGATATTTCATTTTTTTATGTACCTTTTTTTTTTTTTTTTTAAGTTTTTAAATTTTTTTGAAAATCTTTTTGAGACAGGGTCTTGCTATGCAGTTCAGGCTGACCTTGAGCTTACTTTATAGCCCAGAGTGGTCTTGAACTCAAAATGATCCTCCTGCCTCAGCCTCCTGAGTGCTGGGATTATAGGCATGTGCCACCACACCTGGCATAGTTTTAAAATTTTATTGGTACATTTTAGATGTACATAATGATAACATTCATCATAGGGAATTTGTACCCTTACATGGTATATCTTGGTGGTTCTTTTTTTCGCATTCCCTTCCCCATCCTTCAACCCTTCTTCCCCTCCTTTATTTACAAAAGCTTTGTTTCCATTTTTGCCTTCTATTCTCTATTTTTTTCTTATCCCTTCTTTCTTTCCCCTCCTTTCCTCCCTTGTTTCTCCTCTCATTTGAACATTTTCTTCCTATGTCCCAATATCTATTATACATTTTGGTCCTTATTTACACTTTTGGTTTCTCACACCAGAGAAACAATTCGGTATTTAAACATGTGTTTCCAATTTATTTCACTTGAGAATATGGTCTCAAGGTGCATCCATTTAGCTAGAAATGTCTCAACCTTATCCTTTGTTATGGCAGAGTAGTACTCCATTGTATTAAAAACCACATCATCTTTACTCATTTGTTGAGAGCATTTGAACTGTTTCCAAGATATAGCTATTACAAACTTTGTGGATACTTCATATAAATGAAGCTTCACCGTATGGGTCCTTGGGTCTGACTTCTTTCCTCAGCACAGTGGTTTTTTTTTAAGATGGTTTGCTGTGTAGTGCAGGCTGGTCTTGAACTCACTTGTGTAGCCCAGGCTGGCCTCAAACTCATGGCGATCTTCCTGCCTCAGCTTCCCAAGTGCTGGGATTACAGGTGTGCACCAGCATGCCTGGCCTCAGCACAGTGCTTTAAAGGCTCATTGCTGTTGTCATATGAACCTGCAGTTCATTCTCTTATTACACGAATATAGCATATTCACTCATCAGCTGATGGGCATTTGGGTTGATTCTACCCTACGGCTTTGCGAAGCGCTGACTAGTCACAGGAAGAGTTTGTCTGAAGATCTGTTTTCAGTTCAACTTGAGGAAACCTTTCTTTAAAAGCAGTTGGCAGTTATCCTTGGCCTGTTTTTGTCCTTCTTTTTACCCTGCAGTCTGGAGTAGAGGCCAGCTCAGACCATGCAGGACCATGCCCTAGAGACGGGAGAGGGGGTTGTGGACAGAGTCGTCCCCTGCTCCCAGAACTGCGCGGTTCTCCCACTGCCCAGAGCTGCCCATGAGGAAATTAACCTTTTTCTTTCTAAAGCACTGTTACTTGGGGGTTCACAGTCGTGCATATCCGAACAACCACATGTGCCCATTAATGGACCCTTGCCCACCTAGCTGTGGCTCACCTGTAGCAGGAGCGATGAGAGTGGCACAGAGAAGACGGTGAAAGGGGTTGCTGTGGGCTGAGGAGAACCCTGCCTGCCCACCCTGGCTCTGTAATCCAACTGCCTGCAGCACGCTGGGCACTCTGCTGCGCCTTGCTGAGGATCCCTGCTCTGAAAGTGCTGGCGGGTGGGCTGGTGTGGCAGAACTAATACTACAGGGGGCGAGGCTCTCCCACCTGCCCAGACCCCACTCCCCAGGTCCCTTTTCTGGGCAAAGATGTATTTTTTATCTTACAGATGTCGAGTTAATTACAGTTGACAGAAGTGCTAAACATCATCTACTTGAGTGGGTTGTTTTTTGTTGTTTGTCTGTTTATTTGTTTTTGATACTGGGGATTGAATCCAGGACTTTTTTTTTTGGTACCGGGAATCGAACTCAGGACCTTGTGCTGGCTAAGCAGGTGTTGTGCCGCTGAGCTATATCCCTTGCCCCCGAATCCAGGACTTTTGCACTGAGCTATCTATGTAGTCCTTAAAAAAATTTTTTTTTAAAAAATTTTGAAACATTTAGCCCTTCCTAAATTGCTGGGGTTGTGGTTGAATTTTTTTGTTTGTTTGTTTTGTTTTCCCGGTACCAGGAATCGAACTCAAGACCTTGCGCTTGCCAGGCAGGCGCTGTGCCGCTGAGCTAAATCCCCAGCCCCATGTGGTTGAATTTTTGATCTTTCTGGCTCAGCATGTCACAGTGCTGGCTTTACGGCATGTGCCTCTACACCTGGCTTGAACTTTCTCAAGAAATATATTTTATACACTGTTCTTATACATTGATCTGCAACTGACACAAAGTTTCATGAAACAGTACCCATTCTACTATGTAGAATATATTCTGATATTTTCTCTACTACTTCATTTAAAAAACAAGACAAAACAAAAGCACACACACTGGTCAGCTTGCACTGAGCTAACTTCACAATCTTCTGCTAGGAACAATTAGCAACTTGAAAAACACGGATAGAGTTCAATATTCCCGTGTCACACATTAGAAAACGGAGACTCTCAGAGCAGACTCAATGTGCTGAGGTGAGAGAGTGGTTTAAAAGCGTGCGTGCCCCAGAAGCCAGACCTCAGATCCGAGTCATGGGAGGACGGTGAGTCATGCAGTGCCCCGCCCGCCCCATCCCTGGGGCATGAGCACATCTCCACCTCTGGCTCCGGGGGCGCACACGCGTCCTTGCTCAGCCCCAGTTTCCCTCTCCACCTCTCTTTCTAGCCCGTGCCGTTTCCTTCTCGCTTTCGCTCATGTCCTGACACTTTCAAGCCTGTGCAGCAGAAGCGGCACAATTTCTTGGCCCCCAGCCAGTGGGAAGCCTGGGGCTGCTGGCCTACAGGGGAAGGTGCTGGGGACACTGTCTGAGACAAAGCAAAATAAGCCCTGGGCAGGTGGCTTTCCTTGTCCCTAGAAATGGGGCTGTTAGACCTGAACCTCCTTTTTGTAGGGTTACTGTTGGGAGCCCAGCTATACCCATCCCAGCCCTGGAGCCTCCAGAGTTAGATGGAACAAAGGCCATGGGATAAAAAAATACAATGTCAAAAGCAACATGAGGAAAGGAGGGCTTGAAATTTTTATGAGCCCCCTGCCATTAAGGCCCTCTTCTGGGCCAGACACTACACTATAAGCATTTTACCTGCATTATGTCCTTTAATATAAATACCTTATGATGTTGTTATACCCATTTTACAGATGAGGGATTTAGAAGTTTAATCAGGCGAAGCTTTTTGTCCAACATCACAAGCACAGACGGGGCCTGAATCCGAGTCCAGACAGAAGCTAGCCTTGCCTGAACAAGGATGATTGAGCTCCTGTCCTGCAGCCACCCAATATGGTTGTGGTGGCGACTCAGGTATAGTTCCTGGAGGCTGCCAGAGAGAAAGGGCCATCTCCCCCCGCTTCAGCATGCTGTCAGGGTGAGAGGAGGGGTGGGTAGGACTTCTCACCCTTTCCCTTCCAAAGAGAGTTTAGAATCTCTTAGTGGCTTGAAACTGCAGCTGCTGGAAGAACTGCCCGGGGAGTCTGTACTGGTCTGTGTCCACCCCAAACCAATTAAATCAGGATCTGGGTTGGGGCAGCACTGGTATATTTTTTAAGCTCTCCTAATGATTCTTATGTGCAGCCAAGACTGAGAATCAGTACCTCAGGCCTTGGTGTCCTCTTACAGTTCAAGGAAGCTCGTTCACATTACCTGTCTCACCTGAGATGCACAGTGGCTCTGGAGGGTAAGGGAGGAGTCACGGTCCTCTCCTGATGTCCTCTCACACAGGGGAAAATAGGGCTGAAAGGGGGAGGCAAACTCCTTTAAAAACATCTGTTGCCCTGACCAAAGACTGATAGAATGCTTTGCCCAGCAAGCAGAAGGCCCTGGGTTTGGTCCTCAGCATCAAAGAATTAACACTTTTCCCCCAAAAGAAGAAAAAAATAGGCCCCAAAACCCCCAACCAACTGAACAAACAACAAAAACAAAAACAAAAAACCCTAACTTGGACTATATTCTTGCCCCTCCCAAGTGACGGAGAAGAAATCTCCTAATATCAGCACACACCTCAGCCTGGCATGTGGGCCCTGGGGAG
>NW_004955415.1:13336038-13394622 GCF_000276665.1 Chinchilla lanigera | reverse complement strand
CAGGGGATCTGGGGATGCATGGATGGGCTGGCCAGGGCGACGGGGCACTTGTGCTGGAAAGGCTCCTACTGGAGGGGACCCTGGGAATCATCCTCGATTAGAAAGTCAGCCTTATCTCATAGGGTTTTTCTTAAGAACTCAAGATGAGGACAAAACAGGCTCGTGACAGCGGTTCCAAGTGATGCTAAGCTGAAACAAGAATGCGAGGAGAGCAAGGAAGGCTGTGGGATACACAGAGAGGAGGGCGCAGGTCCCAGGAGGAGTTCTTCACCACCTCCCTGGAGAAGGGCCACTGCTACCCCAATCCAGGGAAAATATTGGATGGCCGAACCACGGGCCCAGAATGTGATGCACCTTCTGGAGGTGGAGGAAACGAAAGCCGGACAAGGTGAGTCCCTGAGGCCAAGGCCAGCGCCATGCCTGACAAAGTATTTGGTAAGAACGCTCACAGCCTCAGCGGGACAGAACCATTTGTCCCCAAACAGAGGTTTGGGTCTTCACAGGCAGAGTTCTGAGGCTCAGGTGCCCTGAGGATTATAAGAGGCTCTGGGGTGGGGAACACTGCTTCCTCTCCAAGTGGGGCCCCCATCTCTGTGCACAGCTGTGCTCCTGTCCACTCTAGGGCGCCTTGTCACTGTGCAGGACACTGCCAGGACTTCTTTCACACTGTCACCCCACCCATAGCCCAGGCCACCCTCTCTCCCAATGGGCGGAATAGCTGGAGCCCTCTGTTTCCAACAAGGCTTTAAATTAGAGCTGGACACAGGGTCCTCCCAAAGCAGTACATGTATCATCCACATTGTCCCCTGGGTCACATCTGCCAAGGCAGCCACATGCATTTTCCTGTTCCCTCTGTCTGGAATACTTCTAATCCCACAAACCGCTCCAGAGCAAGCCCAGAGCATGCTCCACGACGGAAGCCTTCCATATCCCGAGCTCCAAGACTGGAAGCTCACTGAGGGCAGAAACTGCAGCTCATCTGTCTCCATGTTCCCCATGTGCCTGGCACAGCCCTATCCCTTAGGAGTACCACGGAGTGTGACACACTGAGCCCTTCCCGGCTGAGTGGCCAGGAGCTGAGCCAGAAACTGATTGCACAGATGGAAAATTGAAGGGACTGAGTGTATTCTCCTGCCTCTCCACCCACTTTTAAAGTTTTGATTTTCTCTCCACCTGCCATTGTCCTCATTCTGTTGTAACCTTAGTTCACCCTTGGTCAATTCGGATTAGGCTCTAAGAGCTCAGTATCCATGAATCCCAGAGCCTCCCCAATGTCACTGTTCATGTGGCCCCACCATAGGTCCTGCACAAATTTCTGGGGACTGGGCCCATGCTGGGGACCATCCTGTCCCTGTCCCCAGTGAGCTTGCACGGAGGCAGAACCAGTCCAGGAAAGAGCCTCCAAGCCCCTGTATTTAAAGCCCTTCACTTTGTAAAGTAGGGGCACAGTAGCAGCAGAAACACCACAGCAGCTGGTAACAGAGCTCAAATGAGAAAGCGTGTTCAGAATTGCTTTCCTATGTTCCTGAACTTATGGGTGAGCTCAGCTCCTGCAACAAAATACAGTGGAAAAGTTCCACAGTGGCTGGGACTTGGCTGGGCTCTGCTACCAGTTTGGCTTTGTAATGTTGGCAAGGCTCTACCTGTTTCTGGGCCTGTTTCCTGGGGGGAGAGGGCCCTCAGGGTGAGATGACAGGTACCCCGCCCCCTTTTTATAAAGTCTGCAGTGCCCAGAGTGCTTCTTGTTGGCATCCCAGGCATGCTGTCCATTTACAGGAGGAAAAGGGAACATTTTTGTAACCATCCTGTCCTGGTAGGATCAGTGATTTCTTAAGTAATCACTGTTCATCTTTTGCACCTCAGTAATATCTTTGGCAAACCTTTCTGTGGGTCCAAAATCACCATTCACGGTATTTTACAGGTTTGACTCATGCCCCGTTTGGGTTTGGCGTCGCTCCTGTCAACGTGCTGGTCTGAAGACCCATGACAGGCAATAATTAACAGGCTACTTAGTAGGGGCGCTAATTAACAAACAGCCCAAATCCTCGACAGTAACTGACAGTGCCCACAGAGCTAAAGAACCTGCCCTTCTTGTTCTTTCTTACTCCCTTCCCTCGAAGGGACAGCAAGGATCTTATGGAATGCCTGCTGCTTCTGCTACTAGGATTCGGCACCTCACAGAGCCTGCTGGTGCTTCTGGATGTGTAGTTTACTTAGGAACATCCCAGTGATGCCAAGCGTTTCTTACAACTCAGCTTACATGCTGTTATTCGCTCACCCCTTAGAGCTTTCCTTTGCTCCACTATAGCAGCTGGTAAAACTACACTGAGAAACACTTGGCGCAGATGCCCTCTGGTTTGACTTTACAGGGGGCGACCAATATGTAAAAGAAACATCAATAAGGCAAAGCTCATCCTCGGTCCAATGGGACATCACCTCTGTGTTTGACACTCTACCCATCACGCAGAATTACACTGCAATCTTGTTCCACCTCCAGAATGTGCTAGGGAGACCCAACAGCCCCTCTGAAGAGCCACCTTGGAATCGAACCCTGAAACACTAAGATCTAGCCTTTAGAGGTCCCCAGGAGGGAGCTGTTCCTGCCAGCCACCTTGGCTTCACAGACTGGCCCGGGGCAACACTGGCTTCCAGCAAGGGTCTGCTGGAGGATGCGACACACTCACCACTCATGATCCGCCTTCCTCGGCCTCTCCTGGGGCTCCTCTGGGAATGACAGAGCTGGTGTTTGGAGCCGGTGTCAGGATTCTCTGACCATTTATAGAAGCCTCTCCTACACACACTAATTAGAATTCTAATGGGGTGGGTGAGGCACCAGGTCATTCCTGTAGTGCTTGTAAACGTTTCACTTACGACATGCTTGTCACCCAATGGAAGATCATCATGCTTGTGCAAGGTTAGTTGGGAAAAAGGTCGGGGAGGTGGGATAAGAAAATGAGACAGTTTGCTTTTATGATTTTTTTTAAAAAAGTGAACAAGTTCCTGGATGATAGGGTTTAGGAAATAATGACATGCTTTTCTTGGCAGTGTCTTGCCCAGAGAGAATACTGGCAAGGTCCCTCTGGGTAAAGGAAGCGTCTCTGCAGAACCCAGAGCAGAAAAAGTGAAGTCTTTCTCATTGTACACGTATATTTGTGTACCCACTTGCACGAGGGGTGTCAGACGCATCATGGGTGGTTTTCTTAGGGTTGCTGTATGCAAAAAGAACGTTTGCTTACAGCTTGGAAACCCTCTATTCTGGTGGGGTGGGGCTCACCTCTCAGCCTGGGAGCTTGGGAACCTGGTTCTTGATGGGGATAATTATGCTTACTCTTCACATGCACAAAGCTGTGGGGTAGTCCAATGCGATCATGCAGGTGAAAGTGAATTCGCGCACCCCGTGGGCTGAACCAGGGGTCATGCGAAATGAAAAGGCAGTTCTAGTCCAGACTAGGGGAAAACTGTTCTCTTTCAGCCCTTGACCCTCTGGCCCTGTCACGTGTCCTCTCTAAGCTTCAGTGGAAGTCATTGACCTTCTCTGGTGCTATCTTCTATGCTGGTTATAAAAAAAAGATGAGTATGGCAGTGGCCCTCTAATGTTCCATATTGTTTTTGTTTGCTTGCTTTAAGGAGCTAGGGCTTTAACAAAGATTTTATTATGGATGTTTACAAGTGGTAAGGTTTCCTATGACATGCAAGGAAGTTAAGGGGGAAAAGTGATGTTCCAAAGATCCTGACACAGAAATGTCTCCAGGCTCCCTGGGTGTTGGAGTGGGGAGTGAGGACAGATGGGACAGTCTGAGGGAGAAGCTGGGAATGCTGGATCTTGAGAAGGCAGGACTGGATAGGTAGGTGGCTTGGAAAAACTGGAAAAGAAATCAGTGTCCTTTTTCTATCCTCTGGGCTCCCATAGACTTTTTTTCTGTCTTTTTGAGGCAGGATCTCGCTATGCAGTTCATTCTGGCCTTGAGCTCACTTTGTAGCCCAGGCTGGTCTCAAATTCATGACGATATTCCTGCCTCAGCCTCCTGAGCACTGGGATTATGGGTATGTGCCACCACGCCGGGCTCCCATAGACTTTTGCACATTTGTGAAGCTCAATTATGCTTTGTCATGGGACTGGGGATGTAGTTCAGTGGTAGAGCACTTGCATAATGTGCATGAGACCCTGAGCTCAAATGGGGGAGGGGCTCACCCCTCAGCCTGGGAGCTTGGAAACCTAGTTCTTAATGGGGATAATTGTGTTTACCCTTCACACGCGCAAAGCTGTGGGGTACCCCAATGCGATGGTGCAGGTGAAAATGAATTTGTGTACGCCATGGAATAAACCAGGGGTCATCTGAAATTGAAAAGTCATTCCTATAAACGTTTCACTTACGACATGCTTGTCATCCAGTGGAAGATCATCATACTTGTACAAGGTTAGTTGGGAAAAAGGTCGGGGGAGGTGGGATAAGAAAATAAGACAGTTTGCTTTTATGATTTTTATTTAAAAGAGTGAACAAGTTCCTGATGACAGGGTTTAGGAAATGATGACATGCTTTTCTTGAAAGTGTCTTGCCCAGAGAGAACACTGGCAAGGTCCCTCTGGGTAAAGGAAGCATCTCTGCAGAACCAGAGCAGAAAAAGTGAAGTCTTTCTCATTGTACACATATATTCATGACTAAATCTTCAGCTCCACAAAAAAAGAAAAAAAAGATTTAAGAGTGTTTAAAATACATATTAATTACTAATATTACTGTGCTGAGATTTTCTTTTCTTTTTTTCTTTTTTCTTTTTTTTTTGGTCTTTTTGAGATAGGATCTTGCTATGCAGTTCAGACTGGACTTGAGCTCACTTTGTAGCCCAGGCTGGCCTCAGACTCACAGCGATCCTCTTGCCTCAGCTTCCTGAATGCTGGGATTTTAGGCATGTGCCACCACACCTGGTTTTGTGCTGGGATTTGCTATTCAATGAATGCATCCCAGCCCTAGACCGAAAGATGCTATGTGGAAGTACAGGTAGCTTGTGTTGTTCATCTTTTCCTCAGAACTTAGTGGAGGAACCCATGCCAGAAACACACACACTTGAATCAGTGACTCAATCCATCACTATAAGGATGGGATCATAACTACATCCCTTCAGTGCTCACAGTGAGCAGGTGCTGGCTGCCTTTCCTCATGTTCACCTCAACCCCCAGACACAGGTGCTGTTATCAGTGCCTTGGTACAGGGGGTCTAATGGGTTCACCCGTGGTTGTGCAGCCATGACATCTCTCCACGGAGAAGTGACTGCAGCCTGTTTGCTTCACTTCTGAGGCTGCTACCTAGGCGGGGAGGAACTCAATCTCTCCTAGGCCTTGGTGGCTCCTGGGGAGGTGTCTTGACACCCACCCCAGGCAGATGACTCAAAAGAGAGAAGTGGAGTATGGCAAGAGCCCTAAGTCCAGATGAGGAAGTTTGAGGGTGGCTTTGGCCCATGCCACAGCACCAGCTGTGACCCTGGGCAGGGCCTGCATTGTGTGGGGTCATTGTGTGCATTGTTACTGGTACTGCTGTTGACCTGGGAGCCAAGAGGAGCGGGACCCTGAACATGACTTCATCGATCTGACAAAGTAACCTGCAGAGGTGACAGCAGATGGCACTGCACTTGGAGAGAAACCTGGGGTTGCATCGACCTGGGTCACGTGGATTCTGGCTCTGCCAAGTTACCTCCCTTCTCAGAACCTCTGTTTCCTTATCTGTAAAACCAAGGTGGAATTGCTATGAGCCTTAAAGGAGTCAATGAATAAAAGTTCTTAACTAGCACAGCACAGGAGCAGCACTGTGTAAAAAGTTAGTATTCACCATTCTCCTCAAGGAACCCACAGACTCAAGTGCTACATATTTTGCTAGGGGGACCCACAAGTTTGGACACTGGTGTCTGACTACTGACTATGTGATTTTCCTCTGGGAGAATCTATAGCTGCTCAGCCTTGACCCTAATGTGATGGGATAGAAAAATACAAGTTGGATTCAGAAGACCCAGATTCAGAGCCAGACTCTGTAGCTGCCCACGGTGTGGCCTTAGCCGAATCCTCTCACTTCTTTGAGCTGCAGCACCCTCATCAACCTGAACCACCAACCCTCAGGGCTTCAGTGAGGTTCAGAACTATGGTGAATTACAGTAGCAGCAAGGAGGCTCCTCTGGAGACAGGTGAGTGTCACACAGACGTCATGGGCCAACTTTGCTTGTCCCCTCTACCACTGCCCTGCCAGGCTGGCCTGAGTTGACTGAATGTTAGTTCCTGGAGGATTGCACCACAGCCGCGGTTGCAGCCTCCACCTCCAGGCAGACTATAATTTACTGGCTGTGTCACAATTTCAGCTAAATGATTTTCAGTTCATAGGTGGAGTCACTTAGCTACAGACAGGATGAAATTCCTGCTTGGCTACACGCGGTACATCTCAGACTCCAGTTAAGATGGGGCATGCAAACGCAGGCTTTTAAAAAGAGAAGCTAATTGATCACTTGCCTTTTTTCTCCCTCTAATTAAAGGATTTAGGACTTCTAAAGATTTTGCAACACATGCAGGAGAACAGACTCATGAGAAGTCATCTAGTCCAGGTGATCCCCCAGCTGGGTCCCCTGCCCTGACAGATTTCTCTTGACAAGTCCAAAGAGGAGGGACCTTCTGCCTCTCAAGGCAGCCCATGCTGAACTACAGTAGCTGTGGATGCACCCTGGATTCTGAGGTGGTTGTGACTTTCCTTCTGATCTCCATGGGGTGGGGCCCCACCTAGCACAGCTCAATCCCCAGTGCCTAGCACCATGCTCAGGACTTGCAGTGAGCTCCCTATAAATTCAGATTAAAGTATATTGAAAGGACAAAAGCGTTCTTCCTCATTTGAACTGAAAAAATTGAACACCCTGGAGCATCTCCCCACTGATCCTCACTGCTTCTTCCCACCCCAGCCACTCATTAAGCCCACATAAAATGAACATTCGGTAGGATCAAGTTCTGCCTCCTCAAGTCTGGGAAATACCTTTCTCCCATCTAGAAATCTTCTGTTTTCTAGGTTAAACATTAGTTTCTTTAGGCAGTCCAGCTGCATTTGACTTGGAAGCTTCTTACCATCTTATTGCTTTTATGAATCATGGTACTCCGTCCTTCTGAAAACTTTAGCGGCTCCCCAGGGTCTTATACATCCTGAATTTCTTAGATTGACAGTCAAGGCCTTCCAGAATATGTTCATCCTTCATTCCATTATTTCCTGCTACTTCTATATGAACTCTCTTTAGCAAAATGTGTCTAACCATCTTCCCACCTGTTTATGAAATGCTCCTACCTAGAACACCTGCCCTCTTCTTTATGTACCCAGCTCTGTTTGCCAAGGCCCACACAAGTCTCTTCTGCTCTTGCCTGTGCATGGTTGTGGAAGGGGCACTTGCAGTGAAGCAAGGGGATCCAGGCTTGAGTCTGGGGGACATATTTGAATGGCAGGGACTGCCATGGCAAATCATCTAACCTCTCCGAGCTTAAGATTTTATGGGTGTGATGACACCCACACCACACATTTCCAGCGGAACCATGAGAGAACCTCTGTCAAAGCACTTGCTGATGACAAAAGCCCTTGACTGTCCACCTCTGAGCCTTTGGAAGGTGTCCTGTGTCATTTGTTAGGTACTCAAGAATACCCCATCTAAATCTGTTAGTGCCATTTCCAGGAACACCTCAGAGTGCAATACCCTTTGAGAGGGGAGTATATGTTTCCCTGTGGCTGGCCACCATTCTGGATGTCCAGCTCTGTGCTGGGAGTTCCACATCATTTAACTTGGAAGCCTCCCCGGGAGGTAGGTACAGCATTACTGTTCAGTTTTACAGCTAGGAAAGCAGATCCTTAGGGATGCTAAGCACCTTCACGGGGTAACACAGCTAGCAAGTGGCCACACCAGGATCTAACATGGGGCCTTGCCCACAACCTCTCTCTGTCTCTGTCTCTCTGTCTCTGTGTCTCTCTGTGTCTGTCTCTGTCTCTCTCTGGCTCTCTCTCACTGGGAGTGCAATCTCAGGCTTCATGAATGTGAGGCAAAAGCTCTATCACTGAGCTATACCCCGTCTTCCTTGACTGTGATGAAGCCTCCCGGTCAGTGAGGGTCACACCTGCTCGTTTGTTCCGGAGATGGTCATCACTGATCCAAGTGATGATAATAATCTAGGACTAAACAGGAAGTCAGGTCCCTTCAGGGACTAATACCAAATTTTGACTTTAATGGATAAATTGAAATGAAACCTTGGAGGAAGAGTAGCTATCCAAAAGTACCCCCTTTTTTGCCATACTGGGGATTGAACTCAGGACTTTTGTGCTACATCTCAGTCCCTTTTTTATGTTTTATGTTAAGACAGGATCTTGTTGGATTGCCCATGCTGAGCTTGAATTTGTGATCCTCCTCCATCAGCCTCCCCCAGTGCTGGGATTATAGGTGTGTGCCACTGCCCCAGCTAAAATGTCCTGCTAACTTACATGGATACTCATTTCATTGGCTGTCTGTTTGCAGGACAACAGTACAGTGAAGTCTAGGAGGTACCCAACCTTCACTGGACCACAGACAAGAAGCAATATTTTAAGAAGATAAAATGGCCAGGTGTGGTGGTGCACCTCTGTAACTCCAGCACTTGGGAGGCTGAGGAAGGAGGGCTGCCTTGAGTTTCAGGTCAGTCTGGGCTACACACTGAGCTACATAGCAACCACAAAGAAGTGCACGTCAGTCATAGAATTCTGGTTACTGATTATGGAAATAAGGAAGAGTTGGTTAGTCTGGAGGAAACATTTCACCTGAACCCTGAAGAAACAAATCACAAGGAGGCATTCCTGGTAGCAAGAGAGTGCGGGAAGGTCTGCGGCCTATCCCCACCCCGGAAAGACTGCAGACGTGTTTCTCTGGAATAACAGAAGCTGAGCAAAGGGTGGGCTGGACACCTAGGGGACTCTTAATCCTGGAGCCTGGGGAAGGCAAATGAGTGTATAGCTCCAGCTCACTGTGTGTCAGGGCTCTTTGTGGAAGGATTGTTTATTCTGCCACGTAGTCCTTTGACCCTTGTGAGCAGGCAGCAGCAAAAGCAAACAGGGAGAAGCCACAGCCTGGAGGCCAAGCTGTGGTTTGCTTAAGAGCAACTCAGAGAATTGTGATGATAAGGGGCAAGTTGCGGGGACTTTGTAAATTCTGAGAAAGGAAATGCATCAGACGGGCCATCTGACTCAATTCCTCCCCTTGTCTGGTGAAGAGATGGTGACTTGCAGAGATTTGCCTGAGAGCTCAGAATAGCTGCTCTATGTCCCAGAGCCAAAGGGAGAGGGTGTGAGGGTCATTCCCTCAGTGTCCTCCCTTTACTCACAACAATACAAGCCCAACACACCAGGAGCCAGAACGCTTCATTGTCGGAGCTTTGTTCTTTCTACTGTGCCGCAGTAGTAATCTCCCACCTTTCGGCTGAGAAATGTATCTGAGAAAGGCCTGTGGTCCATAAGGTAGGGAGATATTTTTCAACACCATCAATGGCATTGTATATTATTATTAATACCCTTACGCATTTTTACAGTGATTGTAAAACTTGCTTTTATACTCACCACTTCCCCCTCCTTATACAAGGTCTTGGAAACAGATGTTAGCACATTTACTGTGTTCACGGGTGAAAAATTGATGCCCGTGGAGGTTGTGTGTCTTAGCAGAAGCCAACTCAGACCTGAAATGCTGGATTCCAAATTTCATGCCCTTTTCTTGTCTCCCTCATGTGAAGTGTTCATAGTGGATGATTTTTAGGAAAAAAAGTTCAACAGCACATGTGTGCCGTGTGCTTTATAGCAACTTGTATGTGCAGTGCTCTGCTTCATTTTTGCCACCCAGCATAGGACAAGCTGCTTGAATATAAACGTGATATATTAAGAAGCCTGAAGGTAAAGAAAAAATGAAGAGCAATCCAGAGGAATGGGAGAGGTGATGAAGGCACAGGCTGGACTGGGTCTAGTGGCCTCTTGTAGCCTTCTCTGACCCTTACCCTGTGAGCCTCACTTGTGTCTAGATGTCCTTTCAAAGCCTCCTGTGGTCATAGGTGGAGCTTTTCAGAGGTGGCTGGATCTAGAATGTGTGATGCTAGGATTAACAATGTGTGATTACTAAATTAGTCCACTGATTGGTTTGGTACCTGCCCTAAGCCAGGTAGCCTAGATAGAATACAGGGGCAGAAAGAAGCTATTTTTGCTAGTAGTTTGCTACCATCTGCCCTCTGCCTGCCATGGACTGTTTCTCCTCTGCGATGCCCCACTGCCTTGGAGCCAGCCAACTATAGACTGAAACCTCTGCAAACTGTGAGCCAAATAAACCTTTCCTTCTTTAACTTTGGGTGTTGGGTATTTTGTCTCAGTAATGAGAAAAATAACTAAGACACTCACAGGCAAGCCTGGAGTAAGATGTTTCCTCTTCATTTCCATTTCCTCAGCTTACCAAAGTGATGAGAGACTATGATCAGTTTATGTAGGCCTTCTCTCTAGCAGTTCCCCTCTCATGGTACCTGGAGAATAAATAGATTTTCCACTTGATGTCTCAAAGGAAAAAAAAAGAAAGTAAGAAAAAGAAAGATTAGAGGGAAGGGAAAGTAATTTCTTCTGGATCCCTTTCATCCATAAGATAGTTATTTTGTCATTCTGGGCAAGACTATCTTTGAACAATTTGTGAAATTAAGAACTGCACATATTTTATGGAAGATAATTTGTATTACAATCTGTAAAAATGCAAATATACTAACATATATTTGGATGATCCACAAAATTTGTTAAAGAAGTATTTTGGGAAAATGAAAATGCTCTATTACAGATATTTGGCAGATCCACCTATTATATATACAGATACTAAAGAGGATGATGTAGATATCATAATTATTTGACATTTAAAGATATAAAGGACATACAGTATTAAGTAAAAACTAAAACTATGAGTGAATGTACATATTTAAATAAATGTATATTATGTGATGCATTAAAAATACACACTTGCTCTCAGAAAAAATATGAAAGACTACATGCTAAATAGTTGTCTAGTTGGTGAAATTAAAATAATTTTTATTTGATTCTTCATATAATTTTACATTTCCTTTCAATTTTTTGTGATGAACACATATTTTTAAAAAAGAACAACATATTTTCATTTAAAATATAGCCATATTAGCTTAGAAAGATGTTAACCATATATTGTAATATAAAAAGTAGACTTTAAAACTTCATATATAATATGGTGTGACCCAATTCTGATATATCTTTATAACAAATAAAGGAATTTTTAAAAGCCTGGAGTATTGTACAACAACGTACAGATGGTCTGTATTCTCTGATTTTGTTTTGCTGTGTTTTCCAGTGTGTATAATGGATATGCACAAAGCATGTAACAAGAAAGAAAAGTAAATTTCTTTTTCTTTTTCTAAAAATTAATTAATAAAATAGAACTTTTCGTTTTGTTTTTTTTTTTTTTTTTTTTTTTTTTGAGAAGGGTCTTACTAAATCACTGGATTTTGGTTTTTCTCCGGTACCGGGAACCAAACTCACGACCTTGCGCTTGCCAGGCAGGCGCTTTGCGGCTGAGCTAAATCCCCAGCCCCCAATAGAACTTTTCTTTTAATGAATTGACAGCAAAGGGAGAGGAGAGCAGACTGCAGAGAAGTAAAATATGCAAGAGGGCTCAGGTTTGCCTACAAGATTCATAGGAGAGAAAATATTCAAGGTATGCTTTAAAGGACAGACATGAATAAACAAACAATGAGGGACAGGTCATGCTTGTCAGACAAAAGGCAAAAGGAAGCAAAGTGTGTGATATCCAGGGAAAGGCCCAAGGAAAGGGCTGTCAGACCCATACCTGCCATCATGCTTAATCACCAAGCTCTTCCTTATCTTTTCTTTTTTTTTTTTTTTTTTGGTCTTAGCAGGAATCAAACACATGACCTCATGCATGCCAAGGAGGTGCTGTGCCACTGAACTATATGCCTGGCCTTTCTGTATCTTTTCAAAGAGCAGTCATGAACAAGTGCAAAGGGTGTATTTTCCATTCTAATTTGATCTTATGACTTACTGAAAGAATTTAGCACTAGAGAATTTTAATTAATAAATTATTTTATAGTTTTGGAATTCATCGGCTATTGTCTGCACTTAACTGAGAAATGTAGTCTTCATCACACTGATCCAATATTAAAGGTTCTTTAGTTCCCAAGGACAAAGCAAAAATTTTCCAGGCAGCAGATTTAGATCTCAGTTTCATGCATCCATAAACAAAGCCATAAATGTCAGAGGCTAAGGCTTGTCCTGGCATAACATGGGCCTTCACAGCACGGATGCTAATGACATTAAGACGGAGGAGTCACTTGCAAATAAGGCTATGACTCTGTAGACCGTCTTCTACTAGAAGACAGTCTGGATAAGAGGAAGTAGGATGATGTTCTGGGAAGTGGCTTTGCTCAAGTCTGAAATATAAAGAGTCTGGAAAGTGCAAATGAGACTCATTCTTCATGGTGTAGCAATAATTATAGAGCTGTGCACAGGAGATATGAGAGGAAGTGGAATTCTTCCTTTGGGTCAATTATAGCATGGGAGCAAAAACGATTTCATGTTTGTTTCCAACCGGCCCTGTTATGGTTTGGGTATAGATGTCGCCCCAAAGTCTCACACAGTCCTCGACTTTTCTGGAGGTGGCTGAATCTAGCATGTGTGATGCTGGGATTAAGGGTGTGTGATTGCTAAATCAGTTCTGCTGATTGGTTTGGCACCACTCTAATCCCAGCAGTCTAAATACAATATATAAGGGAGAAAAAGAGTCTTGTTGTCCCTGCTTGTTTGCTTTGCTACTTTCTGCCCGTCACGACCGATTCTCCTCTGCCAAGCCATCCTACTGTGGAGCCAGCCAATTATGGACTGAAGCCTCTACAAATTGTGAGATAAAGAAACCTTTCCTCCTTTAGCTGTTGGGTATTTTGTCTCACAAAGGGAGAAAAGTAACTAAGACAGACCCCAAACACTTAGCTTTTCTTGACCTCTGGCCCAGTGGCAAAGTGGCTGGAAGAACTTCCTCTGGCTCCCAGATTCTCTTTCCTCTATATTTACAATCCAGGTCAAATTGGGCCCCTGTGTTAGTGATACCTGAAGACTTAGGTTCTAGCCAAAGCTCTGTCTCTGTCTCACTTGGGAAAAGCAGGGTTTGGTCCAAATCAGAAGCCTTAACCTTGTCTTCAGCTTTTCATGCTCTACACACTACTCAGGCACATCTCTCAGACTGCAGAGATTGTCAGCAAGCACAGCTACCTCCACTGATTTCTGATCCCTATGATCTTTATATGTTTTGCATCCCATCTAACTCTTAGGTTTTAGGATTCCAAATTTAAATGATCAAATAAACTTCATTATTTTTCTTTTTTTATTAAAAAAGCTTTAGAAAGAGGCATGGGTACAATGATGCTTGTACACACAGGTCATATTTGGAAAGACTTAAAAGAAGATGTTCATAGAGGTTTTCTCTGGGGAAAAGACATAGGAGCCTGATGGCTAAGGAAACAAAGACAGTGGCTTCACTATAGAGCCATGGCCCTTCTTCCCTTCCCTTCCCTTCCCTTCCCTTCCCTTCCCTTCCTTTCCCTTCCCTTCCTTCTGTTCCCCTCCTCTCCCTTCCCCTCTCTTCTCTTCCCTCCCCCTCTGTCATTTTACCAAATACATATTACATTAGGAATTTCATTTGGCAGCATGTCACAGAGACCTGAAGAATAGTAGCTTAATCACACAAAGGGGTTTCATTTTCCTTTCTGGGTGATAAGTCTGGGTATATGCCCAGAGCTGGTACAGTGTTAAGCAGATTCTTCCAGCTCTGAGCAGCACCGTCCTCAACTGTGGCCCTGTCTGGCCCACAGCCCACAGATGGCTGTCACATCTTGGGACAAAACACTATATTTCAGGCCAGAAGGCAGAAGAACCAACTTGTTCGAGTTTATTTAAGGAGCTTCACAGGAGTCCATTTTAATAAATTCTGCTGACATCTTGTTGTGCTCCGAACTGCATGATGCTGCTCCCTGTAGCTGCAAGGGAAGCTGGAAAATTAATTTTATATTTTGCACCCCCTCCTGTGCAAAATTGGAGTTCTTCAGTTAAGAATGAAGAGACAGGATAAGGACTTGGAGATTGTAGTGCTTGTCTTGACTGGATCCTGTCCTGACAGGGTCTAGATTTTAGAGCTATTTAGCCCTATGGCTTTTGCTTTCCATTTATTTTTAACAGCTGAGCCTATTTTAAAAGAGATTTGCTTTGGTTCTCCTAGGGCTGCAAAGCCCTGACTGCCCACTGTGACAGAAAGCACAGAATGGGACCAAGAATGGAGACCATCAAGTTTAGGTACTCACCGTTGTCTTGGGCAAGTCACTTCCTCTTTCTGGATTTCCACTTCCTTGTGAGAAAAAGTAAAAGCCCTTTTAGGAAACAGGAAGGCATCTCATGATGGTCACAAAATTTAAAGAGTCATAGTCTGAATAGGCTACTCCAGCAATCTTTCCCTCCTCAGTTGTTTTCTCTCCTACTTTAAGTGCCTCTCCTTTGTCCTCATCTATTAAAGTGTTTACTGCCTGAAAAGCCCTGGAAGTAATATTGGAGTGTGGAGGGCGAGGATTTGGCACATTGTTTAGAGTTTCTGATGCCTGCATATTTCAGAGGACTTGAGGCAAGAAGGTTGTCCTAATGCACAGCTGAGCCCTGCAGCTGGGAGGAAAGGGAGATAATGAGGCAACTCCCAAAAGGGAAGCTTTGAACATGAAGGGCAGGGGTGGAATAGACTCATAAGTTGAGGAGGTACATAAATAAGTAGTTTGTTTCCTTCCTCGTCTTTTCTCTTCCTTTCCCAAGAAGTGCAGGGCAGGAAGGAGAAATGACCTTCAGTTCTTGCCATGTGCAAGCCTCATACCTGGTTCAGTATTAATTCAGTTTCTCAGACCCTTTTATTCATTCATATAGAATCTTTATGAGTTTTGCCAGTTTGTGCACACCCACAATATAATTGTTTACTAAATATTTTCCTTTAAGTTAGTTAGTCAGTTGTGGTGGTGGATGCCTATAATCTCACTCTGGGAGGTTGAGTCAAGATGATCACAAGTTCAAGCTCAGCCTGGGTCACTTAGAGACTTAGTGAGAACTTGTCTCAAAAGTAAAATAGGACTGGGGATGTAGCTCAGTGGAAAGGTCCTAGGTTCAATTGTCAATATTGAGAAAAAAAAATCAACCATCTCTTTTTTCTTTAGCTTGCATGCTGACTTTAGCCTTGTACTAATCAACTAAATCCATAAAAGAGTTTGGTATGTTACATGAAAATAAACAAGTAACCATGAGAATTAAAACAATGTCTATTTCCATGTTAGGGTTAGATGTGCTACATTTTGGGGTCCATCAGTAACTAACAGGGTCCTCAAAACTGCTCTGTAAAATGCAAGTTAGTTATATTATTAGTGCATCTTCATTCAATGAAAAGGAAGGTTGTGCTAATACCAATTGGAAAATTTTTTATGCCTATATCTTGTACTCTGAGTAACTACTTTAAAGATAATAATATGTAATGTATTAACTATTGTTATTCTCCTATCATCTTGTTAGAAAATTTTGTTTGATCTTTTTTCCATTAAAAAAGAAACTGCTCTGTGAGATGGGGATTAGTATCATTACCCTACATGCACAGAAGCTACAGTTCATAGAGATTAAGTAACTCACCCAAGATCACAAAACCAGCAAAGGCAGACCTGAGACCGCTTTTGTCTCCAGAGCTGTGCTTGGTCTCCTAACTCTGCCCCACGGTAAAGAGAAGGCAAGAAAAGGCCACACAAAAGTGAGATTAGTCCACAAAGTCCATGCCTTTCATCCAACTGGCTTGTTTAGTCTCAGAGTCCAGCCCCAGATCCATTTTCTCTCCCTGGTAGACTCCTCGTTTCCTTAACCAGGATCCAGTTGTGCCTGGTGCCAACCTGGTTCTTGACCTGCGTTTGTCACTGGGTGACTTTTTTTTTCAGGGCCAGCTCCTGTCACCGCCATTGTAGCGTCAAGGCTCCTAGGAGCTTTCTTAATCTTGCCCTTTCAGGTTGCTCACCCGCTTGCCATCACTCAGGTCCCAGCTTGCACCAATAAAAGGCTTTGCCCTCAAGTGGGGCCTTGAGGATGGGTTTGCAGCTTTAAGTAGTGGATGTAGGAGAGTGGGATTAATTCTGAAACAATCTCAAAGCATTCTTTTATCTTCTTTTCACCAACCGCACCTAGTTGCCTGGCACAGGGAAGATCCACTTGCTTGGCAAAGAAGCAGATTCTCTGAAATAGCCCGAGGCCCCTTCACCTTGGTTTTCCTCCCTACCAGGGGCCTGCTGAGTATGGTCCTTCACAAAACTGAGAGCTCAGATGGGGCCATGAGAGGCCTTGGGCTTGGCCTTCCCTCTGCTATATTCTCTGCCTTGCTGACGGCTGGCTGTGGGCTTGGGAGGTAAAAGAAGGGCATAGGGGGAACAGGGAAAGGTACTAATGTTTGCTATGGGCTTATCATGTGCCGAAAATACTCTGGACTCTTTGTAACTTATCTCACTGACTACTGTCCACAACCTGCCACCATAATGAACAGGTACTACCAAGCTTATCTCGCAGATGAGGAAATCAGCGTGATGGAAGTTACAGAAATTGCTTAGGGCCACATGCGACTACAAGGCAGAACCAAGATTTGAACCCATTTCTATCTGATTACAAAGTCTGCACACTCCGCTGTCCCATGCCACCTCTGCTCTAGATGAGATAGGAGAGTTTACACGGAACTTAGAAATCGTCTCTTTCGGTCTTTCCCAGGTTGTGTGTTTCAGAACTCCAGTTCTTCAGATCTGAGGAAGAGGAGGCCAAAAGATAAGCAGTATGACAAGCTGAAGAATTTCCACACACCACAGCCTTGCTCCTGTCCTGTCTCCTTAGGGACTGCCCATACACCAATCACTGAGAATGAAACAAACACCCACCATCTGCCAGGCTTGGGGGTAAACAAGACTTGGTGCCAGATGTGGTGGAGAGGCAACCTCACAGCAGGCTGGTGGTAGTGTTGATGGGGCCATGGCCTGGGGCTGGAGAAGCCCCCTGTGGGGGTGTGAGCAGGTGAAAGGTCCCACTCCTATGAGGCACCTCCTGTGAATCCTGAGCACCTGCTCCCTTATCCACACACCTGTTATAAACAGCAGGGACATTTTCTGGCTCCACTTCTAATAGCTTCCTCAAAAATCCTTCTTTGTCTTGTGACATAGTAAAAGCAGATGGCATAGGCAGAGATCCTTTTCACTTGGGTTGACGCTGTATGAAATCCCTCTGCAATGTAGGCCACACAGGTGTCTGACCCTAGAACCATCACACCACACAAAGCCATCACAGGCTTGGCTAAGTAAGGCCGTGTTACAAATGGAGGTGGCACTGGAGGGAAGCACTGTGGGTCTGTGAGGTCCCTGCTCTGCTCATTAGCCCACAGTTTATGTTAAGTGTGTCACACCATTAGAGGGGTCAGAGTGGGTAAGGAGGGGGGAGCCCCATACCCCGTGATTTCCTGCTATGGTACCTTTATAGTAGGTCCCAGAAAACACAGGTTGAACGTTCAAATTCTGAGAGTGGGTACTAGGTCTTTTCCAGCACCCACCTCTGTGCCACCATATGCCCTTGAGCGAGCCACTCTCTTTCTCTGGGCCTGTTTCCTCATCTATGAGAAGGAAGAGGTTGTGTTTAGGATGTTTCCTTCAGCTCTGAAGTTTGCAAATTCTCTGTGGGAGGGAGTGTGGAGTTAACATCACAGCACCACTGACACCAAATGCCCTTCAAGGTCCTGCTCTGTTCTTTCAGGCTTTTAATCCCTGGCCATTTACAGGGCACCATTTCCTCTTTGGAGGTTGGAGACTTGTGTTTAAGAGACTCAAAATGAGTGGGACTTGCTGTGGGAGGAGTACAAATTACAAAGAACTTGCTGGGGTAGAAGTGGGCCCGATGGGGTTGCTGCCTAACCTACAGAGAAAGAGAGCCAGCTACCCGAGAAGGGTTCTGGAGAGGGTGCCCCTCACACTCTTTGGGTTCACAGCTACAAGGGAGGCAGGGCCTGGCCCAATAGGCTACGTCGCTGAGATATGAAAATGATGCTGCCAGTTACCTTGACAACCTGCCCCGGGGCCCTGGCCAAGTGCCCCAGCAATTCTCAAGCATCTGGCCCTGAGAGCAGAGACCATTCTTCCACTCTGAGGGCAGAGGAAAGGTTATGGAACTACCCTAAGAGAAGGGCCCTCTGCTATTCAGAGTTTCTGAGTCCAGTATTCAACTTTCAGCCTCGAAACTTGGCAGGAGGATGGCCTCATGGAGACACAACTGGAAACCCAGTTCTTTTTGGAGTGTTGCAAGTAACTGCCCTCTGACTGAAGATATTTAGCTGATGGGGACAGAAGCATCATGATTAGCAACTGATGGACTGTCACACTGAAGAGGGATCTGCTTTGTTTGGATGAGTCCCAACGTAGCAACACCGGAATGGTTGGTTTGGCCTCAACATAAGGACAAGACTTCCTAGAATGTGAATACAAGGAAGTGATACTTCAAGGGTGGTGAATTTTTCTAGTAGTGGAGGACAAATGGATGCTCAAGGACAGTGGCAAAAAGGTTTTGAGGAGAGCTGGCAGACTGGGTAGGGTTGTGTTGTTATACCAGACGGTCGCTTTAAGAACTCTTTCAATTTGGAAACTTGAGTTCTGGAAAATAACCAATAAGAAGATGCTTGCCCTTCACAGTAAAGGTCACGCAGTGGGCCAGAATCCTTCCCAAAAGGAAGGAACTTGCACACTTTCCCAGGCACCTCTGCATTTATAGAAACCACATCCTTTCCTTCACTGCCCACTGCCATTCACTTCTCCCCGGGGTTGTAGTAACAGAGACATTTGAAGCCATTTATTACCATCCTGTTTTTTCTTTTCAGTCTTAAAATTCCAGGAGAATAAATAATATCTCTTCTCTGTTGAGACACCTGGTCCATGATCAAGGATTACAACACCAGGTATTTCTTGGGGGTATTTTCATGATGTGTATTTTCCATTTTCCTTGGTACTATTTTACGTTTGTGATCAGTGGCTCATGGATTAACTTTTCTTCTTGGAGCTCCTAATGAGATAATTAGAAATTTGGCTGCTGTTCACCACCGTCTCATTCTGCCTTGGGCTGCTTGGGAAATGGAATACTAATCGGGTGTTTTGCTGGCTCTTCCAGAGGGAGTGAATAATGATTTAATTTATAGTAATGTAAGTGATTGGGCATGATTGGGGTTGTACTTAGATACCCCAAATTCCTATTTCATGGAAAACCATGCAGGAAAAATTTTCCCCATTAATATTCTATGGTGCTTGTCTCAAAACCAAACCTCAGTGAAAAATTTAGAAACATGATCAGACTTCAACTCAGAAAATACGGGTTTCATCATGTTTATCTCATCAAGACAGATCACTCAATGCTTTGGACCTCAGTTTTCTTATCTGTAAAATGGAGATTAACTTATTTGCCTGACAAATATTTGACTGTGTACAATGCACAAAGCGTGGTATGGAAGGCTGTTTTCTACCTTATGAGATTGTTGAATGGATGGATTGATTGAAGCCATGTCTCTGAAAAAGTTTTATAGACTATGAGGTGCACTGTGAAAAACAGTATGGGATTTTTTCTAACATAGTCCATTATGTCCAGGTCTAGGGAAGTGTTTCTTAACGATGATTCCATTTCTTTTTTGTCTGACAGTACTGAAATACAGATGCCCTTTGACTTACAATGAGGTTATAGGCCAGTAAACCTATTGTAAATTGACAGTGTCATGAGTCAAAAATGCATTGAATACACTTACCCTCTTGAACATCCTAGTTTAGCAACACAGTACACTGTGGAGAACTGACTGCTTCCTCTGGTGATTGTGGGGCTGACTGAAAGCTTCAGTTAGCTGCTGCTTTATGCTACAGAGAGAGAGAAAGAGAGAGAGAGAGAGAGAGAGAGAGAGAGAGAGAGAGAGAGAGAGAGAGAACACTACTATTTTTAGACCAGAAAAGATCAAAATTCAAAATTCCAGCCAAACATGGTAGCACAGGCCTGTAATTCCAGCACTCAAGAGGCTGAGGCAGAAGGATCGCCACAAGTTGGAGGCCAGCCTGGGCTACCTACTTGTCTCAAAAAACCAAACCAAACAAACAAAAGCCTCCAAACCAATCAAACAAAACAAACCCCCAAATTCCAAGTATGGTTTCTACCAAATGCATATCACTGTAATCATAAGGTACAGTAATCATAAGGACCATCTATACAGCACTTGCTTTCTCTCTTGTCTGTAGTGAAAAGTGTATGTACTTAGGTAAGGATGGAGGATGGAGGAGCATTAACTCCTTCTGTGCTTGAGTTAACCGGAAGTCTGTTTCACTGCTTGACACACAGCCTTCTAAGGAGCTCCACACTTGCTTAAAGATGTAGAAGACATCAGGGCTAATTTTCTGTTTTGGGGAAGTGTAGGAAGCCAGGAAGATGGGCTGGAGATAAACACAAACAAAAACCCTTGATTTGCACAGTCATTTTGCCATTCATTAGTCCCATAACCTTCACCTAGTTACTTAACTGATAAGCTCCGTCACCTTTTCTGTAAACTGAGTGTCGTAACACACAGCCTGCTTACCACACAAGCACCAGGGAAAAAGTGTTGTAAAAGCACTTTGTAAAGTTAAAGGTCACGTGCTACTGTTGGGGAACCTTTTTCAGTACTTGTCACCTGCACTTGCATTAGCAATTGCAATGTCTTTCTTGTCACCGTGCATGACAATTACTAACGCCTGGCTTGGGCTGCAACCAGAAGTGATACTATCTGATATTCTGATCATTATCTATTTAATAAGTTTCCAACACTTCTGTTTTCCGAGTCATTCTCTCTCCTAAATATCTGTGTAGAATCATTTTCCCAGCGCAGAAATAGAAAGCTGATTTCTCCTCATGGCCCAGCTGTGCGGAGTGGGGAATGTCCCCCAGTTCCTAGCAAGTGTAAATCCATCTTCTCTTTGTGTTTCAGCTGCAGTCAGCCTAAGTCACAGCCACTTGTGAGCTAATGAATGTGACTCTCTTTCCAAGTCTAATGACAGTGTGAAGTCCTAGTGCCACTCCTTGCAACGCCTCCTAGGCACCTTCCCACAGTTGAACCTACTGATGGATGGCAACGATTACTTAGCACAAATAAAGCTCTTGGAATTTATGACTAGTTTTATTAGTTATTCCTTAGAACCTCCCAAATTAAATGCTGGTGGAGAAATCAAATTCAGGGAGACACCATGAACATGATAAATCACTGTTTCCATGGCCAAGGTTTACGTGATGAATTCCTCTAGCAAAATCCTACAGGGTTGGTTGGTTTTGACATTAGTAATAAAGAGATTGTGAGTGCTCCAGCCACACAATCAATGAAAGTCATTGGTGCTGCGAGCTTCTCAAGACTCTACTAGTAAGCTAATGATTTCTAGAGGTATTTTCCTCTGGCTGCTGCAAACATTTTTCTCCTTCCTCAGTGGGTATCTTAATTTTCCCCAGGTGACACAGAGTGTGAGACCCTGAGCAGGGAAGTGACTTGCCCTGAGTCCCCCAGTTAGCTGGCTGCAGAGCTGAGGCCCCAGATTTTGCCACATTGTGGGTGCTCCACAGATACCTGGTGAATGAGTGACTGAATGAACCATAATCCAGTGCTTGCTCCCTTGCCCTCAATATTCTACAAGAAGCCATCTGAGTTCAGTCACGTTTTGACTCTTCTGAGCTGAAGTGACTTTCATCAAGACTTATGATGTTGTAGTCCTACACTGTCATGAGCCATGCAGCTTTGTGGCTACAAAGTACCTGTTATGGGCTTGATCTACCTGAAGATGAACTTTAAGTCAACTGCAAATTTTGAAGCTTATGATGAAAAAAACAACAGTCTCTCATTAGTAAGTTTTACATTGATTATATGTTGAATTGGAAACAGTTTAGATATACTAGGTTAAGTGAAATAAAATATTAAAATTAATTGCATTTTTAGAACTTTTTTTTCTGTGTTTGAGACAAGATCTCGCTATGTAGTTCAGGCTGGACTTGAATTCACTATGTACCCCAGGCTGGCCTTGAACTCATGAGAGTCTTCCTGCCTCAGCCTCCCAAGTGCTAGGACTGGGGCTGGGGATTTAGCTCAGCGGCAAAGCGCCTGCCTGGCAAGTGCAAGGTCGTGAGTTCGGTTCCTGGTACCGGAGAAAAACAAAAACAAAACAAAACAAAACAAAACCAAGTGCTAGGACTACAGGTGTGTACCACCATGCCTGGCTTTTTTTTTTTTTTTTTTTTAACTTTTTGAATGTGGCTACAAGACAATTTAAAATTCCATTTACAACTTGCATTACAGTTCTATTGGACTATACTACAATCTAGTCTATAGAAATTTTGGAAAAAATTACATACTGAATGTTTGTTTGAGACAGTGTCTCACTATATAGTTCAGGTGGGCCTTGAACTCACTATGCATCCCAGATAGCCTTGAATTTGTAGTGACCCTCCTGCCTCAGCCTGCTGAATGTTGGGATACAGGCATGCTCTATCACACCTGGCTACATATTGAATTTTAACCTTTAAAATTTTTTTATTAGTACATGTTTGCAGTACATAATGATAACATTAATTGTGAGTTGGTACATGTATATATCACATTCTAATTCTTTTTATATTACCTTGTTAACCTTTCTATAAAAATAATGGTAAGGGGAATAATTTTTTTTGAGACAGAGTCTTGCTATGTAGTGCAGGCTGGCCTTGAACTTGCTTATGTAGTTTAGATTGGCCTTGAACTCATGGTGATCCTCCTGCCTCAGCCTCCCAAGTACTGGGATTATAGGTGTGTGCCCCACACCTGGAATTTTTTTTTTTTTCAACAAAAAAGATGCATCCCTCCTTCTCTCCACCATAATCCTTTCCCTAAAGTTTGAATCACAGTCTCTTCAGTCCCAGAATTGAAAAGTTGGGAAGTCTGTTGAGGTATGAGTACCTGGGGATGGCTGGGCAGTCAGCCGAGGAAGTGAGACATCTAATCAGACTAACTGCCATCCCAGTCCTCACAGGCACAGAAATAATATGTGAACTGGAGAAGTATTTTTATAGTCTACTTATGGTGAACTAGTTTTAATAAAAATAATTACCATAATACTTGGCATTTTATAGGATCTTGCTGTTTGTAAACTACTTTCACATATATGTGTTGTGATCAAAAATTGTGGTGAATGCTGACATTAAAAACTTTATTACAGTAAAAGACACATTACCATTAAATCCCCTCAGAATATTCCCTTCATTTCAAACACACTGATCCCATCATTCTTGACACTGTCTGAAGCAGTTCCCGAAGTCCTTTTTAGTGTCTTTTGTTGCACTGTTGTGGTTGCTTCGGTGTTTTGAATTAATGCAAAATCTTTACCTTTCCTGGTCATTTTGACTTTGGGGAAGACCCAGAAGTTGCACAGTGCCAGAACCAGTGAGTAAGGTGAGTGAGAAGATGCTCTGATGTTCTTATGAGCCTGCCTCCTGTTGGATGGCACTAGGCAGCAACGTTCACTGTATTTTTTATCATACCTTGTAGAGACCCTTACCAAAGATTCGATCCCCAGTACTATTTTACAAAAACTATTATTCTGTCCTTCACTTTCATCCAGAAGTATTTAAAATGCTCAGTTCTTTTTTTGAAAAAATTATTTTTAATTTTAAATTTTCATTTGTTTTGAAAAGAACAAAAGAAGACAAAATTTCAAAACAAGATAATTGGAAAGTAATAATGGCTAATGCATTGCATATTGTTATCTTTAAATTAGTTACTCAGAGTAGAAACCTTAGGCATTTCATTGTCCAAACAATATTAACACAAACCTTTCTTTTCAATGAACTCAGAGAAATTAGTAGTATAACAATCTTAGCTATCTTGTAACGCTCAGTTCTTGCTTAGGCCACTGTTGTGGCTGTGTTGATGGAGAAGCTGACCTGATCTCCTTCATGGAGAAAATTCCATCTATTTTATAAGTTACTAGAGAGTGAAGGAGAGTACAGATAGAGATGTCAGCCACAGAGAAGATTCCTTCAACAACGACTGTGTCAGACGAGGCCTCTGATTCTCTACGAGGAACATTTTCCATCCTAGTCCCTAGAAGGTCAGGAGATCCAAGAGGAAACAGCGATTTGTGAACTTCTTAACTGGCGTTGTATCAATACCAAATGAAGTAATGGGTGGATAAGTGCTTCACACCATATAAAACACTGTCACGACACCATTACTTCCCTGCCAACACGTCCACACACACTTTTCTACCTGCATGAGTCAAGCCTGTCCTTCACAGCTCACCATCTCCCTAAGGGAGACTTCTAGCACTGACTGGCAGGGTTTAATAGCCTCCCACCCAACACTGACAGCTCTTCTCTCTCTCCTGCCTCCTGGCATTTGGAGGCCAGAGGGCAAATCCACAGCTCTGCTGTATGCATCTCACAAGAGGTGTGGTTTCTGGCTCAGGGTGAATGTGCAGTAAGTGTTGACAGACAAGGATGAAATTAAAGCCATTATTAAGAGCAGAGGCTTCTATTTCATAAAGTCTTTCACAGAGCTCCTCCATCTCTTAACCAGATGTAATCGAAGTGTTTTCCATCATCTCATCTTTCAGGACTTGTAGCCAAGGCGTGTCACCTTTGGAATGCTGGGCGCAATGCCCTTGCTGGGGCTATGAGTCCAGGAATGAGAAAGTGCTTTGAGGGATTGAAAGAGATATAGACATGAAAAACTGATCACACAATGTAGGCATAAACCTTTCCTTTCAATGAGCTAACAGCAATTAGTAGTATAACTATTTTAACTATCTTGTGTATGTATATATATGTGTGTGTGTGTGTTGTACATATATATATGTATTTATTTATCTATTTTTCCTTTTTCCTTCCTTCTTTTTTCCTTTCTCCCATTCCAGTTTCTCTTTCCTTTTGAACAGTTTCTTCCCGTTTTTACAATATCTATTGTACATTTTGGCTCTTATGTACTCTGTCAGCTTCTTACACTAGGAAGACAATACAATGTTTACATATGTGAGATTGATTTATTTCACGTATGAGTACGGGCTCAAGTTGCATCCATTTCCCTATAAATGTCTCAAGTTTATCCTCCTTTATAGCTGACTAATACTCTGTTGTGTAAAAATAGCACATTTTTTTTATCTGTTCCTCAGTTGGGTTGTTTCTAAGATTTTGCCATGACAAATTATGCTGCTATAAACATGGGTGCACATATATTGCTGTGGGATGATGTTTTTAATTCTTCTGAGAAAATATCCAGAAGGGGAATAGCTGGGTTAAATGGGACCTCTAATCCTAGGTTTTGAGGAAGAGGATTGGTTCTTACAATATACATCATAGTGACTAGCTGTTTCTAAGTGACTAGCTGTACATCATAGTGACTAGCTGTTTCCTGTTACTTTCTAAAAGTAACAGGAACTGTAACTGGAACTATTACCTGGGCAACTAATAGACTGAAGTATACTGGTTGGGAGCTGGATCTTCTGTTACATTTCACCCCTCTTTTAGTTTCTCTGGCAAATCTTTGCTGGGCATATTACATGTGATATTTCGAGACAAGGCCCAACTAGAAGCAGTAGCATCAGGGTTGTCAGTGATCTTAGGATGGGCCCTAGCCAAGGTCCCCAAAATTGTCCTATTACAGAGTTTTTCCCCAAGTTGTTTCTAGGAAGAGACATAATTTAGGCCTGTCTGTTCTGTAACATTACTCTGGCAAGGTAGTGAGGGAGTTAATCTGATCTAGAGAGTGTCCAATGTGTCTTGGATGCTCATCAAATCTTGGTCAAGTGTTTGATTGATTGTTCTATTCTCTTGGGGGCAACCATCCATAGAGTTTAAGGCAAAAACCACAGCTAATAGGGGATGGGGAAGCAAGGACTGGGGTAAGTAGCCTGAAGAGACACAGAAATCAGGGGGAATAGGTGTGTAACAATCCTGTGAATAGTGTCCTCAGGCTTCAACCATGTGTGGATGGGTCAGTGTCCAGAGTGACCAGAGTAGGGCTTTGAGTGCATCATCTCTTCAGAGTGAGCTGTCTGGTCCAGGTAATTTCTCCAGTGGATCTAAGGCTGGATTTCTGAAACTTGTAGAGGTAGTTAATATGTACCTGGGTTACGTGTGTGCAGGAGTGTCTACAGATATAGCTGGAGCAGGACCCTATAAACTCCTGTTGTCTTTTTAGTGCAGTAGGGAATGTCTTGGGCCAGGCTGAGCACTAAAAAATATTTGTAAGCTCTGTAAGGTTTTATTTTTGTGTAATCTCTCTCTATATTTTTAAGTGGGGTGAATCCACTATATATCAGGAGGTCAGGGCCAGTGACACAGACCATGAAGCCTGAGCTGGCTGCAGGGGTACAGGTGCCAGTGCTGTGACTTGAGCTTACAGAACATATGGTCAGGGCAGCTCTGGCTCTGATTAAGATGGACCTTCCAGGAGTATCAGGTAAAGTTTTGCTGGCTGGGGTTGATGTTTCAGTCAATTGGATTCCTGGAGAGGGCTTAGGCCTCTGGATTGAATTATTTTGCACTGTTGGTGGCAGGTTTCCAAACAGCAGCAGGAAGAAGTAGCAGGAGAGCTTTGGCCAAAATGACTTTGTCCAAGGTGACCACAGCATATCTAGCCTATCAGACTCCATTCCTAACAGAGCTACCTCCATCCATAAACAGGGAGTACTCAGCATCTGTCAGGGGGGTCTATTTTTAGGTCTAGCACAGCACGTAGTACCTGGACAGTTAGATCTCAGCCTAAATTGAGCTTGCCAATTTCTTGATCAGAAGGACAGTGACTATTAGAGCATGAAGCCAAAGGGGGAAGGCAGCCCTTAGAGACTGGATCCAACTATTTATACAGGCAGGCCACTGGGCACTCCCAAGGACTGACAGTCTGAGTAAGCATCATTGTTTTTGTGAACATAAGGATCCAGATTGTATCAAAGCCAGCAGCTTCAAGAAATTTGTGGAGATTCTTTCTTATAAGTTTCTGCCAGATTTTGTAGCAGAGCTTTTGCAGCTTTCCAGCAGGCAGCTCAGGTATCATTAATAACTGTAGTGATATTTTGTTCTGAGAAACTAGCAAGGTCAGCTGTGAGGGCTTTTCCAAAGACAGTAAACAAGTTTTTGAACCTCTGGGAGAGTTGAGTCCAGGTGAGTTGACTTTTGAGTTCAGAACTTGGATCTTTCCATTTAAGGCAAAGAGGGACTGACAGGAGCCAAGCAAAGGCAGAAGAAGGCATTCTTTGGGTCCAGGCAAGTGTACCAGCAGGCTATATGAGGCATAAGACTGAGGCAACATATATGGAAGGAAATTGCAGCAGCATTGGCAGCTCAGAGACCTAGAACTGGCTTTACAGGCAGGAGAGGTGTATTTTAGCAGTTTATTTTTTAGCAATATTATTTTTTCTCAGAGGACCATGATGGCAAGCAGGAGGAGACAGAGAAACAGGCTGTCTCAGAGAAAAAGTGCTGGTGGCTTGGCCAAATCTGTTGTTAGAGCTTCCCTGAAAAGAGTGGGAGAGTTTTTAACCTTTTGTGGCAATTGGGTCAGAGTGAGTTGCATCTTGTCTTGGGATTTTCTCAGTTGAAGGGGCTTACAGGAGCAACTCACAAGCAGAGGAAGGCATCTTTTAAATCTAGACATGTAGGGGGCTGGGGATTTAGGTCAGTGGCACAGCGCCTGCCTGGCAAGTGCAAGGTCATGAGTTTGATTCCTGGTACTGGAAAAAAAACAAAGACAAAACAAAACAACAACGATAAATCTAGACATGTAAACCAGGTGGAATTTGGAAGTAACAGACTAAAAGGGTGTATGGGTTGAGAACCACAGATCAACAGTCTATCAGAATCCTGTATTGCTTTATGTGGCTGATATGTGGCTGCAGCATGGTTGGTAGTCAGGCCTGGAGGTGAGTCTTGGCTCATACCTCTGGGAGGAAAATTTTCAGAATTTCAGGATTATGGTTATCTGTCTCAGGCTAATGCAGGTGTCATCTTCCTCTTGGGGAAAGTGCAGTGTTAAATGAGAGGGAGATTGACTGGCTTGGTGCAAAAGAAACAGTCACTTCTAACTTGAAGAGGGGGTCTCTTCCCAAAAGAAGTATAAGGACTTGGTAAGATGTCCTCCTAGGCTGCAAGTTTGTGCCTGGCAGAAGTGAGAGGCAAGTGTCCAGTTTCCCAGGTGATGATAACCTTTTTCTGACTTTCAAAGACAGAGTTCAGTTCCATTGTCTACCATGAAAGTCAAAGGTTGGTCCCCAATATGGATGTAGAAGGTTTGAGAGTCCTTATCTTTCAATTTGAAGGGGCATTTATTTTTCTGTCCATAGCCCTTATAAGTCATAGCCAGAGGGTAAGGTCATCTATCAGACTGGATTTTGTTACAGATATCAGATGCTTTTCTTTTATCAGCTTTCTGGGTAACAGTGGCTGATGGGCTTTTTGTCCCTCCTCTTTGATGTCTTTGAGAACACTTGACTGATTTTAGGTTGCTAGGCAGGGCAACATTTGGGAAAAGCCACAGCAATTCATTCATCAGGGTTGACAGTCCAATTTTTTCTTAGTCAAAATGTGGAACTCAGGAGGAGTTGCTGATAGTCATCTCAGGTGGGTGCTAATGATGCCATCTGACCAGGATATATGTAGCCATGAAGCAGAAGGTTCAAGCGGAGAACCTCTATGGCCAAATACAGGCAATGGCTAGAGCTGGAACCAGTTCAACTGGCTGGAAGTAGACAAGTTGGGAGTGCAGAATGAAGCCATAGGTGTTGGCAACAACTACTACGGCCAGTGAAGGTACCAAAGCAGAATTCTTGGAAAAATGGGCCTCTTTTTTCCTTTTTTCCTTTTTTTTCCTTTCTTTGAGATGCAGGGAGTAATTTAGTTTCATTTTTAACTCCATAATCTCAGAAAAGCTCTTTTTCCTGTAGTCAGGGACAGTGGGTTTTGACTAACTAGTTCCATCTCTGACTTCCTACATGTGCGTTGTATACCCTTGAATGATGGTGCAACAGACAAAGGGTGGGTGCCCCTCAGAGAGAGAAAGAGAGAGAGAGAGAGAGAGAGAGAGAGAGAGAGAGAGAGAGAGAGAGAGAGAGAGAGAGAGAGAGAGAGAGAGAGAGCAATCAGAAATATCCACCTAGCTGCACCCCTTAAGGGGACTTAGACACGACTTAGCTAAGGAGGGTGCGAGGTCTCCATTAAGCCATATATTAATTGCCATGGAACCACAGGTGAGGGCCCAATCAGCCCCCACAACCAATGCTTCCCAGTTTTGGTGCACAGACGGAGCAGCCTATTGCTTACGTTGTCCATGCTACTCACTCACACATTCATTAAGCAGGCACTCAGGTTAAACATCCTAACCCCCTTCCCTTGAGGGTGGTCCTGACTCAAAAGAGTTGATCAGACTCCCATTCTGCTTAAACTGAGCAGGACTGACAGACAGACTAACTAGGGTGCCCCTGGAGGGTCTTACCAGAATCAGGCAGGCAGGCAGACAGACAGATTATATCCTCCTCCCTTTGGGGTCCAATATGAGCTGCTCAAGCAGGGAGCTAAGAATCCTTCTCTGGACCTCTGAGGGGACTCAAGAAATCTCAAGAAGGCCCCTTCCCACTGGGACCTGGAGAGGTCTTTACTCTGTCTGCAAGGGCCATGACCAGTGACCAAAGAGGTCAGCGTGATTGGTCTTCCTGGCCAATGTACCAGAAGTAATGGCAAGTAGAAACACCAAAACCACACCCAGGATTTGGAGGCAGATTTATTTAACATTGAATGGGCACTGACTAGGAATCAATTGTTTCTCAAAATGTTAACTTCTAATCTCTGGTGGTCTAGGGCTTATATAGGATAAGTAATCAGGAAGTACAGAGGCAGAAAGGCTTGTCAGTTGGGGATTGGTTCTTACAATATGCATTACAGTGACCAGCTGTTCATCTTAGTGACCAGCCGTTTCTAAGAAGCAAAAGTAACAGGAATTGTAACTGAAACTATTACCTGGGCAACTAACAGACTAAAGTATAATGGCTGGGGGACACCTTCTGCTACAGTCCTGCCCACTGGCTCTCTGCAGGGGACATACACTTCACTGACTACCCAGGCTCCTCTGAGCAGTAGAGAGCATTCAGCGACAGTTCTCTGTGGCTCCTCTCCAGAATTCTGATTTGTATTGTAGGGGCCAGAAATGCTTTCCGGGTTCTTATTGTCCCATTCAATGAATTCATCACAAAGTAAAAGATTAACATTTATTTTGGGGCAAAAAAAGGAACAAAAGAAGAAGGAAAAGTGAAAAGGTGTGCTTTTAAGGAAAAAGAGAGGGTATACCCTGCACACAGAATGGGCAACCACAAGAACAAGAGTTCAGTGGTGGTGAAGCCAGTGGCTGAAACCTTTTATATCTTCTTCCTGATATTAGATACAGGCCATCCTGCTTGATCTCATGCTAGAAGATTGGTACCTGGTACCAGGCTCGAGAGCTCCTGCTCTGCATGTGTGGTCAGCAAGTCTCTGCAGCTGGCTGATCAATTGCTCAGCCATGTTGCCACGTCCTAGTCCCCTGCCTCAAAAGTGTCATAGTGTTGGTGCCTGCCCCAGCCGATGTAGGTCACAGCTGGGACCACATTAGAAGAGAGTAACATATCATTTAGAGAGTCAAACTAAATGGCTTGCAGAATGCCTTTAGATTATAATCCTATGTGTTTTCACTTATTCTCTGCTCCCCAGACATGCAGAATCTTAGAAGCTGATGCTCAAGTGGTTCTTAGAGGTCATCTGGCCCAACTCTCTCATTCTCCAACTGGGAAACTGAGACCCAGAGAAGGTATGTGGAGTGGCAGGATCAAGATTTGAAACCAGGGCTCCTACCAGGATAGTACTTCTTCCATTAACCAAAGCTGCCTCTTGGGGTAGTGCATAGCTCTCTGCACCAGAGAGTTGGGTGAGGGGGTTCTTTCTCTTTTTCTATCTCCTTCCTTCTTTCCTCTATCCCTTCCTTCTTCTCTTCCTCTGTTCTTTTTTCATGGTGTTGGGGATTGAATGTAGGTCTTTTGCACCAGTTACAACCCCATCCCTTTTTAATTTTTTATAATTAGAGACAGGGTCTTGGTAAGTTGCTAAATTGCCCAGGCTGAATTGAAACTTGCAGTCCTCCTGCCTTAGCTCCCAGAATACTGAGATTACAGGTGTGCACCACCGTTCCTGGCTTATTGTTTCTTTCAAATGAACTAATTGCTAAGGCTTAAAATAAGTCTGTACAAACCACTGCAAAAACCCACAGGTCTAACAAGTACAGCCACATACTTTGGCCAATGCTACTCATGGCTGTTGTCCAGAGAATTACAAACAGGGAAATTCTGAAATCAGTAGAATTAGGAAGGCCTCAAACAGGGGTGAGTCATGAGCTGATTGACCTCAGGTGACTGCATAGATGGTGGTACTGTTATGACGATGGTGCCCACGTTGAAACCTGAGAGTCATCCTGGATTCCTTCACCTCCCCACCCCTCACAAACCATCACCCATCCTGTCCTAGTGATTCTAACCGCTAAACTGATTTCTCAAATTAGTCCATTTCTACTCATTTCCTCTGATTCTCTCCTAGTTCAGGTGACTATTCTTGCTGCTATGGATCACTGCTATAGTTTCCCAGCTCACCTCCTGGCCTCTAAACCTGTCTCCTCCATCCCAGCCTCCACAGCAAAGGCACAGCTTCCTTCAGAATAGGACATAGCATCTGAACACTCAAACCCTTCCAAAGGCCTCCACCTTGGCCCTGTCTTAGGTGAAATCCAAATATCTTTCCAAGTTTTCCCTCTGGGCCTCATTCCCTACCCTCCCATCTCCATCCTCACATCCCGTGCTCTGGCCTCTCCCAGTCCGGACAGTCCCTTGAGCAAGCCTCTCTGACTTCCCCAAGTCTGAGGAGGCCCCTGCAAGTGCCCCCACAGCATTCTAAACTCCTGCTGTGACCACAGCGCATCATGGCAGTTTTACTTCACAACAAGCCTCACAGCGAAGGGACGACCTCCACATCGACCTTCATTGTACCAAGCACTGAAATGGGTAAAATAGTAGACACTTCATTAAAAAAATGGGCTTACAAAATGGTGTGGTGTCAATGTAATAGCATTGCTATCCAGAGAAAAAGAGGTACGTGCACTCACAAACCCTGATCAGTAGCTGTCACACACAGCCATCAGTAATCTGTTTTCCCCTGCACGCTTCTTTTCAGTTTTTATTCTGGTGATCTGAGTTCTAGTCCAAGTTTTGCTTCTAGTCAGTTGGTGATTCTAGTTCTGTGTTACCCTTCCATAAGTTTGACTACACATCCCTAGTCAGCTAAAAAGGAAATTAGGAGTCTGTGAACTCATTTCCCTCTCCCTGGTCACCTCCTCCCTCTCTGAGAATGAGGAGGCAGCAAGGTAAAAGTCCAAGCTCTTCCCCAGGGCTCCCCAGTCAGCTGCAGGGAACTTTTTTTTTGGTCTTTTTGAGACAGGGTCTCGCTATGCAGTTCAGGCTAGCCTCGAGCTCACTTTGTAGCCCAGGCTGGTCTCGGACTTGCAACAATCCTCCTGCCTCAACCTTCTGAGTGCTGGGATTACAGGCGTGCACGACCACGCCCGGCTACAGGGAACATTTGACAGGCTGTTAGAAAAGATTTTATTCTGCCCGCACCCTTAAGTCCAAAGCAATTCCTTCTGGGGCCAATTTCTTCTGCTCCCTTAAAGTGTGTGATGTACACTGTGTGGATCTTGGTGCACGACAAACCACCGGATTCCCAATACCTCCTTGTTCCAAGACTGAGCCCTACCCGAGTGATGACAGACCAGTCTCCCCACATGCTGTGTCTTGCCACTCTGCCATCAGTCTGTGTGCAGGGAGAGAGGTGGAGGAGAGGTAGGGCAGGACAAGCTCTATGGCAAGCTGAAGAAAGATGAGTCCTACACCCTTATAGCTATTGGCATACTATTGTGACTGCCAACTGGGAACCCGGGGCCTTTGGGCACAAAGCAAGAACGAAGAAAGAGGCAGGAGAAGACCCTAGCTTCTCACACAATGGCACATTCACCCATCCATCCCAACTTCATTTAAGAGTCCCAAGGCGCTTATTACCTACAGTCTTGTCCCCCTGGAAGATCTTGAATCTACACTAAGTCACAAAATGACACAGAAGCAGGAAGGATGTTAGCCACCAACTTTGAACAGGGAAGGAACACCCAGAGAAACTCTCATGCCCTTAGGCATCCAACCAAGGAAAGTCCATCCTTGGGGTTTCCTCCCTCTACAAAGAGCTTATGAAAGCACAGGAGCCAGTGTGCCAACATAAACCTGTCTATCAATTGAGTATTATATGGCTGCCAATTGTTTCTTTAAACGTGGATGTTCATAGCAGCATTCTTCATAGTAACAAAACAAGCATTTCAATCAATGTCACAATGGTGAACCCATTCTATTGTTTATAGCCTCAACTAGACTGAACACTCAACAAAGAGAATGGACAAACTGCCTAACATCACAGACAAGTGTCTCATACATCAGAATGAGCAAAAGAAACCAGACATAAGAGAGAGCTGGCTGGAAGGGACACAGTGGAGGTTTGGAAGATTCTGGCAACTCTGTTCTTTGTGTAGGGGGCGGTGACATAATGCGTGCACTCTATGACTATTCATTGAGTTGTATACTAATGACTGTGTGCTTTTCTGAATGCATGTTATACTTTAATAAAATCTATGCTAAAAAAATAAAATCAAGTCACAACTTGCTTTGGTTACGCTGCTACCTTTCACATGACAGGGGAATAATTTATGGCAGGGAGGAGAGGAGAGATGTTCCTATTCTCTCCTTCCTTTTAGAGGTGTGGTATTACTTATTGAGCTATAATTTACATATGATAAAATTCACCCATTTTAAGTATAGAATTCAATGAATTTTTTAAAATGTGCAGTAGTGGACTTAGCACCACAGTGAGGATATGGAACCAAAACATTTCCCTGTGCTGTATAGGCCGGTCACCTCTCTGACCCCTGGCCATCACTGACCTGCCCTGGAAACTTCACTATAATTTTGCTTTTTCTAGAGTTTCAAAAAATGGGTTCATGGATATTATCTCTAAAATTATGCTCTTTAAACATGACAATGTACAATAGGTCACAATCAGGCTGTACTGAATGTGTGTATCACACTGTGTATCTCCAAACACCACTCTCTCTACCCTGACAAAATGCACAGGGTCCTCCAGGAATGTTCTGCGTTAAGTCAAAATTGGTGAGAAGCTGAACACTCTAAACCCAAAGAAGGATTATGTGAGGATTATTACAAGCTGTGTCCTTGAAGCCCAGGAGGACAGAGCCATGTCCAGGGGCAGTGGCACAGAGGCCACACGCAGCGTAGAGGAAGGAGCGATCACCTCACTGGATTTTGTTGAGCTCCAGATATGATGAACCAAAGATCAGTTCCTTATCCAGAGGAGACAAATGGAATTGCAAGGTGGCTGACCATTAAGACATCACAGAAGAGACCTGGGTAGGAAGCTGAACTCAGTATCTTCTAATGCCTGTTCTGAATTTAATAGTCCACTATAGGCAACTGGGCTCTAAAGCAAATCACAAATACTTTCAACCTCAATCAGGGTGAAGCAAAAATTATACTGGTCAAAGCATACATTGGGCAGAACACTAACATCTCTGGCTACTGTGGAAGGTTGTATTTTAAGACTAGAGAAGCTACTAGAAAGCAACAAAAACACATGAAACACTTATAATTACAAGATTGCAAGCTTCATTTTTCCTTATCAATTTTATAAGCAACTTCCAGGCTGAAGAATTAAGGAGGAAGTAGAAGAGACATTTTTCAAAGCTACTTCTCAGTGGTCATTAGACTTGAACCTCCTCTGTCCAGCTACCAGGGTGGGCTTGGTGGAACCCATCCCCGTCAACATAATTCAGGAAACACTAGTTGGGCCTTCAGGGAGCCCAGTGAAGCACTGAACAAGAAAGAACATGCATGAAGTATAGTACCTGTCTTGTAAGTAAAATAAACATGTGCAGAACTCCTATCCAAAGCCAGCCATACTGCAGAAGAAGTGGAGACCCATGAGAGTAGAAGAGAAGGCTGCAGGAAGAGAAGTCAAAGCTTTGATGAGAGCAGACTGCTGGCTCCTAAAAAGCAGGTTAATGGTCCATGATCGGTTGCAACAGATTGGCGTACTTGGGAGTATTTTCCGACAACCAGACCTTCTGTTTATGTCTCTTTAATCTGTTTTAAGAATAAGTGGACATATCTGGAGATTACTTGGAAATGTTGACTTTAATTCATCTTCTTCAAGGAACACTTAGAATTTACTGAAAATAACAGGAGCTGGGATTCCAAATAAATGTTTTGTATTTCTGAGACTGTGAGACCTTTGTCACAGTGGCTTTGTGGAAAATAAGATTATACTAAATTAGTGGTTTCTACCTGTCCTTCATGGAACCTTGAGAGCAGGAGGACATCCTGTCTCACTAGGCTCAAATACTCAAATTGTGTGTCTTCATTGGACTTCTAAGTCAGTTTTCGTTTACTAAAGAGTTCTGCTACAATTAAATGTTAAAATAGAGGGCTTGCTAAATCCTTCAGTGGGATTGTCCTGCGTCCTGAGCCCAGGGCTTGAATTATCTGTCCTTTCATAGTACAAATTCAAGATTATGACAGTATTATTTAACATTATTATAGAAGAGTTTGTTCTTTCTATTTTTCATCCCTTTTTTTTGTTGTCTTTTTGAGGTAGGGTCTTATGTAGTTCAGGCTGGTCTTGAACTCACTTTGTAGCCCAGGCTGGCCTTGAACTTGCAATGATCCTCCTGCCTCAGCCTCCTGAGGGCTGGGATTACAGGCATGTACCACCATGCCTGGCTTCTATTTTTCATCTTCAGACTTAATATTTTCCCATTTTCCAGCCAGATGTGGTGGCACACCTCTGTAATCACTGCACTTGGAGGCTGAGACAGGAGGATCACTGAGTTCGAGGCCAGCCTGGGATACATAGTGAATTCAAAGCCAGCCTGAACTACACAGCAAGACCCTGTCTCAAAAAAAGCTGCATCATAACAAAAAGACTTTTCCCATTTTTCTTTTCTGCCTCAATATTTTCTCATATTATTCTTTCTCTTGTCTATTTTCTTATTTGCTTTCCTTCCTTTTTAGATATGACATAGAAAAGAGTTAACACGGATGCCTAAGACCTATTTTCAGTGCTGGCCCTTGGCTGATGCCTGGGAACCTGAGATTTGGGAGAGGATTTTCATCATTTCTGGAAGGGTAAGAGTGGCTTACTGTGCTAAGCCATTTGTACCAACAACGTGGTTCATGCTGAATACCTGCTTTCCTTCTGAGAGTTGGGAAGTTTGGCATGTGCTAGGAAGAGGTGTGTATATGATCAGTGCCAATAAAAGACCTTGGATAACGAGGCTTGGACAAGTTTCTCTGGTAGATGAAGAAGCCAAAGACATAACACTTGGCATATTTATTATTTCTGGCTTAAGTCACTTGAGAAGGTGTACTTGCAGAAAGATCTAGCTAAGTGCCTTTGCCTGCATAGCAGTAGCAAGCAGTAAAAATTTTTGCAAGGATAGATACCTTCTTTGTACCAACATGCAGAAAGAATCTTTATCACACACAGAAAGAATGTTTCTGTAATGAACCAGCACAAATAAACTTACAAGTAGCCTTTATCTCCACTTGTTTTACATCCCCTGCATGTCTCTTAGTGACTCCCCTAGAATTTACTGCTTCTGTCCCATGAGATCTGTCCCACTATAATTTCTTCACAAATTTATCATTCTTTGTCTAAAAAGCATACAAGCTTTCTGCTTTGGCCATTTCTTTGAGTCTCTCTTCTTGTGAGGGCCCTGGTGTACATGTAATTAATAAAACAGGCTGTTGTTTTCCTGTTAATCTGTCTTGTGTCAGTTTGTGTCAGTTCTAGAATTCTTGTGTCAGTTCCAGAATTCAGCGGAATGTTCCACTATGAACTAAGGTCAGGAGAGTGATCTATAGGCCACAGTTCACACATCCTGTCGGTCTGTGGCTGGAGGATCTAAGTGTGCCTTTTCATGACTTCACTGGTAAAAGATTGCTGGATGTTCACTGGTTTTGCTTTGGAGCTTCTTGGTATAATAAACCACAGCTGTGATGAAGACGTTACCCTAGGTCTTGTGCGTCCTCCTGGTGGGTCAAGGAACCTGGGGGCCACTCGGGGACCCCAATATAGAGTGTCAGAGGGGGACCTGATTCTGAAATATGGTGAAAGTGCTGTTGGGAAAAGGAGGGACGAAGATCATAGATGATGACCAGTAGGTGTCAGGATGGCTATGGAGATATGGGTAGTATAAAACCGTGGCTAAGGAGTAGCTGTCAGGAAAGGTCAAAGTTACCTGAAGGAATTTGAAAATGATGGTTCCAACTCCAGAAGAATTGGCTGTGGGAGCCCAGGGATGCTTTTGGTGGTGCTGGGCTGAAGGCAGAAACACTTTTATTTTGTTCTCTTCTCCAGGTAGGAAAAGAAAGGGGCCAACTATTCCAAATGGTGAGCTTTGGGTGAGCTCAAAATGTTAAAAATTTGCATTTCTATTTCCTCCAAGTGGGAGGAAAAAAATCAGTCCCTAGGAGCAAAGCTTAGATAAACCAGAGAGGGAAGGGACAGCTCAGGGGTCTCTACACGTGCCCCTTTCGTGCCTTCCTGCCTAGGTGTCCTGCAGCTGTGTTAACCCTGTAAGCTAAGTCCACCAGCAGGGGCTTGAGTATATTTGCAATGAGAACAAAAGGGATTCTGTTCTTAAAGGACCAGAATATTTTATGGGATTGCATCTGGATGTGTGGTAAGAACTGATGAAAAGTGTTAACAGCTTTCTAATTTCAAGAATGCTACAGGCATTCCAATCAGGGAAAGTTGAAAAAAAAAAAGTGAGCTACAATTTCCTTGCTGTTTTCTACTGATGAGCAAATTAGAGTTTAAGGTCTTGGATATTAGAAACCACAGATTTTAGTCTATTGGAGCTTCTAGGACAAGGTAATCTACATAAAAGATAATCTCAGCCAATCACCAGCTGAGTTTTTAAAAAACAGTTTTTAGTTACTAACAACCTCTTGTAAATCATATTCAATCTTGTGAAATCTCAGCCATTCAGCCAGTGATTTTCTAGCCTGCTATGCATATTTTTCAGTGGGTCAACTTGGACTCTAAGAACAGTATGTTGAGGGCCTGGGATATAGCTCAGCAGCACAAGCGCATGTCTGGCAAGTGCAAGGTCCTAAGTTTGATTCCCCATACCAAAAAAAAAGAATAGTGCCTTGTAAAGGGCTTAGAAAAGCCTTGACTGTTGCTGCAGCCAGAACCCAGCTGTAGCTGTTTTGGCCTCCAGTGTCTGACCTTTGCTACTGTCAAAGAAATGCCTTTGGGCCTTTTGCAACCCTGAGCTCATTGATCCTGATGCCAGGACAGGACTCTGAGCTGAAGCCTGATACCATCTGCTCCAGGTGCAGGACTGGTGACAAGGTTTGTAAATATAGCACATCCCTTTGGGGGTGCAAAATCATGAGAACACCATGGGTTCTAGTTGGGTCACATACAAATGTCCGCAGGAAAGGAACCCTTTGGGACCTTGTCAGACTTTGAAATGGTGCTACTGATGACTCTGTGTTTCTGACACACAGACTACCTGCTTTCTATCTTAAGAGATTACTGCGGGAAGTAGCAGGTGGGGAAGTCACATCACAGGGACTGGGATTGCTTTTGCCACTCCTGATGGATGGGCCCTCAGCCCCTCTTGGAAAAGCTTCATTGCTGTTGACTGCAGTGTGTGCAGCTGGGACCAGGTACAGTTTGCAAGCATGGACTAGAAGCCTGGCTCCTCCTCTCGCTCCAGGGCCATACTCCTTCCAAGCCAGTTTGGTTACTAAATGCATCTGAAGCCAGGAGGTAAGTGGCCTTTCCCCAACCTGTTTAGGATAAAGAGGAGGGGAGGTTATGTAGACCCATACCGAGCATTTTTTGTGAGCCTGTCTTCGCCTGGCCTAAGGCACCAATTTAGGTTACAGACAGCTCTGGCCAGTGGGTTGCAGCTGAGCCATAAGCCTTCCAGGGCTGAGTGCACACTTGGGTGAATCAGGATGACCAGCCCCAGAAAGCACACCTGCAAACAGTGAATTGACAGTGGTTAGGACACTCCATGCAGGGCCTACCTCAGCCAGGCAGAAAGGGCCCTAGGGACACATCATGGGGTCTCCCACCATAGGCTTCTAGTTCCATCCAACTAACTCCCTTCGGTCCTTGGCTGCAGGACTACCTGAGACAGTTGCAGTTTGCTTGTCAGTGGCACCAGTTCACCTGTCTAGCCAGCGTGGCAATGTGCCGCGTGGGAAGTCCTGCTGTCTGCAGGCAGTGCTGTCAGGTCCAATCACATGCCCTGCGGTTAGTTGAGTTCAAAGCCCTCCTAGCAGCTTGGAAAAACAGTACAGAATTTCTCCTTCAGGAAGAAAAGAGACTTTCAGAAGTAGTTCTGAAAGACAAAAACCATCAATGCCCTTACCAACCTCCTTGCATCTCCCCAGCTGCTGGGGGTTCTGATTTCTCTCTGTTGTTTCAAAAACAGTGTGCTCCAGCTAGCAATGAGAACACTCCATTCTTAGAATCTCCTCTAACTATCACCCAGACCATTCATCGGATGAGTCGTATGCGAGAGGGACAAAAGCATTTTCACAGAAAAACATTTTTATACAATTTAACTTGAAAGGAGCACCATGTTCCGGAATTGGTCAAGCTTGAAGAAGCAAGAAGCCTGACTTTCTAACACAAATCTTTATGGGTGGGTACGATTTGTTTTAACTGGTGAAGTATAAAACCCCTGAAGGGGATAAAGGGGATCAATACTTCAGGTCGGCCTCACCCTGCTGCATGGGGCCCTGCTGATAATAATTTTGCCCTACAGATGCCTCAGGCAAGTTTGATGTGAGTTTGGGCAGACAGACTCAGGGAGGTTTCCCACTGCTCCCTGACTGAAAAGCTTAGCTCATTGTGCTAAAGTTTTTGTACTAATATGGTTCATGCTGAACACTTGTTTTGCTTCTGGAAGTCCGGAATTTTGGTATGTGCTAGGCAGTGGCACCTGTGTGACTAACCCCAGTAAATACCCTGGATGCGTGAGTTTGGTTGAGCTCTCCTGGTAGCCAATACATCACATCTCTTCTCACAAATTGTTGGCAGGAGGAATTAAGCATGTCAGGTGTGACTGTACTGGGAGAGAATCCCTGAAAGCATGAGCCTGATTTCCTCTGGACTCTGCCCATGCGCCTTTCCCAAATTCCTTTGCTGAATTGGCTTTGTGTCCTTTCCCTGTAATACAGCACTCTGAGTACAACCATGCATGCAGTCCCGAGTCCTCCTAACTAATCACTGAGCCTGAGGAGGCCTTCTGGACTCCAACACAGGATGCAAAAGGAAAAAGAGGGCTAAGAGGGTTTATAGGAGGGGAGAAGGGGAAGAAGACTGCACAGGAGGAGAAAGAAGAGATAAGGAAAGCAGGTCACAGTGCATCATGGGGTTGAACTGAGTGGCTTCCAGGACTGCCATGCTCACTGTGAATTCAAGGTTCAGGAAGACCATCTTCTGGTGTCCCCTGGCACAACACACTGCCCCAGGATGGCCAGCGTTACTCATAAGTACTGGAACACAGGGGCAAAACTAGTACTTATCCTTTAAAGACATACAGGATTTGAGAGTTTTTGTCTCTTTTGTTGAAATTTTACAACCACTTGGAGGCAGACTGCACAAAGTTTGCCATTGTTCCTAATTCACATAACATTTAATTTGACTGCCGCTAGAGTCAAAATTAATTGCATTATCTGTGTGTACTTCTTTGATAAAATTTACTGTTATCTGTCATGTGTACTGGTACATGGTGTTCATCTATCTTTTTCTTAAAGGTTCATAGAGAGATTTTTTTTTTCTTGTCTTTTTTTGGGTGGAAGAAAGGATAATCTTTTCTAATGACAAACTGATTGTGGGAAAATGATGAAAAGAATTTGAGAGAATGAAAAATAAACATCGCTTGTAATCTCCATATCCCACTCAGATTCTAGAGTATTCTACCACACAGTAGGTTCTCAGGCAACATTTACTGATCTGTTGTTAGCTAAAGGTTCTAGTTATGACATCTTCCTCAAGGGGTCACCAGGAGGGTTAAATGAGCTCATGGGTAGAAGTGAACTTTGTAAACTGCAGAACACTTTGTAGATCTATTTTTTTTTTTAATAGAGTCTCGCTCTGTAGTTCAGGCTGGCTTTGAACTCACTATATCACCCAGGTTGGCCTCAAACTCATGGCTATCCTCCCATCTCAACCTCCTGCCTCCTGTAGGGTGTGCACCATCACGCCTGGCATGTGCTTTGTAGATCTAAATTAGCTGTTGTAATTATACAACTTAAACTTTCCTTTACTTAAGAAATCTTTGGGAAGATGACTATGTTTTCCCCCTGAGTTGATGATCCATAGTTTGTAGTGGGTACTGCTTACAGGCCCTCACTCTTCCATTTATAAACAAAGGCTTAAGGAATTTTAAAGACTCCCCCACAGTCAGATAAATATCTTTATACCATGTCAATCTGTCTTTCTTGCCTCCAGAATAAGATTTGATTTTACAATTTGATCTCATTTAATTTGCATGTAAAGCTGGAACAGTTTTAAAATTATCAGCCAGGTGTGGTGGTGCCAGTACTCTGGAAGGCTGAGGCAGAAGGATGATTGTGAGTTCAAGGCCAGCCCAGGCAACTCAATGATTTAGTGGACCTTGTCTCATAATAAAAATAAAAAGAAGGCTGGGAATGTTGTAGGACAGCATGGGAGCTCTGGGTTCAAGTCCCAGTACCATACAAACAAAACAAAAGTTTTAAAAATTATCACTAGGGGCTGGGGATTTAGCTCAGCGGCAAAAGCACCTGCCTGGCAAGCGCAAGGTCGTGAGTTCGGTTCCCGGTACCGGAGAAAAACAACAAAAAAAACAAAAACAAACAAAAAAAAAATTATCACTAGCTTTTTCTTTTCTCTCTTCCTTTTTTCTTTTACTTATCAAGATTGTCACAAACCCTCAACATCTAAAAAAAAGTATTAGAAAGAACATGAATCAGACAAGCTCTGAACTGGTATCAGACAGGCTTGCGTTGGAATACAGGCTGTGCTTCTTACCAGGCAGGGAACTATGGGCCAAGGGCTTATTTTTGCAAGACTTACTCTTCTGCAAAATGGGATAATAATATCTGCCTTCTAAAGTTATTAAGATTAAAAACAATATATGTGGAGCATCCATCTCTGTGCCTGGAACCTGATAGAAACTCTATAAATTATAGCTGAGTATTATTGCATTGTTACTAATAATATTATTAAGTTGAAAGAGGAAGGAGAATCACAAATTTTGCCTAAGTTTCTACCTGGAGAACCCTAGTGAAACTGGTCTGGCAAGTCACTTGTGAAACCAGCATTAAAAGGTCTTTCTCCCTAGGGATGACAAAAAAATATCAAAGTCAGCAACTTCCACCACGGACACAAGGCTTTGAGTGGCATCAACAGTCTCAGTCAGGTGTGAGGTTCTTTGCACACAGCCTGCCTGTGACTCACTAAACTTGGAGACAGGGAATAGAAATGTCCTGGTTCGTCATAGCATCTCATAATGAGGTAAGGGCCAAGGAGGCTGAGAACCAAGCCCTGTATTGGGGTGGGGAAGGGAAAAAAGAAGCTTCAATGAAGAGAGTGAGGAATGACCTGCACAAGAAATGTACAGATGTGAAACCTGTCAGCTTGTGACCGAGTCATGGTGATACCTTCTGAGCTCCATTATCCCTTAGAAAAACACTGAAACTCAGGATCAGACTGCAAAAGATAGAAAATGTGAAGACAAAAATGAACGAAACTCTAACCATAACCAGAAAATCATGACCAATCACAAAGCAGGGAGTGGCTGGAAAGGCCTCTGCTCTGGTCATGGTCATGCTTGGCCCAGGTGTTTGCAAGGGCTTCCAGGACTCAACTCATCGAGCATTTCTTGCCAGAGAATAGCTTACCACATGAGAAACCTATTCCAACTTATAATCATTTTTTTTTCAATGTTAAAGATTAAAAAACCAGTGATATAACTAATGCCTGTCTTTTATAGATGGGGATCTAAAGCCCAGAGAGGACAATTAACTTGTTCAAAATCATCAGGGGCAGACCTAAGTCTCTAACCCATAGGCCTTGCTTTCCTATCCCATTGTGGAATGCGAGCCACACACTGGTTACTTGTTCTAGTTCACAGGTGATGCCAGGTGTGGAGTTCTATCTTTTCTAAACCCAAAGCCAGTCTTAAAGAAAGCCCCTCTCTTTTCACTAGCAGGGCTCTAAGATTTGGAAGTTGAAAGACTCCCACTTCTGAAACTTGACCTCCTAAGATTGCCTTTACTTACTCACACTCACTAGACCAGACCTCTTCTCTCCAGCCTCCCGACCCAGGTTGGTTTGACCCAGTCTCCTTTTTACTTTTTGTCCCTCTTGGCTTGGCTTGGGCCCATAACTGTGAGGTTGAGTGAGAGGTGTCTGAGGTCCCCTATTCCCTGTTTTGTTGGCCCTCACTGTCCTGAATGGGATCCACAATTTCATTCACGAGAATCCTCAAGTTCTCATAGCCGGGAGAAAACTATGAGACCATTTAGTTGAATCTCCTAATTTTGCAGATGAGGAAATCACGGTCTAAGAAGGTCAGGTGAGTCATGCAAACTCACAGATTAAAACCGGGATTCAAATCCAGCACCCTTTCCAATAACTACACCATTGTTCTCTTGTTTAATTCAACTCAGTTGAAATCAACACAAATTTATGGAATGTCTTCTATGTGTGTTTTAGGAAAAGATGAGCAGGAGGGAGGGAGGACTCGTGGAAAGAACACAGGCACAAATCGGTCTAAAAAAGCTGCAAAGGAAACCAGGGTACGAAGAGAGCATCTATTATCCTTAAGAAACATATTCCTGAAGAAAAGATAAGACCAGTATATAACACAATCAAAATATAAGTGCACTAAAAAAAGGATTGCACATGTTAGATTAAAGCAAAGAAAGTTTAAGATGCCTGAAAAAGGTTTCAGGGAGGAGGTAACATTTAAAACAGGTTAAATCATTCCACAGCCCTTTCAGCTCCCTTCCAGCTGACCTTTAGAGGCTAGAAAGCTTAAAAACTTCCCAGAGTCCCTTGCAGCCTGGGGTTGCTAGGTGGCTCTGATCTGATCAATGAGATACATACAGGTTCCTTCTAGGATAATTTCCTCCACTTCTGCCTCTTTCTTTCTTCCTAGACCTGTGTAATGCCTATGGCTCAGCAGCTGTCAGTGCAGCAGGAGCCGGAAAGGGTTAGGCTCCAGCATGGAATCCCTGAGCTGCCACACCAGCCCTGCCTGCCCCTGAACTTCTCGCTGCACAGGATAGACAAATCCTTGGTTCAGCCAGTAGAGCATAGCACAACTTTTCTTACGTGCAACTGAACCCAAACCGAGTGGTTCAGAGGCCAGGGGATTTCGACAAGCAGAGGCAACAGACAGGTGTGAGCAAGGACTCCAGGAGGAGGAAATCATGGGGCAGAGCATGGTGGGGCAGAGAGGAGCTCAGAAGAGAAGGTGAGGAAGGCAGGCTCGGTGCAGGGATAGAAGACTGGGAGGGTCCAGTGTGGACATGTGTAGTTCCTTTCAAAAGCAGGTGCTACTGAACCAGGTCCATTTTGCTGGTCACACTGTATGCCAATTACAGAAGCAATGATTTTGGTAAAAGAGAAAGAGTTCACTCACCCAGTATCCAGATGTGACGAGAGGTATCCCCCAGGCTCAAATCTGCCTCCCCAAAAGGGGCAAGAGGTATTTATGAGATGGAGAGACAGGGTGGTCTAGGGTATGCGGAAAGGCGACTGGCGGTAAGGAAGGGTGATGTAATCAGTGGTCGGCATGTGTGTCATCAAACTTCGGCGTTCTTCATAGGATATGTGGGTAGGTGGGGAGTTTGAGGTTTAGGGAGTGATAGAGTTGTTGTTCTGTTATTGTTGTTCTGGCACTAGCACGATCTGAGGTTTTGGCTCTCTGACATCAAAAGATCACTCATCGAGCACTTGGTACAGGCCCAAGTCAGTGGCTTTGGCAGGTTTGAGCTAGACAAGGCTATCTCCAAGTCCCTAAAACAAACAAAAACTTAAAGCAATTGTTACCAAGGTGATCATACACTAATGGTGTTATCTATAGTAAAACTAGTAGGAATGCATTCATTTACTGTTTAGTTAAGCAACTTCTAAAATCTTGATAATATCAAGTAGCAAGGAGAAAGTGCCGCTGGAGAGTTTATTCAGGATTTTTTCCCCTTAGTTTCAAGAGAACATGATTTTTGGTTTTAGACTTTAATTCAGGAAAAAGAATGGCCTAAACCCAGAGAAGAAATATTATTAATTTAATTAAAGAGACTAGATTACCCAGAGAAGAATCACTGGGAGTAGTGAGCACACTGTTCTTGGGAGCCGAGGCTGCTCCTTGGCACGGAAGAGCAGGCGGCTGAGTGAGTGATGGGCCGGGTTGAGCCAGGCCGGGCCCAGCCCTGGATGAGCAAGGTTGGGCGGCTGCTGAGAGCCTGCAGCCAGAGTGGGTGGCTTCCTTCATTCTAATCGGCCGTGTATACACTGCACTCTGTTTGCTTAGGATTTGCATGGGACACTATGAACCGCAATACCGCAAACTTGCTCACATTCTGAAGGCCAGGCTTGCACAGTGTCACTTTTCCTCCCACCAGCAATTACCAGGCTGGCAAACCACAACAGCTTAGCCTAACTGAGCCCTCTGGCTTCTAAAGTGTGCCCTTTCTTGATTGCAGGACACAGACGTCTTCCCTAAGAAAGGCCAGAAATGAGAGAGATGAGAAGACAAATATATATAAAACAAAACATGGCCTGAGGTCATTGATAGGAGGAGGGAAGCAGGAAAGATACTGGATCTGCTATGGCTCTGAACAAGCTCACCATCTTTCCAGGAGAGGCAGGAAAGACGTCCTTGCTCGGTTTCACCTTTCTGTGTGTGCACTTGGCCCTCTGTACCTGATGGCTATGCAGCCCTGGGTTCAACCAACCTCAGATCAAAATATTCAGAAAAATATTTTGGACATTACTGAACATGTACAGACTTTTATCCTTGTCCTTACCCCAACAAGATAAACAACTACTGATATAAAATTTGCATTGTATTAGGTATTGTAAATGATTAAGAGATGATTTAAAGTATACGGGAGGATATTCATAGGCTATGTGCAAAATGCTTGCTATTTTATATAAGAAACTTGAACTTGAAAGATTTTGGTATCTGCAGGGGTGCTGGAACCAGCTCTCCCTGGATACTGATGGGCAACCATGTCTCTGATTCAGAAAATAGAGCTTCAGAGGCCAGGTAACAGCAGAAAAATACCATTCTCCATCAGCTCTCAACTTGCTGTGTGAACCCACAGAACAAAACAGAACAATAATAACAACTCTATCACTCCCTATTACCTCAAACTCCCCACCTACCCACTTACACATTAAAAGATTTAGACCAGAGAAACTGTCCCTTCCTCTTTAAAACATTCCTAATTGATACATAATAATTGCATATATATATGGAGTACAATGTAATATTTTGATATATGTTTATGTATGGAGTGATCAAAGCAAGCTAGTTAACAAATCCATCATCTTACATAATTATATTTTTTTTTTATGGTGAGAATGTTGGAAATCTACCCCTTTGGTAATTTGGAAATATGTGATACCTTATCAATAAGAATTACTTCTCTGTGCAGTGAGGCACTAAGCCTTACTGCTTTGTCTACCTGAAATTTTGGGCTCCTCAAGATGCTCTGGCCAGGCTCAGTGGCACATGCCTGTAATCCCAGCACTCAGGAGGCTGAGGCAGGAGGATTGCCATGAGTTTGAGGCCAGCCTGGGCTACATAAGTGTGTTGGTTTGGGGCATATTTTTGCAAGGGGAACAATAATATACAGGACATATATTTTATAAGATTATTTATAATAGTCACCCAAAGAATAATATACAAGAGAGTGCAGGAAGTCTGTCCATACAACATAGACCAAAAATCCAGCTGAGGGCCTGGATCCCACAATAATGTCCTGCATGAGTCCAATTTAAGTCCTAGAGCTCATAATAATGCTTCACACAAATCCACCTGGAGGCTTAGAGCCCATAACAATATCTCATGCAGGCCTGTTTCATGGATCTACGCTGGGAAGGCCCAAAGGTCAGTGGTGGAATCTAGAAAGTCTGTGCTAGCAGGATGAAGGATCTGTGCTAGCAGGCTGAGGGATCTGCACTGGAGCCAGGAAGCAATGCTCAGAGTAAGAGCCAGAGCTCCCCGAGAAGGTGCCACAGCCATCCTCAGCAACAATGAGGTCCCAAGCTCCTCCAGTGGTGAAGACAGCTGAGTTCCCATGAGGAAAGCCAGTGCAGTAAGCTTCTTCAGGAGACTGGCAGTGCACCATCTTCCCCTCTAGAGCCAGGAAGTGATGCTCAAGGTGAGGACCAGAGCTCCCCGAAAGTGAACCAAAGCTATTCTCAGTGCCAACAAGGTCCCAAGCTCCTCGAACAATGAAAACAGCCAAGTTTATCAGGAAAGCCAGCATGACAAGCTCCTCCAACAGAGCCAACAGCTCCTTACAGACTCTGTGCTTCCAAAGGGCTCCCAGCAGCTTCTACCAGCTCCCAACAGCCTATCCTCTTCTTCTCCAGTTCTGCCTCTTATGCTGCTGGCAACAGTCCCTAGGTGGATCTCCCATACGCAGCACCATGCTTACTCAGTTCAGCTGGGTGTTATAAGTTGAGCACCAGTTGTCAATCCACGACAATAAGCAAGTTCAAGGCCAGCCTAAACTATATGGCAAGGCTCTGTCTTAAAAAAAAAAAAAAAAAAAGAGATGCTCTGACCCTAGGCTTGCCATGCAGCCAGCAGAGGCTGGAGAGCTTTCTCCACATCTAACACACTAGATCTTGGGTTTTGCATGTTCTGAGCCCCTATTTGGTTCTTCCAGGGCAAGAATCTTATTTTCAGCATACACAGCAGAAACTCAATAAATCTTTACTGTACAGACCAGTGAGCTGCCATGGTTGTTTCCTGAAAGAAATCTGGAGAAAAGTGCAGATGCTCTCAGGACTGGGACCACAGCAGTAAGTGGCACCACAGTTAGCAGTAAATGTCACCATCGTCAAGCACTCCCAGGCTAGATGAAGTCAGGTGGAAGACAGAGGGAGGTTACTGTTGACCACAATCTGTAAGAAATTTATTAAACTTTCTCTGCTTTCCACCCACTGCTCCATGGACATTAGCCAGTGAGAATCTTGAGAAATGCTGTAGGAAGATGTCTGCTTAGTTTTATCCGTGGAACTTGTTACTGGAAAATACCTATAAGCATAAAAATCACGTAAGAAACACTGGCTTAGTGTAAATGGTTTCTATAGTGAAGTTTTCACTTACAGACTACATTGGAGATGTGGAAATTCCCTCTAGGACCAAGAATTATGGTCATTGCATTAAAAAAAAAGGGCAAGACATGGAAATGATGACAGCTATAATAATTCAGACCATTATTGTTGTAATTATCTCATTCAGTTAACATCTACATGACATCAGTATCTACCATGTGTCAAACACAAGGGATGGTGATCAGTGAGAGAGACCCTCTCTTCAGAAGAGTGCTGCCTGAGGGAAGAGAAAGTAAGTGCAGGAGAATGTGGTAGAAGAAAATGCTATGAGAGGACAGAAGACAGTATTTGGAAACTAGACCTTGGATAGTAGAATAACATTATTAATAAAATCTTTATATAAGGAGTGATGGAAATACTGTGAATGTTTAGTTTTTAAAAGTTTATTAAAGACACATTATCATGAATCTCCCTCAGAATAGTCCCCCATCACTTTGAAACTTATGCCATCATTCTTGCTACTTTCTGAAGCAGTTCTGGAAGTATTCTTTCTTGTCTTTCCAAGGTATGGCCAAAGCTACGGTGAATGCAGCTACCAAGTACCATTCAAGGGAGAGGTAGCTTGTAAAGGCATTACAGTGTGTCCTCATCTGCCTTCACCGGATATGGCATGGTGTGACTTCTGGTTCTTCCTCAAAGTCAAAAGTCCATGAAACGTCATGGACATTTTTTTTTGAGAGTGTCTCACTATGTAGTTCAGACTGGCTTTGAACTCACTACATAGCCTAGGCTGGCCTTGAACTAACAGTAATCCTGCTGCTTTAGCCTCCTGAGTGCTGGAATTACAGGTATGTGCCACCACTCCTGACCTCTTGCCACTTCCTGAAGCAGCGTTGGAAGTCTTTTTTCAAGTCTTTAATTGTACTGTTGTGGCTGTCTTGAATCAACTGAAAATGTTTACCTTAAAGACTGACCTGGTGGCACATGCCTATAATTCCAGCATCTGGGAGGCTGAGGCAAAAGGATGACTGTGAGTTCAAGGCAAGTCTGGGCTACATAGTGAACTCAAGACCAGCCTGAACTACACAGTGAGACCCTGTCTCCAAAAAACAAGAAAGAAAGAAAGTGGCAAGAATTATGGGATAGCCAGGTGTGGTGATGAACGCCTGTAATTCTAGCACTTGGGAGGCTGAGGCAGGAAGATTGTTGTGAATTTGAAGGCAGCCTGGGCTACAAAGTGAGCTCAAGGCCAGCCTGAACTGCATAGCAAGACCCTATCTCAAAATGACAAAACAACAACAACAACAACAAAACTGATGGGATAAGTGTGTTCAAAGTGAGAGGAAATATTTTAAGGGGAATTAATGGCAATGTGTTCTTTACTATAATAATTTTTAAAATTTTGAATACACAGCTATTTTTCCATCATATACCACTGTGTACCAAGTTCTAAGCACTTTACATAATCTTGCTTAAATCTCTCAACAGTCTTATCATATACCTTGTTTATTTATTTATTTATTTATTTATTGCCTTTTTGAGATAGAGTCTCGCTATGCAGTTCAGGCTGGTCTCAAATTTGCAACAGTCCACCTGCCTCAGCCTCCCAAGTCCTGGGATTACAGATGTGTGCCACCATGCCTGGCTTTACCATACACTTTAAGTAGCTGCATTTTACAAATGAGATCATGAGGCATAGAGAGGCTAAGTAACTTGCCAAAAGTCACACAGCTAGAAATATGGTACAGTTAGGACACAAACCCAGGCAGTTTGCACCCGACTCCATGCCCCTCAGAGCTAGGCTGTACTGCCTCTATAGGAATGACCAAGCAGAGAAGGACAGAAACCTTCCAGCCAAGGGGAAGAGAGAAAATAGCAAGCAGTTCTGTGTTCACGGGGAAGAAACAGCAGATAAGATACAGAGATGGGGCAGGAGTCAAAAAGTGTGAAGTAAATAAACAACTAATCAAACCCCAAAAGATGGGTGCGGTGGTGCACGCCTGTAATCTCAGCACTCCCAAGGCTGAGGCAAGGGAATCACCATGAGTTCCAGGCCAACCCTGACTATGTCATCTGTGCCAGCCTGTACTACACAGGGAGACCCCGTTTCAAAGATGAGAAAAAGAAAGGAACAAAATGTGACAGCTCGTGAACCCATGCAAGGAAGTTCTGACTGTGTCTGAGGACTTGGTTCCTCAGGCCTTTCCAGTAATGTCCTTCAGGCAAGAGAGGAAAACAGGAGCCTTTGAGCAAGTCTGGGAATGCAGGCTGAATAATTCCCATGACTCTCCTTCCACCACCCAAAAAATACGTGACAATCCCTCATTTCATGCCATAACAGCATTGTGTCGATTTAATATGAAAAGCTTCAACCACTGAGCAGTTAAAACAACATTTTCACATGGAGCTCCATGAAGATCTGCCTTTGTTCCTTGAACCGCCTCAGATACCCCTGGCGGGTGGGAGCATCGCTGAAGCCTAGCGGCAGACATAGCTGAAAACCACAGAAGTCATTGAAGATGACAGAGCCAGAGAGAGAGTCAAGCACATCCAAAGATAACTCCTCAGAATGAATAGCAAGATCCTAGAAGTAACTCAAGGGCCCATTGAGGGAGAACTGGTTAAATAAATTATATTCATACAATAGAACACCATGATACTTTAAAAAAGTGAGCTCAGACTGTACAGGGAAGGAAATCTCTAGAAGGTATCACAGGAAATAAAAGAGTGAAGCGCAGCCTAGTGTGGACAGTGTTTGCCATTTGCATGTGTTTTGAAGAGATCCTCACCTACAGGCACTTGCACAGGTGAAGAGACCCGGAAGTGCATACAACAAACTGACAGGAGGCACTGGGAATATGAGGGTGGCTGGTTTTGTTTGGTTGCAATTCTGGGGTTGGAATGCATGGCCTTGTACAGGGTAGGCAGGTGTTCTACCACAGAGCTACACCCCAGCCCACTCTGGGGAAGTGCAGGGAGGGAATTGATTTGTCATTGCATAACTTTTCATACTGTTTGAATTTATAGCCCATCCATTATTACTTTTTCAAAAAAGAGGAATAGTGTAGTAAATTTTGAACTGGTTAAAAAAAAGTTCAAAAATACTGTTTAAGAAAAAGACAATTTGAGCTGCCAGGTGTGGTGGCACATGTCTGTAAGCCCAACATTTGGGAGGCTGAGGCAGGAGGATCACAAGTTTGAGCCCAGGTTGGGCAACTTAGAAACTTGGTGAGACTCTCTCAAAATAAGAAAGAAAAAAAAAAAAGGCTGGGATGTAGATCAGTGCAAAGACCCTGGGCTTAATCCCAGGTAACCCCTCAAAATGAAATGAAATAAAATAAAATAAAATAAAACAAAAAGAATGACTTCAGTGATAGAAAAAATGCAAGAGCTGGTAACTAGGGAACTCGCTGAATATATTTGGAGAAACCCAGAATGTGGGAAAGACAGTGAGTTTACTCTGGGACACACTGGGGATCCTACGCCACTGGAACAGTGATGACCCATTAGAAATGCAAATCTAGAATTTACAGTAAACCACAATCCCTTCATCCTACTGATGGCAGGCTACTAAGTCCTGACTGATAAAGGTGATCACCTTTCTGTGTAGTGCAGAATGAATGCAGCAAGGCTGAGATTCTTGTCCTTAGAAGGCCTGCTTCCCTAGGACAGCCCTTGGCTGATGCCTGGGAACTCGCCTAGTGAGCAGCTGCCTGCATTGATATGAAGCTTGCCCTAAATAAGGGTGGTTCACTGTGCCTACACCATTTGTGCAAACATATGGCTTCTGGTGAGTATTTATTTTCTTTCTAGAAGCCCAGGCTTTTGCAACACAGATCATGCCAATGTGACCAGTCCCTCAGCACAGCTTGGGCACTGAGTCTCGAGTGAATGTCCCTGGTAGGCGGCATCTGACAAGAGCTGTCACGGTGTGTGTGGGACTTGGGGAGTAGACCCTTGGAAGCCGGCTCCTGGTTTCTTCTGGACTTGGCCCACGCACCTTCCCACTTCAAATTCACTTTGGATCCTTTCCCTGAAAAAATCTTAGCTGTGAGTACAACTATATACTGAGTCTTGTAAGTCCTTCTAGCAAATTAAAACATGGAGTGGATTAGGGATCTCTGACACATCTTTCTGTGCGGGGAGGCGAGGCAGAAGATTCACTCAAAACATACATTGCAGGGCTGCTCGGTAGTCACCCTCTACCTATCTCTCATCCTCTTACAGTTCCAAATGAAGATATCACTTTTAAATGTTTAAGAAAAGCCTGGAGCCTCTCATAAAAGAAAAAAAAAAACACAGATGTTGCAAGAGAGGTGTGAGCCTGCGGCTGTGCTGGCTGCGACTGTGTCCTACCTGCTCTGCCGCGCACCCCGACCCGAGTGGCTCATCTCTGAGCCTGAGCAGTGCACATGGCGATGACTGCACGGCCTATGAGCGCCTGGTAATTCTGATGGTCTATAACTCCGCGATTGCTCCACTTTGGAATGGTTTGAGGTGATCCCAAGACAAATCCCAAACAAAGGCCGATGATCATAAAGCCTGCTAAAGGCGCACAGGGCGAGTCTTCCAGCCCTGGCCAGAATCCAGAGTGGCCCCAATTAAATAGGGTGATGAGTGAAGAGTGATGCACTCACGACTTTTGATCTTCATTATCCCCAAGCTGTCCAGTTTGGACATCTGCTCGCTCTCCCAGCCGGGCCCTGGCTCCAGGGGTCTCAGTCATAAAGGAGTGGCAGGGAGAGGCTGCTAGGACAATAAGTGGTTCCTTCCTGAAAATTGGGGAAGGACAGAAGGGAGTTGGTGGCCTTTTTATTCTCTCCATTATAGGAGGTTTTTTTTTTTGTCACCGCAGTTTATAAGATGCTATCATGAGCTGGGGTGGCGAACAGGACCTGGCAAGCCCGTAATCCTCACCATCCAAGGAACTGGCCTCTTTCCTACGGCTTTAACACTGGCTACACTGTTTTCTCTTTTCATTCTTCCCAGGATACTCCTCAGTCCTCCCAGGAAAACCTAGCTTCACCAGTCTTAAAAGTAACCACCCTACAAGCTACAATGGGGAGAGATTAGGGAGGGATTAGGGAGGGAACAGCAAGTATGCCACTCACACCCAGCTTCCTACCTGCACATATAAGTAGGTTACAGAAACCACCTAAATCTCTGAAAGACTCCGCCCTTTCTTTTTAAGAGAATCCTTAGTCTCTCTCCGATATAATTATCTGAATTTAGCCTTGCCTACAATCTGGGTCTTTCTGTTGGCAGTTTACTAAGAAATCTCTATTTTCTTCTTAGTGTCACCCAAATTCTATTTCAGTTCAAAGTAGCACAGCCTCCGTCTATGCCATGACTTTGCAGAACACCTATAGCCCTGAATGGCTAAGACCCAGAAAGCCTTGGTTTCGAATGTTCCTATAAACCAAGGAATCATAAATGAGGTTAAAATAAAAGCAAAGAGCATTTTTATTTGGGCACAGAACAGATTTACAAACCAGGAGACACAGGTTCCGATTGAAACTGAAGAGGTTTTCCATCAAGAGGAAGGAAAACTGGGTTTCTAAAGGAAAAGAGTGGGCAGGAGGAGAAGTGAAGTAACTGATTTTGAACAGTCTTCGACTGGGCCTGACAGTTACACCAGCTGTTCGGAGTGAGTTTGGGTTGATGCTGAGGGCCTCTTCATATATAATATATGCATGATGGGTTGCTAGGGGGTCATGCAAGGGAGTATCAGTGAGTAATAAGTCTTTGGAGACAGCCAGCAAATAGCAGAAGTACACGGGATTGGAAACTGTCACAACCCGATGTCTTCTAAGCACACTCTTTCCAAACAACATTTGTTATCTGGAAGTTAAAGGCCATCTCAGCGCAGGTCTGTGAGTCACCTATCGCTGTTCAGTGCAGTCCCTGAGGCTCACAGAGAACCTCTCTCTCTCCCTGGATCAAACTGCAGCATCTTAACTTTTATTTCCCCACGACTTTGGATAGGTTGTATAATCTCTCTTGAGCTTTGTTTTCTTCATTTTCCTCACTCGGTAGAGTAGGACAGATAGGGGGAGGAAGTGTAATTATTCATGTGCCACGCTGGGCCTCGTATCTGTCACATGGCAAGCGAGGAATAAAAGGTGGCCGCTCTGATTACAGGATTCTCCTCCTGTTACTGAGGCGCTGGGGACTCTGCTCTCCTTAATCTTTGAAGCTCAGGTTTTGGAGACTCCCACACTGAGAAAAGGTCCTGACTTTTCCTTCTCCTTTCTGTCTTATCTTTTATAAATGCGTTGCTTACTTCCTCTTTTCTTATCTCCTCATGAATTATCCTCTAAGACATCTGAGTCCTGTAGGCACTTTTGGCCTTGCTCAGTAAACGTATTCTAACTATGCTGTTCTCACTTCCTCCTCACCACCCTTTCCTAACATTTCACCCACACCTGTTTGTGGCAGGCCTGGCAGACCAAGGTAGCCTGTTCACGTCTGATAAGACACATCAGATTTTTCTTCATAGGTGTCACTAGGAGTTAATGATTAGTGAAAGAATCCAGGAAAAAGTTTGTTTCCTGATTTGGTTCTGAGCTTTATAATACCTGTAAGAAGGACACAAGGCCAACTGAGATATCTGTAACCAATTTTCTTTTTTGACCGTAAACCACACACTTTTTGGATACTTCTTTCCTTTTGAAGTTCTTTCTGTTCAACTTCCACCCTTTCTGCTGGAATAATGATGGTCATATGACACATAGTCTAGTTGTATCAGAGCTGCAAAATTAAGTATGAGACCCCTGCCACAAATCTAACTCCAAGGTAGGGCAACAGAGGGCTCCTAAATGTTTGATTCATAAAACTGTATGGTTTAGCCATTGGGAAATGCAAATTAAAACCACAAAGAAATGCCACTTCGTACCCACTAAGATGGTGATCATCAAAAAACAAAAACAAAACAAAGCAAAAATAATAAGAGCTAGCCAGGTCATGGAGAAATTGGTACCCTCTTACAATGTTGGTAGTAATGTAAAATGGTGCAATCACTTTGAAAAATAGACTGACAGTCAAAAGATTAAGCACAAGTCCAGCAAGGTGATGCATACCTGTGATCTCTGCACTCTGGGAGGCTGAGACAGGAGGATAGAAGTTCAAGTCCAGGCTGGGCAACTTGGAGACTTAGTGAGACTCCATTTCAAAGTAAATTAAAAAGGGACCTGGGTGAAACACAGTAAGAAAGCCCTGGACTGCAAAAGAAAAAAAATGAACTTAGTATTATCTTATGATCTGGCAATTTCACTGCTATATATAAACCTAAGAGAAAGGAAAAGATACGTTCACACAAAAATGTGTGCATGAATATTCATATTAGCATTATTCATAATGCTATGGTCAAAAAATAGAAATAACCCAGATGAGCAACAACCAACAAGTGGATAAAATGTGAAACAGTCACACAACGGTGTTATAGGCAGCTGAGTCAGATAGAAATATTATAGGCAGTTAGACAGGCCCAGGCCTGCGAAGGAGCCAATATGGAAGACAAGATACCTTACTAATGGAGAGGTGGTACTTGCTTCGGGCCAGATTTCAAGACCAAAGACTAAACAAATGCACCCACATACCTCCCTACGGATGGACATCAGGGATTGATATTCTAAATAGGTAGCAATCACCTTGCAGAGTCCTTGACCCAACCCCTTACAGGAAAAACCCCTGTTTTATATTCCTGCCCCCTGGCTATGTGACTAGCTTCCTTATTTGATCCCAATTTAATCAATTTTACCTGAACAATTCTTATTGGCTGACCATAGTTTTGTCTATGTTTTCCCCTACCTTGGACCCACCTCACCTTGTGGTTTTGCTCTATAAAAGTCCTTTAAAAAGACAGAATCTTGGGGTAACCCACTTGGGCCCCCCTTCTGTCCCACTCTTGGACAGAGGCTTTCTTTTCTATCCCTCAATAAATATATTCTGCTCTTATACAGAATACATTCTTCCGTTGTTCCTAAAATTCATTCTTCGATTTTAGAGGACACGAACTCGTCCCAGACATCATTCAGGTTGGGAGTTTTTATTTTCCTGTATCAGTGGGATGTTACTTGGTGACAGACAGGCATGAAGAACCTATCTAAACTGAAACATGGGTGAGCCTTGGAAACATTCTGTTAAGTGGGAGAACTCAGGCACAGAGGGCCACATGTCGTATTGTTTGTTTCATATGAAATGTGCAGAATAAGCAAATCCATAGAGAGAGACAGTAGATTAGTGTTGGCCTGGGTCGAAAATTAGTCATGGTGAGGATTGCTGAACTCTCTGGATATTCAACAAAGCAAAGCAAATCTAAATTGCAGCTGGATACTGTGGTACATGCCTGTGGTCCCACCTACTTAGGAGGCTAAGGCAGGAAGATTGAAAATTTGAGGCCTGGGTTACTTGGAGAAATCCTGGTCCCCAAAATAAATAAATAAATAAATAAATAAATATATAAATAGGACTGATGCTGTAGCTCAGAAATCTCTGGGTTCAACCCCCAGTACTGATAAACAAAACTCCGTAAAAAGCATTGAATTGTATGTATACTTTTATTGCTTGAATTGCTGGCATGTGAATTTTATATTTAAAACTTTTATATTAAAAATGGAAGCAGTACAGGATTTTATCTTAATAATAAAAGCTAAAGGTCAAAAGATAGTTTGAATAACTACAAATTCCTGGGTGAAACCTACCATTACTGGGACACACAACTGGTAATATATGCTGTGGGCAAGGCACTCTAAGAAAATCGAATTCTACAGCAGAGATAAAGTGCAGCATCTAGTGTGGGTGTGGTGGTATACGCCTCCCAGAGTGCAGAGATCACAGGTATGCATCACCTCGCTGGACTTGTGCTTAACCTTTTGACTGTCAGTCTATTTTTCAAAGTGATTGCACCAGCCAGAGGTCAGCCTGTGCTACATAGTGAGTTCAAGGCCAGCCTGAACTACATAGCAAGACTCTATCTCAGAAAATAAACAACAAAAAAAAGTAGATCATCTTAAAAGATACCATCTTGCTTAGACTGCCTTAAATTATTCTATAAAGCAAGCCAGATTGTTCAGGAAGAATATTTATGTGGTAAAAGATAAACTTGAATTCGGTGCTGAATGGCAAGGAAACCAAGTAAAGATGTTATTGGCAGATCTGTGAACACCCTGTGAACAACCCATCGGTCATTCTAGTCCTTGCCTAGGGGTTGTTTATAGTGTCTGATTTAGCACTTTGCCCATACCATGGAAACTAAAACCAGCTTATCCCATCTGTCTCGAATGTTCTCTTACCATGAGTAAACAGCAAAAGTAAAAGACAGTGTTGCTATAGTAAGTAATAACCAACTGACAGACTGTAATAAATAAGGCCACTGACAGTGGCAACAAGCTTACCAAATGTGCAAGACCTATATACAGGAACTATAACAATTTTACTGATGAACATAAAAGAGAAGACCCAAATAAAATGAATGCTATTCCATGTTTGAGGATGAGGAGATTCAGTACTGAAACAAATTGATCTCCAAATTATCCATTGGTTCAATATGATTCCAAGGAAAACTGCCACGGAAGCATGTGTTTGCGAGTGTGGGTACATGGGCACATAGGGGCCTGTGCGTGCATGTGTATACATAAGCACATTTGCAGGGTTGGGAAACACAGCTTGGACGAGTGGATTCTCAAGTTTTCTTGGATGAGACTATAGCCAAGGATTTTGCAAAAAATGACAGTGAGGTGGAAGGAAGGAACATCTTCCACAGAACAGAGTTCAGGAATAGACCCTCAAATTTATAAGGAATTTGTATATGGTGTTGGGACACTGGGCTGCAGCAGGGGAGGCCCTAGAAAACTTCTCCATGGCACAGAAAGCTGGTATGAAACATATACAAGAATCCAAAGACATTTTGAGTTTTACCTAGTCTTTCAGGTTCTTACATCAAGAAGACAATAGGATGTACACACATCTG